>NC_050527.1:19393538-19403470 GCF_002922805.2 Oryzias melastigma | reverse complement strand
AATTGATGTCTTTTTGGCATAAGCTTACTTCTCCTGTTCCTTCAGAATCAGGGGCAGGTTCTTCTTTTAGAGCAGGAGCTTCTCTGGTCACGTGACAGTCGGTTCCTCCTCTCATCAAGGACATTGGATGCAGCACTAAACAGTCTCTCGCTGTCTATGCTCAACACGTCAGACACAGGAGTGTCGCTAACACCGCTAGCCTTCCTTTTAGCCCCCGCAGTCGTTTCTTTCTCGTATTCCTCGTGCTGTTCTGGGTGTTTAGCTTTTAAAAGCGCGATTAACGCAGATGTGTTGAAGGTTTTGGCTGATGAATTGCATTGCGATAGTTTAGCTCCACAGCTGCTGCAGACTGCAGATCTTTTATCTCCGTCCAGCACTTTGAAATATTTCCACACCAACGCATTCTTATTCCCAACTCGTCACATTGGCGTTTGGTTAAGGACCCCTCTGCGTCACTTTTTGACATTTTGGGTCTCCCCAACTCGTCGTTTTTCGACGTACTGACTGTTCCCATTAAATTACGGGTCCCCAACCTCTGGGCTACGAACCAGAACCGGTCCAGTACTGCGATGTGAGAACACCGGTACCCTAACCTGACACCGAACCAGGTGTGGTACCAGACCCGAACTGGTACCAGATACGGTACCGGGCGGATCACCGGATGCAAACCAGAACCAGGTTAAAGTTAGGGTAACAGTACTGGACACATCTGAGGATCAGGCCTCATCCGGTACCACGTCCTGAGGGTTGCAGACCCTTGATTTTACAAACAGCTAACATGTCAAAAAATGACGAGTTGGGGACACTGAAAACGTCAAAAAGTGACGGTGGAGGATCCCCAACCAAACGTCAATGTGTGACGACCTGGGAGGGAGAATGTGTTGTCCACACAGCCGACATTTTCAGGCCGGTGTTTGATGCACGTTGGTTGCATCTATGCGTCACGTACAACAAGTCGCCCTCATCCCCACTGAAGCCAAATGGTTTTTATTTTTCTTCAATATTCGGAAAAATAGATTCAGTTGCCGAATATTCAATGCATTCTTTAATGTAACAAAATAATAAAAATAGAGAATCTAAGAAAATGTGTCTCTGTTGTGTTTTTCAAAGCCACACAGGTGAGCCCTTCAGAACTGGAGGATGTTTTTCAGGAGACCTCCTCCAACATCTTCCAGATCAACAGCAATGGTAACATGTTACAAATCTTTTTTTAAAGATATGAATAAATAAAATATATATTTTTAAATGTAAATAAATGAAACGTTTAAGTAACTTTCATGCACAGAAGTCTGTTCAGCTGGATTCTGCTCTCATGGTCTCCTCGTTTTGTTCTGCAGTTGTCACCCTGGAGAAAAATCTGCAGTCAATGGGAACATCCAGAGACACAGCAGAGCTGCGACAGACTCTGTGAGTAACACACACACGTGCACACACACACACAGTCTGCCTGCCAGCAGACACTCACACTAAGCATTGAATGGTGAAGCTTTCCTTGTACATATTGATTGTTGTTTTTGTGTCGAGAAGCCAAAAATAAGCAGATCCAACTGTGATGACAAAGTGTCCAATCTAAGATGATTACATGCGTTTCAAATCAGTTACATCCCACTGTTTTGTTTGGCACATCGTCAATTCTATTGAACAATCTTGTGATGGCTTTGGAAAATTTTTGTTCCTAACAGCTTTGTTTTTTAGCAGGCATACTTTTGCAGCATTGATGTTACTTTCAAACATCATGGCTACTTTGTCCTGGTCATTCTGAGGATTCTTTATGTCACTCAGCGTCCTTCTGTCAATGAAAACAGAGTTTGGGAAGATTCCTCATTTGTCTGTGTTTCTCAGGCCTTTGTTTTGTTCTGTGAGTTTTGTGACTGTTACATTACCAACAGTGGTTGGAATTATCCTTTCTTTCCACCTTTGAATGTATTTTTATTCAAGCTTGCAGGAGAAAATATATTAACTTTCCTGTAATTAGAAGCTTTAGTTAAAGCATGTGTTAAATAAAGTAAAGGTGACTGAATCAAGATGGCAGCCATTCCTCAAAATAAATACATGTGATTGGGCCAAAAAATAAATAAACAAAATATATTCCTTTTCCCAAAAATTATAGATTTTAAGATGTAGTTTATTCTGAAAATGTTTAAATAAAACAAATATTGTTTAGTCAGCTTCCAAACATTGATTATTTCAGATGATTTTTGCAGATTGTGTTAGTAAAGACCTTTTTTACTGAGGAATTTCAGAGCAAAATAACTGTGAGAGATGCAGCCAATGCATTAGTGCCTCTGAGGTCATGCACAGACAGACAAACGGCATCAGTTATTTCTAACAAGACAACATTTTTGTAATGGAAGAAGAGCGATTTATAAACGCTGCACTTCAGACAGTGGTGGTGATTCACACAGTGAAGGCCTCATTTGACCAGTGTGTCAGGTCTCTCGCTTCAGTTCTGTGGAGTAAACCCAAACTGGTTCTCTCAACTTAAAAAAGGTTTTTTTCATGCTTTTGGTCATATTGTCTGTAATTTATTTGCCATGGTTTTCAAAATCTTTACAATGTACTTCTTGGTGGGAGTCACTAAGAAACAAATGCATATGTTTAAATGACAGAAAAGTAAACTCCTCTTTATTGTTGTAATGTTATTCCTATAATCTGGTCCCCAGATTAGAAACTAAGACAAAACTTCTCTAGAATAATACAATAAGGCAAAAGTATCACCTCTGCCAGCCGAACACTTGAGTATCCTGTCTGAGGATGAGGTCAGTTCAGGCAGACTCACTCACTCAGACTGAAATAATCTGTTTGTCTGGACCAAGTCTGCTTAATACGGTCCGGATCCAGTCCTGAACCTTGCATTTGGTCTGTATTCAGACTGCTGTCTACTTCAAAACCATGTGACTAAAGATCTATTCAGTCATTGGTCAGGATTAACACAGGCGGGGCAAAACAACCAGCAAAGGAAGAATGGAAGTCTTTCACTTTACAATCCTTTTCCTGATAGTTCACTTATTCAAACTTTATATTTCACTGATCAGTTTTGAACGTCGGCATCAGATGCAACTCTTTACTTTCTGCTTTGGTCCGACCGAGACATGCTGCAAGAATACGTCGGCTGTGAAGGTACGCTGAATTGTTTATTACAGATTGTCAGGAAAACAGTGAGAAGCAAAGAAGATCAAAATTGTTTTCATGAACCTGCATTCATTCAACCACACTTCAATAGTTGCTGTGTCTCATTGCTGCTCCACATTTGCCCACAGCTCTCTGTTTACTGCCTCTGGGAGATGTTTGGTCCAGTTGTTCCTCTCCAAGCACGGAGCCTAGTCAGACTGAGGAACCTCTGAGTGAACCGGAGCTCAGTCCAATTGGAAACGAACTGAGACCACCTCAAACGATGGGTCAGAGGGGTTCCTGGTCCTGGTCAGGAATAGAGCAAACTAAAATGTAACAAAGTAACAAACAGTGTGTCACACTGACCGTCTTGAAGCAATTCTGGAAGTGTCAAACAAGCTCTGAAGTTGATGCAACAGAAAAGGAGGCCAACAATGAATCATCCAGTTTAGTTTCTGGCATCTCCAGTCAATGAGAAATGCTGATGGATGAGTCTCTGATCTCCTAAACTTGATGCTCTTCAAGTGAGTAAAATGTTGTAGATTTATTGAAAAGTGCCTGCAGTTGTTTTCAGTTTCCAGAGAGCTGTATTTCATTGTTCCCACACAGAGACTGTAAATATGAGCCATTAAAGCTTGAATTGATCAGCACTCTGCTTTTTCTCCTGTTTAGTTTTTCTTGACCTTCGCGCTGTCTTAGGGGGTCCAGCTGACCCCACTTTTAATGTAAACATGCCTAGAATAGCACAAGAGTTAAGGTGTTACAAAACATATTGATTAGAGTGTGCTTCAGTAATCAAGAAAATAAGTAACTTTAAGATTATTGATAAAATAATTGGGTTATTAAATGGAAAACATTAAAATTCAATAAACAATAACACTGATGGAAATCTCAGCTGTCTGTGATGAAGAGAAATACTTTCAAAGATGTTTCTTAAGCATTTGTCAAAGTTAAGGCCACATCTAGCCCACTGCATAATTATATTAACTACAAATCCCATCATGCAGCACCTCAGCTGCCTTGCTGAACACCAGGGTTGCCAGATTGGGCACTTTCTTCCCCAATAGACGGTTACGATTCTAAATGGGAAGAATAGCTCTTTGCAGTTGAACACGGTGTGCGGGTTTAGGAAGGGTTCAGTGGTTCCGTGTTGAAACACGTCCCAGCAGGAAGGTGTGGTTAGGAGAGGCAGGTGAGACTCACCTGTAAACTATCCTCGCCATCGTGAGGAAATAATCATAAAACACAAAAGTCTCCACTAATCTGTTTTACTCGTGTAATTTATACGAATGACTTTTAATCATTTTTATCCTCAACATCGCTGTATTTTGTGTGTTTTCTTTATAATTACAGCACAGACTGTGAGGTGAAGCAGCACATGGAACGGAGCCTCAGTGACTAATAAACTGGGTTGATAGTTTGCCTTTACTTCACTCAGTGTTATACTAGTAAAGTCATTCTTTACACATTTTTATGACATGTCTTTATTTTTCATATAATGTCTTTTACGTATGTGGTTTCTTTAGTGTTCCGACATAAAGCTGCACTGAAAAGACAGACGTAATGAAGGCAGTAAAACAGCTGCACTTTTTCATTGATAAATAAACTATAGACCATTTGTTTATGCATGTAAAGAAGATTTTGGGAGGATTTCTACTGCTGATGCTGCATAACATTAGGAAAACACCAAATATTTTTCAAGTAATCTGAAGTGACAAGTTTTTTTTTAATGTTGTTTAATGTTTTATTATCTCCTAAGGTGTGTTTTGGATTTTGGACCTGCCTTAAAGACTGAAATTCAGATCTTATAACTCACCTCTGCAGATGTTTATGGACTCTGCAGCAAACTCTGAAGAAATCCTTTTCAAGCAGCTCATCTGAGGCTCCTCATCCTCCAGCAATTTCTCTGTTTGTTGGATGAATTTCTCAGACAGAAGCTGATTGACATGATCAGTTACTGTTGTTGTTTTTTTTTCTACCATTTTTTTTTACAGGTTAATGATAATTATGGTGAACATTATTTTTTTATATGTAATGCTTGCACACAAAACAAAAATGGTCTCTTTCTTTTTGGATTGGAAAACCCTTTTGTTGAAAATGTTGCTCTCGTCTTAACATTCTGAACCGTCAGAGGAGTTTTTGTGTATAAAGGCAAAATGAAAAAAGGCAAAATGAAAGCCCTTTTTGTTCCTTTATTTAAAAGGGTCCTTCGCCGTCTGCGTGCTTTTCTCCTGGCAAAAAATGTAGACCATTAGGGTTAATAGAATTCGACCCTGTGCTGTAATCGCGGAAATGCACAAGGCAACAAGTTTAAGTGGATTAATGGCCAGCACCCTCTGAGTGTCATTGGGTCTGTTACCACACCACAAGCTTTTGCCGTTGTTCTTGAAGAAATACACAACAGAAAACTTGGACCACATTGTTGGAGAGTATCTTCAAATGACTGATAAGCTGCACAGCATCCACTGAGGGTCAAGCTGGTTGAGAGGTTGTGGAGCAAAGCATTGATGAATTAATAGTCTGACTTCATGTTAGACTTCTTAAGCTTTAATGAGTGTCATAGCAACACTCCTCATGTCTACTGACCATTGTCTCAGCATTACAGTTAAGATCAGTGATAAGATAATCTCCTCATTAGTCCTAAACTAAACTTTATGTCTATTAACTGTTTGTATCAAAAAAAAAAAACATAGAGTATATCAGGAGTGAGCTAGGCTACAAGCTAACACGCAGACCAGCTGTCCCCAGTCTCTCATGGAGCCAAATCAAAAACAAAAAAAGAAATAGAAGAGGAAGAGCAAAAAGGAAATTTAAGTACGATCAAAACAATAATGATGCTAAAGGTCATCAAAAGAAAAATCTAGCGAACATGAAGAAACTGCTGTGTTCACCGCGAGGCTCCAACTCACATTTTCTGCGTGAGAAAAAGTTAAAGTGCTAGCACGCTAGCTATTGGGCCACGGGAGATTAGTAGACTTTCAATAGTGTTTTTGCCCATTAATGCAACCATAAGGACATTTTCTACGCCTGTATTTGACACAACAAGATGGCGTTTTGATGCTCGGTTTGTACGTGATAAACTCTGCTTTTTACATCCGTCTGGACAACTTCAGACTATGATAGTACAGACTAAACAGACGTTTTCTGACTGTAATTCTCAGAGTCAGTGAATGCACCGGGACTGAAGTCACCACCCATTGATTTTGATTGGTCCTTCATATTAGCCCTGCCCCAACACAGCGGGACCAAATGTATTGAAACTGAAATTCTCAGATTCGAAAACAAAGAAAAAAGAGTTGAAAGTAAAAAAAAAAAAAATTGAAACAGAAAAAAACTTTTGAAATTAAAATGTTGAGTTTTGAAACCTAAAAAACAGAACATTTGAAGCTGAAATAATCAAGTCTATTTTAGAATAGCAAAAAGTTAGAGTCCCACTATTCGTCACAGACTTAAGTGTGTGAAATTTGTTCTCTGCATTTTGCGCTCAGGAACCATTTGGTGGTTTAACCACACAATCCAACTCTGGTCCAACCCCTTAATGCTGAGTGTCAAGCAGGGAGGCACTGGGTCCCATTGTTAGAGTCTTTGGTATGACTCACCAGGATTTGAACCCACGACCTTCCAACCTCAGGGCGTACACTCCACCACAAGGCCACTGAGCTGGTACTTTTTGCCTTTTGTTTGGCCAAACACCAGTATTTTTTTCAATTTGTTTTATTTGGGTTTCAAATATTTATGGCCCCAAAATAGCTCCATAGCATCTTCCTTACAGACACCAGCTCGCTCATAGATATGACGGACAGAATCTGTCTGTGGATTGTTTCGAGCAAGTATGGCAATCATCACTGAAACCTGGCTGGACAATAACATCCTGGAGACAGTGGTAGAGTCTCCAGGGCGCTCTTTGTTTAGAACAGACAGAACAACAGCCTCGCTAAAACCAAAATGCTGAGGTTTGGTGATTTTCATCCACAATTCCTGTTGCTACTAATGTCATACCAACCTACTGCTCCCAACCTGGAAAACTGGTGGGAAAATGCAAAACATAAAAACCTGTGAGAGCTGGGTTCCATGTGATAGTGGCTCTTTCCAGTCCACCACAAGCTAATGCTAATTAGCACTGTCCTGCCTGATAACTGACTGATCCAGGAGGGGACTTTATGTGTGGAGGAGGTGTTCCCCAGCTTCCCAACAAGAAACAGGAATATTTTTGGATCAGGTTTACTGTAACGTCCCTGGAGCAGGGGTCTGCAACCTTTAACGCTTAAAGAGACATTTAGGTCGATTTCTCACTGACCACAACACATTACATCACATCCTTTAGAAAAACAAGACTTTGTATTTATGTATTTTGTATTTATTTTTATGAGAAATATAAATAAACTATGAACTTTTGGCATAAATAAAAGTAAAATTTAAGAGAAAATATACATATTTTTCCCAAAATATAAAATCAGTTTATAACTTTTGAAAGAGGTTCACAAGACTTCCTTTCAAAATAAAAGACTTCCTGTGTCACATAGGATCATCTCGATGGAGCAAATCTAGTGGTACGTAGTGTAATGTAGCAATGAAAAAATATCTATCTTTTTAAATGTTTGTGGTCCACCCTTTAAAACTTTTAAAAGACTGCAATCACAAAAAACGTTTTTGAAAGCATATTTAGATTTTTTTTTTCTTAACATTTTACATTTTGCTTGCAACTTAGAAAATTTTGATCTCAAAACTGTGACTTTTGCTTGCAATATGGTGGGCCAAAAATCACTCCATACCTTTAAGGACATTTCCTTTTCGGTCAGCAAGAAAACAGAAGTTAAAAAATGTAATTCTGTCTCTTCTGTAATTATTGTGGCATCAACTTTTTAAATAAAAACATGATCCTTGACTTTCTTTTTTTTTTTGCTTGACTTCTTTGACACAGCTGATGTTAGAAACCGTTTCTCTGAATAGCTTCCTTTGTAGAATGGTCTGTTTCTTGCATTAGTATTGGGTTAATGTGCCTTTGTCAAAAGAAGGCTGAAACACTCTTTTCTCTGCAGACAGATTCATTATCACCCTGAAAGAACTGTGGAGGAAATGGCCGCCATCTTGGCTGCTCCTTTACCTTTACATCATTTTGTTGCTGACTGTGGACATTTACTGCTTTTCTTCACCCTTGAATTTTATGTTTCTTTGGACCTGTACCAAGTACCAGTTCACTATGGAGTTAGGTGACTTCATAGATGAAAAAACTGGAGTTTGGTTTACTTCTGTTTGACTCTCAGTTACTGTTGACTTCTAGCTTCTCTGTCTTTAAATGTCAGTCCTGTTCCTGCAGCTGCTTTCCTGCATTTATTCTACAAAACATGGGGTACTGTTACTGCTCTTTTTTAAGTTTTCTGTCCAAGGTTTTGAGGCATTTTTTCCATATCTCCAGGTTTCCAGTTCTTTTAGTCTTTGGGCTTAAACATTCAAGTAATCTGACTCCACCGGCATCCTTAGCTTCTCGTAAATGATCTCCTTCAGTCATTTTTCCTTTCTGTTTAAATGACAGCTTCAGGTTTGAGGAATGTCTTTGGCCGAACAGTTAACGTTTGTGAGTCATATCTGAGCTGCAAGCAGTTTGTTGTCTGGACAACAGAAGTTCTTTTTTTTTTTTTTCCTAAAACAGGGATTTCTACACTGACTAAAAAATGTACCTTTATCTTAATCCAATAAAGCACCAAGAAAGCACTTTTCTGCTCCAGGTATTTGTGAATTTATGTTGCGTTAAATTATTCAAATAACATGTTTGTTAAATAAATGAGGCAAAGACAAGTACAATTTTCCATGAAAATATAAAGTCTGTCCAAACCGGCCTCGCCTCATGCAGAAAAGCAGCCGCAGCCCAAAGCTCGTTCAGCTGCAGCAATAAACATGGCTGACAATGGCTCAGGTCCTTTTTTTAAGAAAAGGTTGATTTCTGACAGATTGAAGACTTTTCCAGCTTGAGCTGTCAATGAAAGAACCTTGTGTGCCAGAGGCCCACCTGACTGTCCTGCAGATCCCGGCGATTGTTGCTCTCCTCTTCTGTACTCACTAGCCACTTCCTGTCTGTACTTCACAGTTTAGTTTCTGCCCTTTTGCAGCACTCAGCGCTATTCATCCATCCCCATCAGCACGTTCACAAACTATGTGGGTTGAATATAATATCGGCAAAGATTTGACAAAAGACTTGTTTTTTGTCTTGTTTGACCATGCAGAGATGAACCAGATTCTACAGCTGCAGGAGCATGAGGTCATAAGTGTTACAGCATGTCAGTTCTGTTTGGTTCTTTTTTCATTTTTTGTGTTCCTTCCTGTGCAGGTTGGCTGTGGCCTTTCCTGGAGGGCTCCGCCCCCTTCCTGTTGGCTCTCCATGTATTGGCACACAGCTGCCTTCACTTTAGGTTAATTTGTTTGAGGTGTATTTAAGAGGTTTTTTTTCCCTCCACTCAGTGTCGGAGTGTAGCTTATGTTCTCCCCTTTGTTTTAGATATCTTAGTATTCTGGTTTTGAGGTTTTCATGTTTATGGATTTTCCCCCCCCCACACCTATGTGGCGCTTTTTGTTAATTAAAGACTTTTATTTTATCCACTCTGGCTTGTGGTCTTGTCCTGCATCTGGGTCATCCTGATACCGCCATGACAATAAGAGGACGGCTGGCAATCCCAATTCAGATCAGTTCTAATTCATCTTATGGATAGGACACCGTTTTATATGGAGAAAAAATAGACTCACTCCGATTTGTGCGTGGGTATTCTTGATTTGTGCATTACTTTGGATTTGTGCGTGTGTACTCCTGATTTTTAACGTTTTGTGCT
>NC_050527.1:19392927-19393481 GCF_002922805.2 Oryzias melastigma | reverse complement strand
AAATTACAACAGTTTGAAACAAATCACACATTAAAAATTATGCATAAATCACTTGTTACTCACACAAAACTTTAGTAATGCACTAATCTGCGGTGAGACTTATATCAGAGATTCACCTATGAGTGATGTGTTTAAATACTACTAGAATGCTGGATCATCAGAGTTTCTTATCAGCCATTTTAAACTTCGATTGTGAATTTTACCTTTTAATTTTTCTTATTTGTGATTTTCCCACTTGCTTAAACAGATCTGCCCGATAATTAATATAAAAAAGTCTATAAAACTGTAAAAAAAGTATCCCTTTTAAATGTTAAAGTATTTTCCAGAAAAGAGTGTTTTATTCAAGATGTGTTTCGCTCAAAACCACCCTTTTCTGTTTTTATTTTAGCTGAATAAGTGAAACTCATTCAAAAACATCAAACTGACCGATGCGTCACAAGTGATGATGTCCAGAACATCTGGAGTCTCAGTCATGACATCATGCCTCAAAAAACAATGTTTTGAGATGATGACTTTTAGATTTTTTGGTAACGCTTTATATTAAGGTGTGCTTG
>NC_050527.1:19381960-19392824 GCF_002922805.2 Oryzias melastigma | reverse complement strand
CAAGCACACCTTAATATAAAGCGTTACCGATTTTTTTTTACTTATTAAATACAAAAACAAATCAAAGCCATAAACACTTGATAATATATTTCTGCAAACTAGTGTGAATTACATGGGTTTCCATCTGCACACACCAGAAAAGGTCATGACACAGTCAACAGATCAAAATGACAGCCTACAGTCTGGAGGCGGAGCAAGTCATCACCACATCTACACTGACAATCCCCTGTGCTAGCTTCCAGCCGGTGCTCGTAGAGAAAAGGCAGAAGTGGGGAAGCACGCTCTCCACACTTAGATGATGATTGTGTGGCTGACCCTCAGCCCTGTCCTCCTCCACTCTCACACAGCCAGCGGATCTCACTCTGCAAACCCACGTCAGCGCTCAGCCGCCTCTCTGGCCACATATGAGCAGCAGTAGGTGGATGTTCAGTTTGAATGCACCTTTACATGGATTTGAACAGCTTTATTCTGTGTATGCCAATCCAGTTTGCATGTTGTTGCATTGCTGTTTTTAATTTGACATGTTTTGTCACTTATCCATCCATCCATCTTCTTGACCGCTTCGTCCCTTTCGGGGTCGCGGGGTGCCGGAGCCTATCCCGGTTACTGAAGGGCGAAGGCAGGGTACACCCTGGACAGGTCGCCAGTCTGTCACAGGGCCTCAATCACACACACATCCACTCTCACATTCACACCTAGGGGCAATTTAGAGTCACCAATGAACCTATGAAGCATGTTTTTGGACGGTGGGAGGAAGCCGGAGTCCCCGGTGAAAACCCACGCATGCACGGGGAGAACATGCAAACTCCACACAGAAAGGTCCCAGCCGGGATTCGAACCGGGGCCTTCTCGCTGTGAGGCGAGAGCGCTAACCACTTGCGCCACCGTGCAGCCCGTTTTGTCACTTATGACGGTCATTTATGTGCACTTAAAATGTGAATTATTGCCCTCTCAGTTGTGAGCAGTGAGTGGAACAAGGTCGTCTTTTTCAGATCTTTGTGCTGAGGTCAGATTCTTACTTCTACTGGTCTCTTAAAGAAGCAGTTTGTGCAATAACTGGTAAATGGCTGTCCAGCTGGATGGATGAAGTCGTAATACAGAGGTACTGACCAGCAAGAGTGACAGAGGCTGTAATCTACCACACCAGGCAGGACCCAGGGGTATCTGTACAAACATGTTCCTTTTACTGTCCAACAAATAACAGAGGGAGGGCCGTGAAAGCTCAGCAGAAGTGGTCTCAGCTGAATGACGCGACCAAATGACTGGCTGGTTTTAGGGACAGGTGTGGCCGGTGCAAGGTAAGGGTTCTTAAAGACAATGTGGCAAACACCGGCAAAGGTCTCTGAGAGAAAACTTTCCAAATAATGTTCTGGAAACAAACTGCAGAGGAAAGCCACAGGATGGATGTGATGATTCAAAAAATGTAACACAAAGATCTAAAAGAAAGAAGACATGTGTAGGATAAAGGCAAGCGTGGCCACCATGGTAACTGAGGCACTTTGGGGTCCATCTAGCAATGATATCAGTGCAGGGGGGGGCAGTAACATGAATGGACAAAATAATGACAGAACCCTGAGGCTCCTAAGCTTTTGCTAGAGAAGTCTATTGGCAGTCTGATGTAAATAGTTATGGACTGGAGTTATGAAAGATACAGGACTGGTTTCATTACTGGAGCTGCAGATCATGACGTGGGACTTCTGAAATAGCAGGGGACTTATTAATAAAATTCAACTGCAATACCTTGTTTCATTCTGTAGGGGGCAGCATACTGACAGTTTTCAACTATATTTTCAAGAATTTAACAAGTTTATTTTAATTTGTCAAAAATGTGTCAATGACCAACAGACAACATTTTCAAAGCCGCATTTATAGAGGTCACCAGACAGAAAAAGTTGATTTAGGTTTTGGTTACCCTTTAAGGACAACCCTGACTTCCTGTTCTTGTTCTGTCCCACTGTACGCCTTTACCTCAGGCGCCTTTCCCCGCCCCCACCTGCCATCTCGCTGACAAAACCAGGCGTGGCACAAGTCATCTCAAACA
The DNA here is from genome assembly GCF_002922805.2 of Oryzias melastigma. NCBI lineage: Eukaryota > Metazoa > Chordata > Actinopteri > Beloniformes > Adrianichthyidae > Oryzias > Oryzias melastigma. The sequence goes on along the minus strand of NC_050527.1, from coordinate 19,390,783 downwards.
CACCACTTTCGAGCATTTTTGTCCTGGATTTCTATTTACTCCCTTAACCTGCTGGGGCTGCGTGGATCCCAGAGCTCGTCCCGGTAATGTTGGATGAAGGCGGGATACACTCTTGACGGATCAGCAGCTTTTGTAACCCGGCGGCAGCTCTCTCTACGGCCAGCTCGCTCGCTCGCTCAATATGCCGGCAGACGGAGAGCTGCAGCGGGGTGTGGGGGCTGCACGCTCGGGCCTCCTGAACTTTGTTATTGTTTTCTTATTTTCATCGGGACAATAATAATAATAATAATAAACAAAAGGTCCTGATTTTAATTTTGTTTTTATTTTTCCCCCTCGGGTTAATGCGAGATGGTGAGCCTTCAAACTCAGTCACAGAGACACAGAAACACAGCAGAAGCAGCTGTCATAGAAAACACAGCTCCCGGGGTGAGAGTGAACCTTCTCCTGTAATCTCAGAATGATTTCATGAATGCAGACATGTAGACGTGTAACCCATGTTTTTGTAGAACTCTTTACAATAGATAAACTGATTTCTCAACATTATCTGTGTCTTTCACACATTCTAAGTGAGATATCCACAGACACCGCTCCATGTGGCAATCATGCTAAAATCATTAGCTGCTAGCTCAGCGAAAGAAGGGTGGGTCACAGGAATTTGTGGTGCAAATCATATTCGTTGTGAACTTAGAGCTCAAGAGACACATATTCCACCCTTCTACACTCTAAAGAAAGACACACTGAGCCAACTAAAAAAGCAGAGCCAACAATTTCCATGGATCTTTTTAAGTTATCCCAACTCTGGTCAGTATAAGTAATTTTTCACAGACTTTTTGAGTTTGATCAACTTAATTTTATTAGTCTTACAAACACAAAATATTTAGTATTTTGAAGTAAAAGCTTTTAGTGTATTTAAGTCATCAACTTATTGTATTTAAGCTACTTCAACTTAATTTTAGGTTTTGCTTAATTTTTACTCAAAATTGTCCATGAAAGGTGCTACCTTCACTTTTTCATTTCTGTGAACAGGAAAAAAAATATTCTTTCTCAACCACACCTTTTTTCCAATATGCCACAAAATCAAGATAAACAATTCCACCTTATACTGTAAATACTTGTTTTTCTTTGCTTCTCAAAAATTGAAACAAAAAAGTGAACAAAGAATAGAGGTGACTTTAGCATTATTTATTGTCCTACCTCTTGTAAAAAGAAGTCAAAGAAATACTGCAGTGTGACATAAAAGCTTCAAAATCAAACATACTTCAGTTGTAAACTTCTGTGGTTCAGAGCACACCAACATGAAGAAAAGAGCTTCTTAGCGCGACGTAGTTTACTCTCGGGATAGCGGACTTTGGACCCCTCTGTTCGGAGTGTGAAACGTAAAAACTAATAATCCGGACACGACTATGACTTCAACTGCCACGTCATCGGGGGGGGGGCTAAGGGAGAGGGAGAAGGGGAGTATTCGGATCGGGCCAAATTCAGTCCCCACCTTTCCTCCACCCTCCAGCTCAGCTCCCTCCAGGGCTGCATTCTGAGCCCTCTACTTTTCTCCCTGTACACCCCGGACTGCACCGCATCACACACCTCAAATGCCATCTTCAAATTTGCCGATGACACCACCGTGGTGGGGCTGATCTTCAATGGCGATGAGTCAGCGAACAGGGCAGAGATCAGCAACCTGGCCAAGTGGTGCTCGGAGAACAACCCATCTCTAAATGTTCAGAAGACCAAAGAACTCATTTTGGACTTTAGAAGACAAAGTCATGTCCACGCTCCCTACTAATAAATCGAGAACTGGTCGACTGTGTTAACTCCATCAGATTCCGGAGCATCACCATCTCTGCTGACCTGTCCTGTGGTGAAGAAGGCTCAGCAGCGGCTGCACTTCCTCCACATCCTGAGGAGGTGTGATCTGGACCAGAGGTTCTGAATGTGTGGTAGCCAGGCTCCACATCACTGGACAGAAAGGCTGTGCAGAGGGTCATCAACACAGCACAGAGGATCATCGGCTGCCCCATGCCCCCCCTTGAGACCTTATCGAGATCACGCTGCCAAAAAAGTACTACAACAATCCTGAAGGACCCAACCCACCCCCGCCCACCACCTACTGCCATCGGGACACTGCTACAGGTCATTCAAGTCAATCAGGTCACATACCACCAGACTCACAAACATCTTCTTCCCCTGATCCATACGAATGCTGATGTCACAAACAGGCAGACAGCTGGTTCCACGTGCAGCAGGTTTATTATCAGAGCTAATAGTCCACAAAACTAAGCAAGGTCAGACAGGCAGAGGTCATACACGGGCATGGGATCATCCGAGACAAGAGAGTAGAGTAGTCAGAGTCCAGGCGAGGATCAGGGGCAGGCGGCAGGCAATAAGAATAAACAGGGTCAGAGGCAGAAGATCAGGTCCAGGAATAAACGCTTGGAGTTGCAGGCAGGGTGGCACAAACAAAACTTCGCAGTGAGTGTGGCTCTGTGTGCTGTTTAAGAAGCAGGTGGGTGATTGTATGATTGAAAACAGCTGAGCAGGAACCAGGAAGTGTAGGCTGGGGCTTCTGGGAAATGAAGTGCAGTTAGTACTCTGGTGACTGTTCCCGCTGGTGCCCAGAGGGGGAGTCAGAGCTCTGACCCCTGACAGCTGAACAATGTCCAATGAACAAGCTGCAAAATATTCAAATTTGCACAAACTGTACAGAACACTTTAACAGTATTTATTATTGTATTTCCTGTTTGCAATTATTATGTCTTTTGTATTTTTCCTTTTTCATTTGATTTACCCATGTACAGTTTCTTCTTATCATTACTGTAACTATTTGTTATATTTTACTTTATTTGATCTTATTTAAAAAAAAAAAATCTGTGCATTGCTGCTGGTGGACCACCCACAGTTTAACTGTTCCTCACAGTTACAATAAAGCCTTCAAATCTTGAATTGAATTGAATCTTTGAACTGCCAACAGTTAACGAGGAACAATTACCTTAAAGCCCCACTTATAGAGGTCAAAAGGCTCAGAGGAACAATTACTTGAAATCTACAATCCAGTTTTAAGGCTGTTTGAACCACATGAGAGCAGCTGTGTTGTATGTGGAAAGTCCCATGTGTGGAAGTGAACCCCACGTTCTCCTGGTGTTAGAGGTCAGTGCCGGTGTCCTGCAGCGGAGCCGCCATTAGAGTGTGAATGGTTGATTGACTTAAAGCGCTCTGGGCTTCAAACAAGGTAGTAAAGTGCTACACCAGTAAATGTCTTCTATAAAACTTTGAAATCATTTAGTAACTTTTTGTTGGTGTGAGCTGCATGTGGTGAACACACAGCAGCAGCTGCTCTGTCGCTCGTCCTCAATCTCACTGACTGATCCAGATTTCCATCTCGGCTTCACAGGAAAAAGCTTTTGAGCTTTCATTCAGATATGAGGACTGAATGGTGTTTCTGTGCAAAGTGTTATTGATTGTGTCTTGGCAAAAGATTTTGATTGGAGTGCTGTCACGGGCTGACGACAGATCAGACATCAGAGCTCTACATGATTATCTCAGTCGGTAGCAGCAGCATCTCCAGCCTGAAAGGACTGTTTGGATGTGGTCTGCTCAGCTCACCCCCCCATCCCCTTCACTCACAGGAATCCTCCTGAACTTTTAGCTCACCTTCTCCAGAGCCAACCGGACCTGTGCAGAAGAATCAGACAGTAGGGAGGATTGACTGAGATCAGTATGAGCAGGTTTGAGCGGCCTGACACATCTGTGGGCTGAGCTGCGTTCTTCAGAAGTGGGCGACTGTTTGCTAGGTAACGGCGTAGCTGCTGTTGTCGTGGGTTGCACTGACTCACGGATGTTCAATCTGCACCTAAACGTAAGATATTATTAGATAACTGCAAGTTATGCATTTTCCCTTCATTCCCTCTCGTGTTTCAGTCTCATTAACAGCTTTTATCAAAAATACTGTATGTAACTCAGCTCATAAAGTTCATGCTGCATTTAATGCTTATTATAAAAAGTTATACTTCGTTATGCTGTCTCTTTGACTGACTGAGATACAAATGCAGCTCCTGCAATTTTCTTAAACATGTTGTCATAGGAACCATAAATCTCATCACATTATGTGGTTTATTGTTGACACTTTGTCAATATAATGTAAAAACATTAAGCAAAAGTAGATAGAAATAGCATGAGCCGCTTTTCTCCTTCACAATCTACTGGAATTATGGTGTTGAAAAGTTCCAGTACTTTAAAAATGTTGTGTTTAAGCGTCACCAGGGACGGCTCAGGTGTTACAGGGTGAGAAACGGCCGTCTAGGCCTTGCATTTGGGGCTATAGAAAAAAAAGTTTTTGCCCCACAACTTTGAGAGTGAGATTTTTTTTTTATTTATTACAAGCTATTACTCATTCATGACTGTGTTTAATAAAAAGAAAAAAATATCTTCAAAAATCTCCTCTCATATGAGCAAAAATGTCACCACTTTCTTAACATTTAGCTCCACTGTACAAAAGCTGAGAAAATCCTGCACTACTTTGATTGTTTTCTCATTACAACGAGAAAACAAATTTAGTTTTCTTATTATAACAAGAACCCCTCTCCCTTTCCCGCACAGAGACGCACTTACTTTACCTGATTGAAGTCACTTTAGTTTGTGGTTAACAACAAAAACAGCAGAAGAACGCACTCCACGATTTAATGTTTTTTTTGTTGTTAATCACAAACTAAAGAAACTTAAAACAGGTAAAGTCTCACCGTCTCAGTGCAGGAAAAGGAGAGAAGGACGCTTCATTCGTTGTTTTTCATTATCTCATTATAACGAGAAAACAAAGTTTGTTTTCTTGTTATAATGAGATAGTGGATCTCGTTATAACGAGAAAACGATCCAAAAAAAAAGAAAGATAGAAAAGTCGTGCATACTTTTTAGGCTTCCATATCACTGACTTCCATTAAAAATCTTAAAAATGACCTGAAATGTCCGTAAAACAAAACTGAATTTGTGTAAAAAACAAAATATTTTAGCAAAGTTGCAAACATGAAATAGATCCAACTTTTGTTAACAGTTTAAAAGTTGAATCTATACAGCAGACGTTTGTAGCTCTGAGAGGATACAACATGTTTGAAGGAGTTGAACACTTCTATTCATTTACAATGGGGCTGAATGTTTGCTATTGCACCTATTTATTTTTTTTTAATGATAAATTATTAAAACACCAACAGTACAAGCACCCTTCTTCTGAACGAACAAGCTGAATGTTGCGATAACACAAACTTTGAAATAACTGAAGTTGAAATTCCATGTGAAACAGGAAACCTTTCAACTGTATGAATGCTTCCAAGCACTCACCTTATGACAAATATTCTGTTTTTAGTCTGCTAGGTGGAGGTGGGCTGCAACCTGTCAAATATTTGCTAAAACAACAAATGAAGTCCATTCTTTTAGCTTTGATGGAGTCAAATGCAACAGAAGACGCGTCATCGTGTGTCACGGCCTTCAGAGGCGTCATGCCTGTCAGAAGGTCTTTGAGACGACAGGGTGATTTGTTGTTTTCAGAGCAAGTCCTGGTATATCAGCTTCTTTCCATATTTATCCGCATAACTATTTTTCTTGTTCTGCTGCAGAGTTCGGGGCTGAGCAGCCCAGTTCTGGGTAGTTTTGGGGAGTAACCGCTTGATTTAAAAATAATCCTGAATCGTTCTTTGCTGCTTTACTGCTGAATCATGACTCATCAGGCTCAGGTCAGGAGCTTCATCTTTCTGCCTGAGATGAGAGCAGAATCTGTTCTTTATAGAGAGTGCACATGTGCATGGAAGACATGCAATATGTCAAGGCTGCTTTCCTCAGCGAACAGTCTGTGTAGTCTTCCGCTGAAGTACAAACTACACATCTTTGCATCACTGATACGGACGGTCTGCATCAAACTCAATCCCACAGGAGGGTCAAAATCCAAAACACACCTTAGGCCACAGTCTGAACAAAATAAACATTTATTGAACACTCTAAACTTTCAAACGTTGTAAAAAGGGCGGGGCCGACAAGGAGTGAAAGGTGGAGCCTCAGAGATCAAGTCGTTTTAGTTCCGGGTATGAAAAGAATAAAAAATAGCAAATATTTCATGAATATTTTATTTTTTTGTGTTTCAAAGGTAATATCTGACCATATGGATATAGTTTACTCTGAAAAACTTAAGAAAATGATGTTACGGCCCCTTTAAAATTTAACTTTTTTTATCATAAATATAAACAGACAAGAATATTGCTACAAAATAAATTAACTTAAGCCTAAATAGTTTTAAATATTTTGTTCTCCGAAACATATCTTGTATACATTATACAAGTTAGAAATAAAGTAAACCTTCAAAGAAAAAAAAAACTTGTCTCTACTTTTGTCATTTTAATACGAAGATTTTACTGTCCATGAAATCATATCCTGTCAAAATTGTACAAATATAATAGTGCTGCAGAACGAAACAAACTGCCTGGAAAGAAAAATAAAATTTGAGCTTTTCGGAAAAAACAAATGAAATCATTCTGTTTCTTTACTCTTGTGTCGTTTGTTGATTTTAGCATCAAGTTCATTTCTGTTTGGTGCGTGTGGTTCTGTGTCTTTGTGAGAATATCAGTGATTTGAATAAAACATTCTGCTAATGTGAATATCATTTTTAAGGTGTTGATAAAACATTAAAAACCACAATCACTTTTCGGTTGAAATTTTGTGTTTTCATAATTTTGTTGAACCCCAACAGTAAAAATCTATTTTTCTAAATCTAAATGTTCTATTGTTCATTTATTATTGAAGATGTCTAGCTGTTCTACTGCCTTCATCACCGTCTGTCTTTTCAGTGCAGCTTTATGTCAGAAACTAACACCAAAGAAACTTAAAATAGAAATTATGTAAAAATAAGGCCATATAAAAATATCTGCAATGTTTGCATAGTTAATAAAGAATGACATTATTAGCATAACGCTGAGTACACTAAAGATTTGCAATGAACCCAGTTTATGGGGATTTCGGTAATCAATGTCTTACCTCACAGTCTGTGCTGCAACTGTAAATAAATTACACAAAATACAGTGATGTTGAGGATAACAATGACTTAAAGTCATTCATCCATCCATCCATTTTCTTGACCGCTTCTTCCCTTTCGGGGGTGCCGGAGCCTATCCCGGCTACTGAAGGGCGAAGGCGGGGTACACTCTGGACAGGTCGCCAGTCTGTCTCAGGGCCTCAATCACACACACATTCACTCTCACATTCACACCTAGGGGCAATTTAGAGTCACCAATTAACCTATGGAGCATGTTTTTGGACGGTGGGAGGAAGCCGGAGTCCCCGGTGAAAACCCACGCATGCACGGGGAGAACATGCAAACTCCACACAGAAAGGTCCCAGCTGGGAGTCGAACCGGGGCCTCCTTGCTGTGAGGCAAGAGCGCTAACCACTGCGCCACCGTGCAGCCCTTAAAGTCATTCATATAAATTACATTTAGAGAACAGGTTAATGGACACATTTTTATTTCATTACTAGTTGCTCACAATGGTGAGAATAATTTGCAGGTGAGTCTTTCGCTCACCTGCCTCCTCTGATCACACCTTCCTGCTGAGACGTGTTTCTATAAGACTCAGTCCCAAACACATTATATCAACACATCCAGAGCTAGTTTAGAATAACTGTCCGATTGGGCAGGACATTCTGGCAGCACCGGTGTTCAACAGGCCAGCTGACGCAGTGCATGATGGGATCTGTGATTAATGTTTCCAGCGTGACACATCGCCGGGCCATTCATGCCAACAGTATAAAACGCGTAAAGTGTAATAATCACACGGCAGGCTGCATGTGGCCCGCGGGCCGCCACTTTGACACGTGGTCTACATCAACTACATCAACATGCAAACGCACGTATCTATCCAACAGCAAGCCTCAATCTCTCCACAAAATAAAGCTAATATGCAGCACTAATGCGTTTCTCCTTTGATCAGCCCACTTCAGTCCTTCTGTGTCCTCCCCCATCACTCACTCAGATGGGATTTTGAGCTGCTGCAGAAGTGTGTTTGTGGAGCTGCAGGAACGATGGATTGCCCAGATTGGAAGATGCTGTGGGAGGTGTTGTGGAGGGAGTTGCTTGTAACCCCAGGATGACCCCAGCGTCTCGATATTTAATAACAGTCTTAACCTGGGCCGGCAGTGGACGTGCTTCAGAGTACTGAATACGGCTGCGTCTCCGACCTCTCACCTCAGCGGGACTCTCTAGAAAACAGCACAGAGGAACGCTGAGGATCTGACTGTTGCATTGCTCTGCTCTGTGAGACTGTAGTTAATACTCTGTCACAGCAGCAGCCATCTAAACCACAGAGCCACCTGCTCAGCCATGTTGGGTCCTGCTTCAGTAGAAATGTTTCCTGATGTTTGTCCTCTGAACAGCAGATTCAACAGCAGAACTTTCACATGTGGAGAACAAGAAGTTTCAGTCTTTTCAACAACTAAAATACGTTCTGATTATATATTATACTTTACATGTTAATGAACTCTCCGTGACCCAACTTCTGTCCTCTAAAGGAGTCAGTCAGAATGAATGCATCTTGAAGTGGTTTGTGCATCAGGATGTGAAGGTAAAACAAGCTTTACACAACTATTACATAAGAATACAAGTAATGCATTGAAAGAAAAGGCACTCATAGAGATGATTATTACAGACTCAACACTTGGTGAAACCCAAACTCTGTTTTCCTTCTCTACCCTCAGCTGGTTCAGACAGTTGCTGCTCCTCACTTAAACATGTTATTGTAGCATGTTTCTCACGATGGAGGACACATATGAAAGAGTTTAAGAATAAAGCTGCATTTC
>NC_050527.1:19365614-19381704 GCF_002922805.2 Oryzias melastigma | reverse complement strand
AACTATTACATAAGAATATAAGTAATGCATTGAAAGAAAAGGCACTCATAGAGATGATTATTACAGACTCAACACTTGGTCAAACCCAAACTCTGTTTTCCTTCTCTACCCTCAACTGGTTCAGACAGTTGCTGCTCCTCACTTAAACATGTTATTGTAGCATGTTTCTCACGATGGAGGACACATATGAAAGAGTTTAAGAATAAAGCTGCATTTCTGAGTATTTCTTTATTCATATATGATGGATCAGGAGGAGTTGAAAACCTGCGGTTTGAAAAAACTCCAGTTTGTGACGTCAAAGTCTCTCTGCTCTGCTCCATTCTGATTAGGGATCGAACAATATGGTTTTTCAAGGCCAAATGTTTTTAAAGTCTGGTCTGATAGCCAATATTTAGGTCAATATTCATTTTTTAAAAATAAAATAAAATGGGCAACATGCTGCAATATGCTCAACTTATGCTGTTTTTACAGCATTTGGGAAGCTTGTAGTTGTTATTATTATCATTTTTTAATCAAACCAAACAAGATGACTTCAGAACATGAAATAGACGTTTGTTTTTCCAATTGCACTATACCCGTTTAAAGGGAACATACCATGAAAAAACAACTCTTTGAACTTTTGAGAGTATTCTACTGTTAATTCCTCACTATAAAGAACCACAAAGCGGTACTTTGATTTCACACATTTAAGAGTATAATGAGCAGGTCCTCAAGATCTGACATCCCAGAGTGAGACCGCCCCTTTCAGGAAGAGTCTGCACTAACAGTTCCGCCCCCAGTCCAACATCAACATCCAATTTCTCCACAGAGTTAGTGATGATCAGCATCATTTTAGATGCAGAATACCTTATATATCTTCCAGTTGTGTCCTGTCTTCAACAAGTTCCAGCGTCAATAAGTTCCCCCCCAACCCCCCTTGAACAAACGTATTTATTTATTAATGTCCAATTGCCCCTGAACTCACCCCGACACAGAGTTCAGTGGTGAGAGTGTGGACTGTGTCAGAGTCAAAAAGGAAAGTGAGAGCGAATCGGGAAGGTATGATTAATTTTTTCTTCTTTTTTATGTCAAACATTCGGAGTAAGGGTATCGGGCATGCGCATGCGGCTGCGCGCGCAGTCATCGGGCTAAACAGCCTACTGCACGCGCCAATCACAGACGCACTTCATCTAACAATGTTGTTTTGCAGCTTGGATTCCTTCAATTAACACAGAAAGAGCTAAAAATCTCTAACATTTACCTCATTATTAATCTGTTTTTCAGGGAGAGGTGGAGCTTTGCTGTTGCATAGCTTTTCATTTGTCACTCAGTATTTTAGCTTCATGCTTTTTATAAAACTCAACAATATTTAATTTGGTTTTTGAAGTTTTTATCACACAATAATAAAATAATGGGTTGCTTATGTGTCCATACGTTCTGCACCTTTTTTAATCTGGTGATTCACAGACATGTTTAGCCGTGAAGTCACAGAGCTGCCGATGTTTATTTTTTTTATGATATTCTGCACAACGTTGCTAGTTGTAATATGGTGATAATTTCAGGAGAGTTTTCTTTGTTTATGTACCTTCTACGTGAACTTCACGACAGAGAAAACTTTCATTAACCTCCTCACTGCAAACAGTTTCAATTTGTGATTGGCTCTGCCTCTGCCTCTGCGTTGCGGTTAACCAATCAGATGCTGAAGAAAAAGCCATGGCTGCCTTGGAGCCAACCAATGTCAGCCATCCGATGGCCGACATTGGACAACCAGTCCAATGTCGGCCATCGGATTAGAGTAAAGGCCGATACCGATAGATGTCAAAATAGCTAATATCGGTGCTGATATTCATATCAGAATTAGTTGACCCCTAATTCTGATTTATCCACTTACAGACAAACAGATCCATGAACGTCTTTGTTTTGGTCTGAACCGGCATCTGGATCAAAATTATACAGCTGGATAACTCTGATGTTGCTTGCCCTTTTTTTGCAATCTAATGTTAACTCGGACTTCTGAGGTGCTTTATGCTAGTTGGAGAGAGTGTAAACAAAGGGTTGTTGGGAAATGAGCTGAGGCTAACTTCGGCACCAAAAGTCCCACCCACAACTCAGAGGTGAATTTCTAATGAGCTTTCTGCTGCTCTGCAGCAACTATGTCTGAAAAACTGACCGATTTTTTACATTCTTGCTAAAATCTGCATAATCCTAATTAAGAGACCATTGTAGTGGGAATGCTTTCACATTTCAACAAAATATAGTTGCAGTGGGACTTTAAGTAGATTAGAATTTTAGATTTTCATGTGAGTTGGACGTGACAGAAGAGCTCTGTGACGGCGGCAGTACAAGGTTCTATGTGTCGCATCAGCTTGATATGTGTCAGTCACCGCTGGATCAGTGGCACACAGTAAAAATAAAACAAAGACTACGACGGTATGAGAGACTCCTGTAGAGACCTGACAGGACAAAGGCTGTGTGCCTTGAGCAGACTTTTTCTTTCACATTTAGAGGTTATTCCACCTGTCATATCCAGAGCTTTTCATCAACTGGACTTGCAAGTTTTCTGCTTAATGTTTTGTGAAAAAGAAAATTCAGGGAAAATCCATTTTCTGGCTTTGCTGTGCACACATGAAATTATCTGAAGATACTTTTTAGTGATGAGAATGCAGACAAAGGCTTTTGTGAATGCAACAATCAAATGGCTGAACGTCCCCCTCTAATGAAAATCCAGCTCCAAAAGCCACGCCCCCTCGGAGGAGATTTGGAAACAGACACTTCAGATCAACATGAAAAAAATGTATTTTTAAGACATTTAGGTTGTTGGATTTTGGTTAAAAACGTCATAATCATAATTAAAACACTACTGGGAACTTTTAAAAAAAGTAATCGGGATGACTTTTCATTTTGGTTGCTCTAATTCCCGTTTGCAGATAAATCTCAGGGAATCTCTCTTTACCCACTTCTTTGATGGAATCTACCTGGATAATCTACATTGACCTTTCCACAATAGTTTGATGGCATTTCCTTATACACATCTAAAGCCCTTGGTGTTTCTTTGTTGCTGAAATACCTTGTCTCACTACTGTATTTTTCTCCGTCTTCCATCTTCCTTTTCCATGTAGACACTCCACTCAACAGCAAACCAATAAAGTCATCACCACCACCAGCCATCTCATCAAACAGCTGTCCGACATCATCAGTGGGTCCTCACGGGTATGTCCTCCCAACATTTACTCACTGCCACAAAGAAACAATCATATTATATTTCATTTGTCTAAATCCAGTCTTGCTTTGCTTTACAGCAAGACCGCCTGCGTCTCACCAGGCTAAAGACTGAACTCTCAGAGTCTGTGCAGCGGTATGGAGATCTACAGAAGGTACAGAGGTTCATTGTTTCCATCAATAAAAACAAACTTTAGGACAATGAATCAACAGATCTGATTCACTGACAGAAGTGTGCATCAAGCCGATGCTCTCAGAAATCAGTTTGACCCTTTCTGTTCCTCTGTTCCCCTTTCAGAAAATTGCAGAACGCTCAAGGGCTTTGTTACCACCGGCGCAGACTGACAAGAAGGTGATCTTGAACAAAGATTGAAAGTTCTGCTTTTTACCCCTTCCTTCCTTGGAGGACAATGTGGAGTAAAGTTTCTCTGCACTTAGATTCTCTAAAGTCCTCTGAAGGTTTTCTGGTCTTTTCATACTTTGTCCATCTTGTTCAATTCCAATTCTCTGGACATTTCTTGTTTTACATTTTGATTTATTTAAACTTTTTCGAGGTATAATAAACATTTTTAGGACCAGGACTGGGCTGAAGAAAAAACAGACAACTTGTAGAATAGTAGTAGTAGGAATGGGTGAGGCTGTATTGTGTGTTATATCTTGTATTATTTTTGCATCCCTTCGTTTTGTGAGTTTCTGTCCATCATTAGAACAGATACAAGCTGATCAACTACAGTTTGGACTACAATGGCACAAGCATCTCACCTTAGAGCTCGTTCTGTAGAAAACCTCATGTGGAATAGATGTCAGATGTCTTCATGGGGTGTTATCAGGTGCATTTGTTCCAGCAGCCCCCCGTTCCTTCTGCTCCTTCTCTAATGCATCGCCTCCACATGCACAATATCAGCCCAGTAAAATCCTCATTTAAGTACTGTGGTTTGCGCTCTTATTTCCGTCTAATTAAATCACCTGCAAATCAACATAAAAATGCATTAGCAATTTTACTTTCTTTATTTCAGATATTGGTGAGTCAGATCTGAACAATTCGAAGGTTTTATTTTCTTGTGGATGAAGTGGAGACAGTAGTGAGTCACCAGCTAAGTTGTGAAGTCAGATGCATTTACATTTTCAAGCACTTTTTTGGACCTGTGCTAGCATCATTGAAAGCCTCCCACATGCTTGGAAATTAGCATCATGGTCCAGAATCAATAAGAAGGAGCATGAAATTCTGTGAAACTGTCAAACAAGCAAACTTGTACAGTGAGATGTCAGGAGGATTATCTCCGTCTGCATGCAGTCATTTCCATCAGTGTGATGAACTAATGTATTCCAGCGTGGTATGCGTCTCTGTGGGTGGGTGAGCATGTTGTTGCAGAGTGAGTCACAGAGTGGCCAGCAGACAGAACTCTGTGACTCAGCTCAGGTTGGCCCCCACGCTTTGACAGATGCTGGCCTCTCCAAACAGAATTAGTAGCGCAATCAGCCATACAGAGGTGGAACATATTAGCAATGCAAAATAGTCTAGCATAGCTCTGTCTTTCCTTTGGTCTGCTTTTGTTTGCCCACCCCTACAAAGCATTTGAGCATGCTCTCTCTCCAGCAGTCTGTGCTCTGCACTGGCTTCTTGTGTGCCTTTAAACAGCACTTCCTTCCGTTTGCATCACATTACATAAGTACGCTGCTTATGGAGGAGTGCAGAATAGAACGTCTTCTGTGCAAAATGTATAATAAATACATTTAGAGTGCATAGTTGTAACAACGTATAAACATTGTTGTATCCAAGTAAAAGGTACGAGGAAAGGGAATGAAGACATTTCTTGTATGAGAGAATGTTATCCAGTGATTTTATTTATTTCACTGGGAAGGCTCAGGACACGCTGGAGGTGGTGGCCTGGAGCTTCGACTGCTGCCCCGCGACCTGCTCCTGGATGAGCAGAGGAAGATGGATGGATGGATGGATGGATGGATGGATGGATTTTTGTTGAAGTTTGGTATTTTTTAGCTGTTTCTCTTTCAAAATGTCAGAGAATCAAATTTTAGGCCTATTTTCACCTAATTAATCTAGATTTGCTAAATTGAAGTCCAGCTAAAGAGAAAAATGACAGCATTAGTATTTTTCTACATTTTTGACTCAAAATAACCCGGACCCAATTTTCTTGAAAATGAAAATTATTTGGGATAGACCACAGACCAAGCGGATCATGGGACACATTTTGTAGAAAAGACCACATGAATGGTTCCTACAATTGAACTTATTTATTTTCAAATGCAGCCTCAGTGTATATTGTAGCTCTGTTCAGCACAGTCTTGTCAGCATGGATATGTTGGTTTCCAGCCTGATTACACCAATGCTCAGCCAAGTAAGTATCTAATCCAGTGACTAATCTTGGAGACACTTAGCCTCTTCCTGCCAACACTCAGCCAAAGGATCCAGTGGGTTTAGAGCAGAGACATGCTGGCCCCCACATAAGATGAAGATGAACCAACTGACCACTGCATTGGATGGACGCATTTTAATTGGTCTATCTGGGTTCTTGTACCAGCTCTGCATTTGCCACGTCATGGATTTGGTTTAATGGCTCCCAGCATTTCATTTGACTTAATATTGAGCCCATATATGCCACTGCATGTTAGGTGATGTCCAGACATTTAAAATTAGTTTTCTAGTTTTTAATATTACTTTGAAAATGTGGTTTTGGTGCACTGAACTCTAAACCACCAAGAACGGAGGTTGAATGAATGACAATCACCAATCTGGGCACCATGAGAGAGGTGCTCCCAGGAAGAGATACAATGACTGTCTTCAGAACTTTTAAAATTAATCTCGACCAGTGGTCCTTTCTCACCGCTGACCATGGCACCTGGGACACAACTACCTATCAGGCCATCTGTGCTTTCAAAGCTTCCTGGAAAACCTGCTAGGCAGAAAAGAGACAAATGCACAAAGTCCACGCCTCAGACCCAAGCACAGACCCGCCCTTCCTTTGTAGTTTCTGCGGCCGGGGATGCAGAGCTCGTACTGGTCTTGTGAGCCATGAGCGCACCTTCAAGAGGTGTGGACAAACCTCAACTTAATCTTTGTTAAACAAAGTCATGCCATGATGATGAGACATCTACTGTACATGTCTACAGAACATCTCAGACAAGTCTATTTTGTTCCTTTATTAGATGTCTACCAACAGTGTGCTGTATATAGAAGTCTCCAGCACAGCTATCTGTATAGATCTAATCATTGTTTTACATGTCTATGAGAGAACTTCTGGGTACGGCTTGTTACTATTTGTTGATTCAGTGTGAACCAACAAACATGTGATTTTACAATGTGAAAATTGTGTCCAGAAAACAAAATTAATCACACAATTGTCAGGCAGCTGTGTGAAGCTGAACTTCTCAGATCAAAAAATGACCTGTTTTCTTGTGCATGTGGTGGTGTGTTGGCTCCAACAGAGTCCCCAGGTCATGTCCAGTGAGATAAACGAGGAAGGGCTGCTGTTTGGAGAAGGACCAGCTTCTGAAAGAGCTCAAGTGTTCCTGTCCGAGATAAGTGAGGAGGATGTAGAGGTGCTTCGCGAGAGGCAGAACGCTCTGCTTCAAATCGAAGTGAGTTTTTGGGGTCTGTTTGGGGCATGTTGTGAAGTAAGCGGTTCATTTGTGTTGTCTGTCATTTGTGTTGCCCTCTCATACACTGCCTTTTCACACTCCATGCTCATCAGGTGTTTTTGTGACAGCAGTGCCCTGATAACGTTATGACAGCTGCACTGGACAAGCACACTTTTAAAGAAACACAATGTCACAGATGTGTGTGTGTTTATTGGGCGGGACCCACTTATGTTTATAATGAAGCTTGAAACAATCAACTTCTAACAACATGAACCCTCAATGACAAGGTTGTTATGTGCTTTCATTAATTATGACAATTTGTAACGTTTTCTTTTTCATTTATCTGATTTTAAATTGGGGCTGCATGGTGTTGTCGAGGTTAGCGCTCTCACCTCTCAGTGAGAACCGGGTTCAGATCCCAGCTGGGACCTTCCTGTTTGGACTTTGCATGTTCTCTTTGTGCTTGTGTGGGCTTTCTCCAGGAACTCTACCTCCCACAATCCAAAAACATGCTGCATAGGTTCAGATATCTCTAAATTGGTGTGAGTTTGATGTGACACTACCGGTAACCTTGAAGCCCACCTTCACCCAACAGCAGCTGGGTTAGCTCCAGTGACCCCGAAAGGGATTTTTTGGGTTCTGAAGATGGATAGATGAAAAACACATCACTTTCTTCTTGTTATCATAGATGAGAATGTTTACTGGATTTCAATCTAACATTTGTGCAAGCATGTGCATTGTAACTCAAGCTCCAAGCTCTTCAGGGTATAACTTTTAGAAGACATCAGATTTTTTTGTCTTGATGTTGATTTTTTAGACGGTTTAACTCTCAAGAATCATCTTGTTTGTGTCAGATTTGATACTTTCTCAAAGCTCCCTGACAACAAAGGTGCACTGAACATGCTGCTTCATTTGTGCAAGTCAGAGTCTTTAGGACTTACTGTAGAGTGATTTAAAGCTTTTTTATTAGCATATGACTGAAAGTAAGTAGAAGCCTGACACATGCTGCTACAACCTGCTTTTATGGTGACGAGCCTTTACACGGCAGCCCTGCTTCTGATGACAGCTTGCCATCCACCAGTTTGAAGACTGATTATAATGTTTTAGAAGCACTTTGCCACATAATGAAGATGTATCTGTGCGGCCGGTTGGAGCTGTCAGAACTTCATCAGAGTTTAAAATCTGCTAATCCTGCTGCTGCAGCCCAGTTCCAAGTATGAGCGAGGAAAGGGCGGGCGCCAATGCCTCTGCAGAGTCTCATGTGGTGAGAGAGCCACGGTACAAATGACAGCCTCATTTTAACACGGAGCTGAGATAGGCCAGGAAGATGATTGGTTTTCAGACAGGGTCTTCTTCTCCACTCACAGCAGTTTGGATAAATGTCATCCACTGCACTGGAGGAGTTAGGGGCTCACTGCGGTTCCTCTGGGAGGAGTACTATCTGTCAATGTTCTCTTTTACTTTCATACAATCTTCACCTGATTTTTTTTAATCCAAACAAGTCCCCCCTTCCTTCACACACAAAAACATAGTGGAGTTCCAACTCAACACTTTTCTATCTCCCAGGTGAACAGGGGGAGCAGGTGTCTGTCATCATTATCACCAAAAAAGTTTGGATCTGAGGTTAATTGCGTCTTCCTCAGAGACTGATGGAAGTGTGGCAGAGGCTGGCAGTCTGCAGCTGAGATTGCAGGTGGTGGGAACTAACTGGAAGAAACAGCATCTGTAGATGCTGTAGGTGTAGAAAAGTTGAGACCTGAAAGCTTTTGTCCAAGAGCAGCGTTTTGTTCAACTGTGCCACAAAAGTGCATTTTGTCTTAGAAACTTAAGAAACTTTATCCACAAAAGCCATTTTTATGCCTTTTAATGCATTGTACTTGTTCTAGGTTGCCAGTTGAAGTCGAGAGCTCTTTTGCTCCAGGGCTACAGTTGCATGGTTTTAAAATGTTTTGTTTTTGGGTGTATTGCCCTCTGCAACTCACGTTCAAGCAGCCACTTCTAATGAAAGGTCTATGTGAATGCATGCATGTGTGGGCTTCCATGTTTTCAAGCGTTATCATACCCAGTAACAACGTGCTTCCTCTTCAGGTGCTCGTGCATCACTGCAGTGCTGCATGGAACATAAGTTCTGCCCTGCAGATATTGCATTGGACACTTTTGACTTTTATTTTTGCTTTTCAAGTTTTCTATTTTCAAGCTCCGTTGGCGTGTTGCTATGGTACCCGAGTCTTCCTAGAACTTCCTGTGACATCACTGCTGACTGGATTGGCACTACCAGGGCCGGCCCTGGGCTGCATAGTGCCGAAGGCAAAACATGATTTCTGTGCCCCTAACCTCCCACCACACACACACACACACACACACGCACACACACACGAATATCACTGCACGCAAAAAGGAAACACTGTAG
The DNA here is from genome assembly GCF_002922805.2 of Oryzias melastigma. Classification (NCBI taxonomy): domain Eukaryota; kingdom Metazoa; phylum Chordata; class Actinopteri; order Beloniformes; family Adrianichthyidae; genus Oryzias; species Oryzias melastigma. The sequence goes on along the minus strand of NC_050527.1, from coordinate 19,372,499 downwards.
CCGCCTGTTAAAATACTGTTAAATACTTCTATGTTAATAGAAGTATTTATTTAATTGTAATTCTCAAGAATTAAATAATAATCACTTAAACATTTTTCTAGCATAATGTTGCTTTTCCCTAGCCGGGACACAAACCTCTGACCCTAAACACTGCACTAACACTTGGTCTTTCTTTCCCAACATGGTAGAAGTTTTGACAGGCATCTCCAGTGTTTAAAGTTTATAGATTTAAAGATTTCCGTTGTTAAGGGTGTGTTTGTTTTTTATTAAACCACAGTGTGTTGATCTTTTACAACCATTGTACATAAATGTCAAAACAATTTCTAGAGCTCACCTTAAATGCCACAGCGCCTCACTGAACACAATGGGACAACTTCCTGAGAGAAATCGAACTAATCCAATCCTAGATGTTTTTTAAAAACAAAAAGACAGTTAAAACATTGTTTACAATGCAAATTCTGGTGCTTCTCTAAGCATTACCACAAATCTATAATTAACTAATATGATATTTTAGCTAATAATGACTACATCAATTATAATCTTAACCAAAACCTTGTCTTACTACAGTATTTATAGTATAGTATGTATTTCCACATTTTACTTTGTATTGTTTACATTTCATAACTTATTATTTTCATCCCATTAAGAACTGTGGAAATTACCTAATGTTAGCATTTCTGGGGGAGGGGTGGGCATACCCTTGGATCTAAAATGTTGGCTGTAATTAATACCATTATGTAAAGAAGGTGCAGCTGACTGCAGGTCACAGGTACTGGCCCTAAACTGTCGCAAAGTCAGGTGGACTTGAACCACAGGGCAACCGCAGAGACAAAGTCACAGCCTGTGGGCGTCTGTCCCGGCACGGCCTTCCGTCCTACAGCTCCTCACGTCGCCGCTGTCTGTTTGCTGCTGCTGGAGGACTCCTCACACAATGCTCCCTGCTCTTTAGGCCAGGAGCCCCCCCGCAGCCCCCCGGTACGACTGCTGCTGCTGTGATGACGGTGTTTGTAGGACTGAAAACCGCAGGAGTGTGAGCTGTGGAAGGTCATTATTCCTGCAGAGGAAACTCCTGTTCAGCATCATTTTCTCCCAACCACCACAGTTTTTATTTCAACAGCGTCTTTCTCACTGCATCATCTTTCCTCTGTGCCAATGAGTTTACATAAATAAAAGAACAATTGCAATAATGGGACAAGAAAGGTTTTACTTTTATGACACCAAAGAACAAAAACAAAACTATGGCAGAATTTTACAGAAAATGTGTCTCAGAAATAGAAATTTTAAACCTCAATTGTCATAAAAAACTGTTACAGCTGAGGGAGTAATGATTCATTTTAACGATTCAGTTCGATTCCCTGATCTAAAATGGGTCCAGGACAACTTAATTCAAAACTTCCAGCAGTGAGACTCAGAGATAAATCCCTGGTCCTGGACAGTGGGACGTTTTCCAGATTCGTGTATTTCTTCAAAATAATCAAGTGTAAATTAAATATGCGTACAAACAAACAAGAATGATTGTCATTCATTCACATTTTAGTTTGATAAGGTTCAGCCCACTGTTGTCTTCACACAGCAGAATAATCATCATTAGAACGTTCTACCACACTCTATGGTCACATGACTTTGATCAATTCAAAGTGTTTCCACACGTTGACTGGAATGACGGTTGATCTGTTTCTGCTGCATCACATGTGTTGTCTGCTGTGATGGAACTTGCTTGTTTGTTGCTATGGTAAAATATACTTGCATGTCTTAATCCAAATGACATTTTCCAAAATTGATTATCAATGTATCTCATTTCAAAATATTTTTTTCATTTTGATTAACAACTTGCCTTAGACAAATCCTTCTGGTTGGATAGTAGGAATAGATAGAAAGTAGGGCTGTCGTTCGTTGCTTAGGTGGTGATCCAATTCGATTGACGAATCAAACTCAACGATTCACAAATCGATCCACAATTCTTACTTTTTATATAATTTTTGTTCCCATCTTTTTACTGGATCTATGAAAATTGAAATTATTTGTATCAAGTCACCACCATTTATGCATTTATTTGGTACAGGAGATCAGAATCAACAAAACTAATAAAAATACAAATATTTAAATAGAAAGAAATGGTGTTCGTTATTTGTCAATTTCTTTTCAATTTTTTTTGCCAATCTTCTGGTTAAGTTCAGCAGTGACATAAACAACAAACAAATCATTGTTGTTTTTAATCATTAAACTACAAAACTTGAAAATGTTCTCCACAGTTTCCTCAAAGTTCTTCAACATTTTATGTTCTAAGCATCATATATTGGTGCAGAGCCTGTATGAAAAAAGTCGCTTTTTTGCGGGGCTGAATCAGCTGATTCACGTTGATCACATCCTCACTTCATCTGTGCAGAGCTGCATATCAGCTCGAGGCTGTTTCTCTGAATCAGAATCTGATGGAGTTTCGTTAATTGCATCTACTGTTGAAGATTTACCATAAGCAAAAGAATGTAAACACTGGAGCTGAAGCTCTGGTGTTCAAGCTAATTCATTTTTTCCAGAAGTTGTGTCAGTAAACAGAACTTCAGTCTTAGTTTTTAAAAGGAAAAAGCTGTCGATGGTTTTACTTTGAAAACCGGAAGCTTCCCTGACACGAAGATTTTTTTACTTCCGCTGATGGCACCGCTGCTTTTTTTTACTTTTTTTAGTTCATAAACTTAAAATCCAACATTATTCTGTATTTCAGAGTAAAAATACATCGTCTACTATATCATGAGTATCTGAGCACCCGGATACTCATCACAACCTGGATGGATGGATGGATGGATGGAACTCCTGTCTGTTTTTGTGCAGCTCTCAGCACTGCAGTCGATGTGCTGCATTGTGATAGAAAATGTCAAGGACTAAAGCATGTAACTGGATTAAGCAGATTAACGGCTAATTGATCTTACAGATACCAGGTTGTTGTTTGTGGACATGAGTGGACTTTATCCTTCAGTGAATGTCTACACTGAGAGACCTTTTATGTGCTGTCAGCACATTGCCATGCCAAAGTAATGGAACAGTTTTTGACAGAGATTAGATCCTTATGTTTCTAAAATTAGTTTTCTACAACTACCTTTTCATCTCTATGTTTATTATTAAGATGAGGAATGCCGTCTCAGAGTGATGCAGAAAACCCTGCAGCCTGCAGGTGAAGTGTGACCTTAATACCTGAAGAAATCTTTTTTGAATTCTGCTCTCTGGTTTCAAAGCACTACAAAAAGAGGCTAAAACCGAAAAAAATAGAATCTCTTCTTTTAGTTTTCACCAGAGGTCTAGATCAGATGGAACTTAATAATTTTACAGAATACAACTTTTTGGTGTAAAAAAAAAAAAAAAAATCAATTTTAAATGGCAATTAAAAGTCACCCAAAAGGTAATACTATGGAAACATCCTGCCTTCCCACAACAGTAGCTGCATTCCCAACAGACCAGATACATCTGTTGGGAATGCACCTTTACCCTAACCTTAACCTGGTATTGGTCCACCTCCAGTACTGCGTCCAGTACTCCGTCCAGTACCGGTCCACCTCTGGGACACCAGTTTGTGTTTGGTACTGGTACATGTCCAGTACAAGTGCATCCCCGTCCATTACTTGTTTAAGGCCCAGAGGTTGCGGAGCCCTGCTTTAATTAGAAAAGCCAGCACGTCAAAAAACAACGGGTTGGTGACACCTAAAACATCAGTTTATGATGCAGAGGGGTCACTATGTGACCACTTGGGAATGAGCATGTGTCGGTTGTATCACTATTTTTGACGATAAATATTAATCGTCCATTGGCAAATGCTTCCACAACATCAGTTTCAAATAACACGTTTCTTATCCTAAATTACCCCAAAAGCTCACAAAAACCAGCATCCAACGCTAGCTAACTAGCTAGTGGGACAACAAACTTGGATGAAAAAAAAAAAAAGCTTTCATCTTCACCTTCACCTCTGTAGTCCACATCATCAACAAAAGCCTCACCTTCATCTTTCATCACTTTTTCCTCACAAGTTTTCTTGCATTGTCTCCATTTTTCTGTCTTCTGGACTCAAAGTGTTCAGATTGTTGGATGAGACCTCACACTGGGTTACGCCTCTCGTCTGTGATACGGTGCTTGTGTTTCTGTTGGTTGACCTTCAGTGACAGATGACCTACTGATGAAATGCTGTGTGCTGCTGAACCCTTGTTGCTTAGTGCAAGGAGTTCTATCTAACTAGGTTATTGTTCAATGCCACTTTACCAGTTTGACCTTAATGCAATTGAACTGGAACAAATTAGATTTTAACTTTTTTTTTTGTTTTTGCTTTTTCTGGACAGAACCTTGAAATGACTTTGTAAATTAGCAGCATACAAGTTAGTAGAACTGAATTGAATGGATGCACGATAACTGGCTTGTATATATTAAGCTGTGAAGACTCAAACTTATTGCGTTTGCATGTCATCATACAGTTCCATAAGTTCTGATAAGAGAAAAATCTGCAGAAACCAACTTGTGCAACACTTGTGCAAAACTCCTCTTCGACTGTCACCTCCCAGCTACACATAATGTGCTTTGGCACAGGATGTCATTTCATAAAAACAGGAATATATAAAAAAGGGCATGGCACAGGACAACTTTCAAGGGTAATGAATACCACACCTGCTCCAGTGGAAAAAAGAGAACAGCCGAACGTGCTTCAACTACCAAAGCAGCTGGGAGAGAAACTACTGAGCAATTAATGCAAAACCACAAAAATAGGATTCTGTGTATCTAAAGCTGGGTACTAGAATGTACTTTACCAAGAAAATTACCTTGTTTTAACAATTGAAACTACAGTTAAATGAAATTGAATGTATTGGTTGATGCTCCATCAAAAACCCTCATCCTTGTGTTGTACTGCTCTCCAGACAGGAATCAGTAGACCCACCAACCCCCATCACAGTCATCTGTCCTTGTGATTATAAAGATGTGGACAACATTATCAAAGTGCTTCCTGGGGGAAAAAAAACAAACGAACACAAGCACTTTTGCTAGATTTTCTGCGTGGTTAACTCTCGTGAGAAAAAACAATATTATCACCTAACCCTATCCAAAACCTTTTCGGGTGGATATGGAATGCAAATCTGTGCAGAACAAACAACTTTCAAGTTTAAATTTCAGTTTGGTAATTGGTATATGCTCATTAGCCAGGAGTTTATATTGGTACGCACACCCCCACACATATGTATATAGATGTATCCAGTTCTTCCTTGAATCGCTAATATTTCTCTGATTTCTTATGTCCTTTCTTTCTGATTGCTTTCTGAGAGCTATGACTCCATTTGAAGTGTTGCGCAGCTACAACTGTGGTTTTGGGGGATTCACTACTCAAGATGAGCTATGAAAGGAGAACAAAATTATGAAAACTGACCCATACAATTAGTTTGTCAAACTGCTAACCACAACACATTTGTTTGTACCTATTCATACATTTCTTAACAGCAGGTTTCCCTGTTTTGATCTCTGAATGTAAGACAAATATTGCGGTAAAAAGAAAAAAAAGCTTTCAAATACTCCCATAGCGTATTGTATACATTGAATATATTTGTGTCGTACCATGTATGGCTCATGTGGTTTGATGCTTCAGAACTTGCTGTTTTTGAATCTCTTAAGCTGAAGTAGGTGGAGCCTCAGTAGACTATAACCTCTGTCTGTAAGATGTTCAGTAGCTTTCTCTCTGCCCTTCAGGGCCGGCTGCTGGCATCACCTTGCTCAGTCATGTTTATACTTTGGGCATTTGCCAAAGCAGAAACATGAATTTACATTTATAAACCATTTATTCGGTAAGGGCAGAAGAGATGTCTTTCATACGTTCTCAGCTTGAGCCGCATCCCCCCTCCACCTTTCCTTACCACCTCAGCGTGTGAGTAAATCTACTTAACGTATTTTCCACAGCAGCAGTGACACTGTGTCCTGTTGTTGATGCCAGATGTCTTTGGGTTTGAACTGGTAGATGTAAGGAGAATTTCATATCAGCATTAAATATTCTTATCATAAAGAGAAGGTAAAAGGATTGGGAAGGTGAATGATACACAGGACAGCAGACAGACGCTTCTTCCTAAACACCTTTAAAATCAGAGTCTTATTACAGAAGTCAATGCAAGAGGAACTTTTTACTTATGTTTTATCATGTGTTACTGTTTTCTAAATTGCTTTAACAGACAAATAACTTTTCATTGTCAGCTAGGTTGGAGGGTAGATGGATGGATGGACGGACATTTAAGGTATCAAAACAACTACAAACAACCCTTCATGTCATCTCAGACCATGTCTTGCAGTTGAGGCATACCTAAGTAAAAAATTACAGGTCTCTTTCATCCTTTGAAGTGGGGGAATTTGCATAATTGCTAGCTGACTAAATACTTTTTGCCCCAATTCGTATGTGAAATGTCCATTTAATCCTCTGGGAACAGTGAACTGCAGGGACAGATGGTTGATAAAACATGAGATAGGATACATTTATTTATCCCTCTGTGGGGACATTTTGTTGTATTTTTATAATGCCCAGTTACTTAATTACACAATGCTGAGAGTAAATGCCCTGGGTATGTATTTGACCTGATCTTGGATCTTCTCGTCCCGAGGCAAACGCTCTTCCACCACGACACAGACCTGGTGGCTGCATTCCTGGTTTGCAAAGTGCAATTGTTTGGTGCCTAAACAGATCTACTGGCAGCATCATCTGGTTAAAAAATTTCAGTGAGGTGCATTTTTTAGGGAAACATTATTCCAGCCCTGGGAGGGGAGATGTGGCACTACGACCAGATGTTGAGGGCAGTAGCAGACCATCTGAGCTGCAATCCAGCAGTGTAAGCATCAGCCCCAAGTCAGGCATCTTTTTTTTGTAAAAGTAGAAGAGAAAAC
>NC_050527.1:19362170-19365506 GCF_002922805.2 Oryzias melastigma | reverse complement strand
TGGCACTACGACCAGATGTTGAGGGCAGTAGCAGGCATCTTTTTTTTGTAGAAGTAGAAGAGAAAACCTCAGGCAGGATGTAAGCCTCCAACTGGACTCCGAGCCATTGCTCACAACTGACAGTTACCAGTGAACCTTGAGAGTCAGCTGAAGTTTCCAGGGTAGATTGCAAAGAAGTCCCTGAGGCCAGACTTGGTCTTAACATCTGACTCAATTTAGTGATAGTGCTGCTGGAGTTTACAGTCCCCTGGGAGGAGCAGATGGCGTGGGCACATGAACGGAAGAATGCTTACGACCTGATGCTGGCTGACTCTGGCAGAGAAAGTGGCTGCAGGGCCTGCTGTAGGCCAACTGAGGTGGGCTGTAGGTGCTGTATTAAACATCGGGACATTAGAAATGTAAAATTAGAATCAAAGGGTTGTGAGAAAGAAGAGCAGCCAGAAACATCAGGAAGCCTGAAAAAGCCTGACGGTGGCTGTAGATTAAGAGGGGAGTGGCATGGGAAACACTGCTTAAAAACATATTGGGGCCTTGGTTAAGTTGCCCTGGGTCTTCACTGAAGTTGTGCCCCAGCTGCACCTTGAAGGCATTTTGAAGATCTGCTTGCCTGCTTTTTCAGCCTCTGGTTTATGCTGATCATTTTCTCCTCCACTGTACCCATAGAGTCAGTGTTAGTTCTGCCCCACATTTTGACATGCTAGTTTAACCATTTGAACTAGTTCATAAAGACGTTAATGCATCTACTGTTTAATAATTATTCTAACATACAATTTAATTTGGGACAATTTGCTTTATAAAGAAAACTATCCACTGTTTTTTTTTTCTCATCTTGTGGTAGTTTAGCAAAAATAAAACGTACTGATGTTGAATAACATTGATTATCATTGGTATGTCAAAATGTAATCAAATTACATACACCACTAACCATTATTTAAATAAAAAGAAGTGTACAGAGGTTTCTATTTCAAATTAATTGATTTCACCTTCCTCTTAGGATTGTCAAATGCAGACAACAAATTTCACAAACTTGATCTCTAGAAATCCCAGGCTGACAGGTCCTGTCTGTTAATCACAAAAATGCAATTCATGTACTCTCCAATTGAGCTCATACTATTCCTGTTGATTGTTTATCACATTTTGTGACTTCTCATGCAGCAAAATGATTGTGTGCTGCCCTTTTAGGTTTCTCCATCACAATTTATGTTTTTGATCAGGCTAAGCAAGATATTTGGGAAAGTCTTCATGATTGAAGATGTCTAAGACACTTGATTATGAAGGACCAGGGTGTTCTGGGAACTCTATGGCCCCCCTGTTTGTGTGTACATTCCCCTTAAATCGTCATCTAAAAGCTACATTTAGATGAGCTACATCACCAAACTCAGTGGATTCAAAATGTGACGTAAAACTGTAACACTGAGGTGCCCAACACTTCAATCACAATTGGCCAGAAAATGTGTGCAGATCGCTGGCCATCAAAAAGGAATGATAACAATATATATGGAGATATTTGCATTTCTTGATTGACATGTAGAATGGTGATTATAGCATTCTCTTATGCATGCATCAATGCAAATGTGTGGTCTAAGGATGGAAGGAAAAATCGATTCTGCAGTATATTTCAGTGTTTGTGTGAAATGCTGACAGGACAATATTTGATTAATTATGACTGTACTTCCGCGTTTCTTTTGTTTTCCACCTAAACTCTGACTGCTAGTTGGCAGCAGAGCACACGGAGCTTCTTTGAGCAGCTCTAAACTCCAACCAGAACAGCAACAAGATCCTGTTCAAGCATCATTCAAGCTCCAGAACCGTTTTCATGGTAGATTTAGCATTGTTGGAAACATTTTATTTCCTCAATCATATTTTTAAAACCTTTTTGGTAAAGACACAGTCAATCTATTTTTTTTTCTTATACTGAAAAATATTTTGTTGTGGAAACCAGACAATGTTGACTGCTCACTTTATAAACTATTATTCTTAATTTACTAAAAGAAACTCACTATAAATGTTCTTGAGCAAAGGCAAGTTGTATATGAGATACAGTTGCAGTGGTTACTGATCTGATCATTAAATAAAAACTTTAACATTTTATTATAATGAAAGACGTATTAATATCCAGATCATTTCTAAGTCATACTATTTGAAAAAGTGAAAAATTGTTCTTGTACAGTCCTGGGATATATTGCAATATATATTGAATCATGATACATGTATCAGAAAATGTATCATATTGCCAGACTCTTACTAATACACATCCGTAGTATATTCCCACTAAACTGAGCGTCCACTAGTAGCAGATGTGGAGTTTTTCTTCCTCCTAAACTTCACAAAGATGTGGACGTTCAGCGTCATACTCCTAGTAAGAAATAATAATAATGTGATTTATTTTTGTATAGTGGTCAGAGGTCAGTCACCCTTAAAGACTCTCAAACAAAATGGCCCAGGACATTTCTGTTGTTGTCACAATGGGCACTGGAGCACCGTTGACATGACAACAACCACATGGGTCCAATTCAATAAGCTATGAAACCAAGAAAACACAGAGGAGCGTTTTATGTTTAAATCATACATAGTCATCTACATTTGTCAATTTAATTCTAAATAATTGTCTAATTCAATTTAAACTAGAAAAGTCGCATTACCTGCGATAATGCTAGTGTGAATGCATTATCGCATTAATGCAGTTGTTGTAAATCGCGTAAATTGCTTAAATTTGCAGTAGATGCTTAAATTGTATAACGTGCATTAAGTGTATAAAGTGTGTAAAGTGCTTAAATTGCATTAATTAACATTAATAGCTTAAATTGCATTAATTAGCATAAATTGTGTAAAAAACGTAAAATGTACGAATACCAAAAGTTCGTGCATTAATGTCCTGAACGTGCTGAACGTTTTGATACCAATATTGTAAAAGTTTTAAGGTGCAGTAAAAAGTTTTAAATTTTCCCATTGACTTAACATGGGCTGAAAATTCGCATGAATTGCGTAATATCGCGAAAACTGTAAAATTTGCGAAAACCAAAAATACAAGCAGTAATGTCCTTGCTGAACGTTTTGATACCAAGATTGTGTAAATCGCATAGAATGTGCTTGAGTTTTTACGTGTCAAAAAACGTACGGAAGAAAACGTAAATGAAGAATCTCAATAGTGTGAATGCATTGAATGCATTCACACAAATATGCTTTGTATAAGTCTGTGTATTTAAGTACAATAATATAAACATTTTTAAAAGTGAAAAAAGCTCAGTAATCCACAAAAAGAGGATTTGAAAAGAAATGAAAATACTGTATAGAAGTCACCATTTACTTCACAGGTTTTGTAGAAAGATAAATTCA
>NC_050527.1:19355053-19360590 GCF_002922805.2 Oryzias melastigma | reverse complement strand
GTGGGAACTGGATATAAAACACACATCTTAACCATAATTAGCTTTAAACTTGAAGTGTTTAAGCTGTATGTAAACTAAAAATAAAGACATTAGTTTATTAAACCTTTAATGAATCCTGCAGCCTTTCTCATTCATTTGTTTCTAATATTAAAACAAGGCTTAAATCAAATGAGTTTGTATAAAGTATTTCAAAATGTATACACACATAAACACTCTCAAAATATTTGCTTACTGATGCCTCTTTATAAAAGCAAAACATGAATGACATCTCTGAACTTAAGATATTCGTTTGCATAAACTCAGAATATAGACAAAGTGCATTGAGATATTGCATCTTAAAATGAGGGAAAATGTATTTTTTAAAAAAGGAAGAAAAGCTCCAATCACTGGTTGTGGCTATTACGTTTTGTTTTATTTTTTTTTTTGCCGTTTTTGCTTCTTTAGGTCACATTTAATTGAAGCCTAATGCAGCTAATGTAATGCTACACTTGTCATCTTAGCTCTGGACTTTTGGGCTAGCTCACCACTTCACTTCTGGGACTCGTAAATAGTTTTCACACAGCTCCATAACTCCATGGCAGATCCATGTCGTCACACAGCCTCTCTGCCTGCGCGGTGAACGTTTGAAAACTGGCGTGTTCTTTTTGTACACCAGCCTTCCCAGAACTTCCTGTGACATCACCACTGACTGGAATAACATCCCTGTGCATGCGTGTCAAAGAGAATGGCAGACTCTGCATTAGAAAGCGGGAGACATAGTTTTAAGATAAAACAAACAAAAAAACGCCTCGACTAGGAAATTTGTTGTGGACCATTTTTATTGTCACCGTAGTCATGACTAATCATCTAATCCTGGCAGCCCTACATGGAAACCCATTCCATGAAGCTCTCTGCGTACTGTACTACGGCTAATCTGAAGGTCACATGAAGGTTGGAGCTCTGTAGCAATTGACCGAGCAGAAAGTCAGCGACCTCAGATTACTCCCAAATATTTGGTGTTTTCCTAATTTTGTGCAACATCAACAGTAAAAATGTTCCCCGAAAACTTCTAAACATGCATAAACAAATGATCTATTGTTCATTAATTAATGAAAAAGTGCAGCTGTTTTACTGCCTTCATTACCGTCTGTCTTTTCAGTGCAGCTTTATGTCAGATACTAACACAAAACCACAAACTTAAAATACATGTTAAATGGAAAATAAGAACATTTAATAAAAATGTTTACAATGATTAAATAGTTTATAAAAAATGTCTTTATCAGCACAACGTTGAGTGAATTAAAAGGACATAATGACCAGGGACCCCCTGTTTATTGCAGGAGTTATGGAATAAAGTAAATCAGCAAAGTATAATTATAAATATTGTAAGTTTGTAAAAACCCTCTCAACACACTTTAAAACTGTTTTCTCAGAAAAAAAATCACATTTACACACTTTCCCTTTTGTTAAACTGTCAAAATTAAAAAATAAGTTCAGTATTGCAGAGAACTCAAAGTTTGCTTGTGAACATAGCAAGATATAAAGGTCCGATTGCAATTGAAGATTTTTGTAGATTTGGAAAGCTAGAGTTTGGAAAGCTTGGAGATATGATGAAGAGGAAATTAATTGATGAGGTCATTTAATACATTAAGTTCTTTGGTTCTGCTGACCAGTGGGTGTTTCTGGTTCCCAGAACCAAATGTAAGTTCTGGGGAGACCGCGCTTTCGCTGTGTTGGCTCCTAAACTCGGGATTCAGTTGCCACCAACTATTAGAGACATAACAGTCTTGGAGAGGTTTTAAAAGAATAGTTCCTCCATTACAGCGTTTTACCGTCAGCCTAGCCCAGGGGTCTGCAACCTGTGAGTCCAGATCCACATGTGTCTCTTTTATCTCTCCATTGTGGCTCCTTGGAAAAACATAAAATAGGTCATGGAGACTGCTGATCCAGACATGTCGACCATCAGAGTCAGCAGCTCCTGATAATGTCTGCATAACCAAAACTACCTAAAGAAAACAAATAAACAAAGCCTGAAAGCTGAGACTACCAAGATCCAAACTAAAATAACAAAACCCAGCAGTGTAAGACTGCTGAGGACAAAGAGGGGAAAAATGAACCAAAGACAAGTAAGATAAAATAGCATTTTTTTTAAAGTAAGGATTACTTAATTATCATTTATTTAATTCAGATTAGTTAAATCTATAAAGTGATGTCTAAGTAGGGTTGGGCACCGATGGGTTCTGATGCGGTTCCGGTGCTACCGCGGTTCTTTTGTTTCTGTTTCGGTTCCCTTTCGGTGCTTATTGCGGTACTTCAGTAATAAAAAATAATGCCTTTATCTTCCTAAACCCAAAGCAGAACGGCTTCAAACAAGCGCAGACTCCCTCCTGCCGTGCAGCTGTGCGCACGTAATATAAAGCATAATGTAGCGTCCCTCCAGACTGATGCACCGAAACTCCAAAGCTTTTTAATGCTCTTTATTCTGGTTACTGTCGGCCGTAACCAACGCCGTACAACTTGCAGCAACTTCAGAACCGAACCAACAGGGGAGAGCGCTTCCCCCAAAACATTCTCATTCCCTCGCGCCTGCACAGCCCACCCTCTTTTTCCTATTCAGCCAATAGCTGCGCCCAACCAGTCCAAACCCCCCGACAACAGGCTGAGTGACAGAACAAGGGCCAATCAGCGTCTCCTACTGGTGCATTCACTGAACCCTGGAATCCAGAATGCACCCATACAGTTACCCAGCAGAACTCAGTCCGCTACACTAATATAAAACTCCGTCTTAAATAAACTTAAACGTCCTTGAAATTTTAGCCTGACATTTTATTAAATTAAATCAGGAATGTGGCATTTATTTGCAGTTGTTTTTGGGCAAAAGCAATATTTTATTTCAATAAAATAAGGCGGAAGATAAATGGCAATCACACGGCTGCAAAGCGCTGCAGATGATGACGACCCGCTGTGGTGGTGGGCGGAGCCGAGCCGAGCTTTCTGCTATTAGCAGCCCAACAAGGAGGAAACGATTCATTGTTTCATTTTGGGATGGGGCTCCAGCGTTGTTTAAAAATTGCGGAAATTCCACTATTCACAGTGAAAGTCCCGCCCACCGACGTTGCGGAAGCCGACCATCTCGGCAGTTTTATATGAGCCCGCCCACGAACACAAGAAAGTAAATAGATAGGCTGAATCGTAAAGAATCAGAAGGGAGTACAAGTGATTGACATGTCCACAGACAAATGAAACTTCAATGAACTTTGGAACCGAAATCCGGCACCGTTTGCAGCCGCATCTTTCGGTTTCGGTAGAACCGCGCAAATCGTAACGGTTCCTACTTGGAACCGAACTTCGGTGCCCAACCCTATGTCTGAGGTTCACATAGATGATAAACTATGTAGGTTTTTACATCCTGTTGACCTGAAGACATCTTGTTTGTTCAACTCTACCTCCAGAATGAACAGATTTTATATACAAAGAAAAACTTTGGTAAAAAGTTTGATCTTTTATGAGTTAAAAGCACATATCATCTTATGCTACACAACATTGGTTACTAGATGTCCAGAGCTGCACTGAGATGATCCTGTTTGACACAGAGCAAATTTTATTTTGAAAATAAGTACAAAAAATAGAAAATAAATAAAAATCACATTTTGAGAAATGCTAGGTTCATTTTATATTTTTGCCTTTTTTGTGCCAAAAAATAGATCTAATTCATATTTATTATATATAAAAAAAAGAATGAATGCAAATGTTAAAGTCAGACTATGCAGCTCCTTCTAGGTTTTGAGTAGAAACGAGCCCAAATGGCTCTTTTACTGTGAAAGGTAGACCCTTGGCCTAGTCTTTTTTTTTCTATTTTATGTTTCAATCTGTTTTAAAATTGTTTTATTTGGGTTTATGCTTCTTATGTTTTACCACTGCAAAAGGAGTTTGTTTGCGTTTGTTTTCCTTGTGTACAGCGCTTTGGGACTCTTTGACTGGTGGTGGAAGGGGCTTTATAAATGAAGCAATGAAATTAAAAGCCCAACAGCCAATCAGAACACAGAACACTGTGCTGTAAATAAACAGCTTCTTCCTTTAATTAACCTCAAACCCAAAAGGGGTTTATACAAATATACACCTTGTGTGCCAGAAGATTCATAACCCCTTGTTATAACAGTAACAACTGTCCAACACAAGAGGCCTTCAGCTCTGATCTGTTTGCTCAGCCGTTGGGAGCTGAGAAAACAGCTAAAACAACAACAACAACAACAACAACAAAAACATGGAAAATTGCTCATAAAAATCTGCAAAACAGCAGAGCTGCAGAAGGTGAACCACCATACTGTGAGGGAAAGTTGAATTGGAGGAAAGAGAAGAAGCTCTGTATTTTTTCATGCTATTAGAGGATGTTAACTGCATATGGAAGGCTTATTTTGTGGAATTTTTGGTCTTAACTTATTGAAGTAAGAAAAAAAGTAGCTTAGAGTTTGAGTGTATACCTACAACATCTAAATCTCTATTTAAAAAACCAGAATGAAGTGAATATGTTTAGTCAAACAGAAAGCCCGTTTTTCTGCCCCGCCTCGACTTTTTGGTAAGGGGTGAGACCATAGACTGTATATAAAATAACTGGACAAAGCAAGCCCCCCTCCTTCCGTGTTCCATATAGGAAGTACCACTGGGTTGCAAAAAGGCCAAAGTCTCATTGACTTCCATTGAGAAACAGACAGTTATTTCTCAGTCATTTTATATGTCAGAATAATCATTCTTCCTCTGCTGCTTTCTGCTTAACTTCTTTTTTCTAATCCTAATTTTTTTTAAAGATTTTTTTCCATTATCACAAGTTATTAGAGTTATAAATTGACCAATCAGATGGCTCAATAAGCGTTTGTGGGTCTGACGTCGAACGTCTGGGGGGTTTGATTGACAGATGACGGGTAGCCAATGGGAGCAGACTTCATCAATGGGTCCGTGAAGACCTTTTAACACCTACTTTACAATTCAACAATGTACCAATCATTGTCCTACTGTTGTTTTCCTCAATGGAATGTACCGATGCAGCAGTTTAAAACAACAAGAGGAGCATGCTGTCGACATTTTTAGATGAGGATTTACTCTGGAGAAATAGATTTCACTCTGAGGTTATGTGCTTTGGACTTTTTTGTTTGTTTATCGTTAATTTTTCTTTATTTTACTGTTTTGATTGTAGCTTATAAATTATAAGTTGCATATATGCGCATAAAATCACCAACCGAAGTTTCATCTTCTTCACTTTTCCAGCTTCAGCCTGAATTAGACACAGCCGCGAGAGAAACTAGAAAGGACCTGATCGTATTTTCAGACATAAAAAAGACCCAGCTGTTCACTTGTTAGGATGGTTATTTATTTTAAATACCGATGAATGCGCTTCTCATGTGCATCTGATCAGACTGTAATGTGGCTGCATGTAAAGAGACGAGCTGCGGCGCGCGCGCCAGGGGGACACGCCCCGGTCTGCAGCGGCGTCACCCAAATGCTCCTTTTATCTCGACAAAAAGGAATAAATGTAAGTAAATCCCAAAGGACCGCTGACAGAA
>NC_050527.1:19353016-19353829 GCF_002922805.2 Oryzias melastigma | reverse complement strand
CTCCAGACAACCGCCTGCCCCCACCGCGAAGGTCCAGTGGAGAAGCAGGGCAGGGGCCGCCCACCCCCGCCGAGCAGAGGGGAACCCGAGCCGCCGTTATTGAAGGTGTTTACATCCGCAGTCGGTCTCGTGGTCGAGGCGTGGAAAGAGGCAGACGGTTGCAATAAACACACTCCTGATTGGCGACAGTACTTCCTGTAGATTCCATGACTCAGCTATGACTCAGACCAATCGCTGAAGATGGGTTGCAAATGGTGGTATCCGTTTCAGGAATTGACGGTGAAAGCAGCGGCCTACTTTCGCGAGGAGAGGAAGTAATGCATTTCCAATGGGGGACCTCATTGCTCGCTCTGTCCATTATTTTTACAGTCTATGGGTGAGATGAGCTCTGGTGGACTCAACCATCTGTAAGCAATGCAAAGGGGTGTTTGTGTCAACTGGAAGCTCCCAAACTGCTGGGGGGACGGGTCGATCCAGAGCGAACAGTCCTGCAGAGATTCATTCATATTCTACTGTGACTGTTTTCTCTGACGCCAGCTGACCGGCCCATGAATGAAGCGGCCCACCGGGAATCCTCCGACTCTCCCCCTTCGCCCTTGACCTGCTGTAAAAGCAGAACAAAATGTTTTGGTCTGAAATCTTAGCAACATTTTGTCCTCGTGGATGAGGAGGTGTATCTGTGTTTTTATTTGTGTTGTGGGTCTGTACACGCATCTGTGTTCCTGTGTTTATGTCTTAGTTAACTGTGTGCTTGATTTTTTGGTTGTCCGTATGTCCGTATGAGTGAGTGGGTGTGTTTATTTATGTGTGTGT
>NC_050527.1:19339669-19353004 GCF_002922805.2 Oryzias melastigma | reverse complement strand
GGGGGGGGGGGGGATGAGAATGAGTCCTAATAGCCAGGGGCCTTGTGGGTAAAATACACTTGTTATTTCATTACGACCTGATCGACAGGGTTCCCTAAAGCTACGGTCAAAAAATATTTTAGCCTTATTGTTTGCTAGAAGCCATTTTGGCTCTGCTCAAATGTTTTCTGCCAACTAACAGAAAGCCTGCCAGTTTCCACAGCGATCGCAGCTACATGTGATGGATGGCCCAGTGGGTTCTGCAACACAAAGCAGCTGGGATTTTTACAGAGGCTTAATGGAGGAGTCGGGCACCTGTGAACAGGAGATAGACATAAGAACTTCAAGCTATGCCTTTCATTTAATTGGGTAACGCTTCCTTTTACGGTACAGTCAATGGTGAGCAGAATCATTGAGAGGAAGTTGGATTTTGTTGAGAATATCAACCAAAAGTCCAAAAGTGTCTTTGGTGCCCAGATAAAAAAACAAATGAACATAAACCTATTTATTTTTCTTTTGATGTTATCAAGTTTAGGGACAAATCTGCATAATCTATCAATTAAAGGTACACTGAGCATATTTTGAAATGTCTTTGGAGATAATCTGGTTTTGTAGTTAAATTGTTTCCTTTTCTGTAGGATATTTCATAAAGATCTAAATTAAAAGAAAAAAACTGCTCAATAATGAAGTTTAAAACAGCAACAATAAAACAGCTTCAAACAGCTTAACTGATTTTCAGACCCCTGTGTGGTATTGATGGCTGCTGTCCATCTGCTGAGAACAGAACTTCTCTCATGTTGACACCTTCCAGCTCCCTCGGCTCTGCCGCCACATCACTCCCTCTGTCTTTTTCTCACTACTCTATGCTCTGGCATTGTTTAGGGTACTGAGAACTTAAGTCAAACTGCTTGTGAGAAATCAGAGTTTGTGGAGGGAACAGCAGTAGCATAACCTTTAGTTAAATATGTGAAATAACATGGTTTCTCTTTGCTGTTGACGTACCGCTGTACAATAATTCATTAACCAAGAAACAATTTAAGTTTTTATTTATTTATTTATCATCACACTCTGCAAATGACTTAAAGCTGAGAATGATTATTATTTTTTAGAGAATGACCATTTCTTTTAAAATGATATATTTTTATTTTTTCTACAGAGAGACATGTTGGATGTCAGTCAAATCATGAAGGATCTTGCCAGCTTGGTGCACGAACAAGGATCATCAATAGGTAAGGATGCACACATGTGCACATATTTATAAATATATGTCTCACCCGAGTTCAGGTTCTCCATCAGAGGCCTAGGAGCCTGAGGCTATCTTATGTTCCACAAACTGCATCTTCTAGAATGAGAGTTCTGCCAGCATGTCAGACCCGCATCAGCATGCATGGACATGACATCTCGGGTTTTATTATCATAGTAGTTAATTCTGCTAAACTGAGGCTCTTGCAAAAAGATAAAAAAAAAAAAAAGATTGAGTCCTAAGGGGTTAAATCCCCTTCTCCTGCCGCTCTCTCTGTTATCTGTTGGAAAGAGGAGAGTCCTTCTCTCATTTAAAAGAAAAAGAAGTCAGTCTTTTTTTCTCTTACGGTGCATTTGTAGGTCCTTGTTTGCATTAAGAAAACCCAATAGAGACACTTGCTGTGAGTTTAACACATTTTTTTAAAGTTATTGATTTTGGAAGTTTGAATTGTGATTATCTTGGTAGCTTACCTTACCTTACCTTACCTTAGCTTACCTTAGCTTAGCTTAGTTTAGTTTAGCTTAGCTTAGCTTAGCTTAGCTTAGCTTAGCTTAGCTGAACTGTTTTTGTGCACCTCTTGCTCAAACCTGCAACACTATGAAATGTGCTGATCCATTCATGATACACAGACTTCTAGTAGAGGATTTATAGGAATAATCACCTTTAAATATAAAGTGTAGATTATGATAAGAACAAATTAAATATCTTATACTGATTGATTTTTGATCGAGTTATCAACTGTGCGATCAGGCCCGATTTGTGATCATGGGATGCTATCAGAACATCTCTACTTTTAAGGTCAACATCTTCCCTGATATTTTATGCTCTTTTTGCTGGTTGAGCAAGGCAAGAGAAATGACAGTGAAAAGTCTGACAAGCAAATTTATTCTGAAGATTTAAGATTCGTTTTCTTTGCATTTGGATTGAACAGTGAAATGGTGAATTGAGCACTGCCTAAGAGGAGACGCTTTTACACAACAAGACAACAAGTGTTTTTGTTCTTTGATTTACTGTAATTTTTTAATTGTTCACACAATAATTCTGAAGGAGAAAAGCGACTTGTTGCTTTTCTCCTTCAGAATCTACTGGAATTATCGTGTTAACGGTTGAAAAGTTACAGCATGTTAATGGTTTTGTGTTTAAGCGTCACTGACGACGCCTCAGGTGTTAAAGGGTTAACCTGTGTAGCATGTTTTGGGATTAGCAGTGCAAGCTGGCCTGAGACACTGGATGTAGTTTAATGGACAGGACAGTTGGAGGCTGACTCCATTCTCAGCACAGATTTGAAAAGATTCCACAAAAAGTGGGGCAAAGGTGGGCGGGGTTTTTGTACAGGCGCTCAGAGTATGAGGACGTGAAACTTCTGAGACTTACACCAGTTGACCAATCACAAAATTCAGCTGTAATGCCTTGTTTTACCCTCTAGGGGGCAGCATACAGACGCCCTTTTACTTTTATTTCAGGAATTAAAGACATTTTTTTTAAATTGTAAAAAATGAAGCAAGGATCAACAGACAGCACTTTTATAGCCCCATTCATAGAGGTCAACAGACAAAAAAAGTTGATTTACTGTTTGATTATCCTTTAAGTTTCAGCCTTTCATTTTGCATTCTGCTGCATTTATTTCCTCTATCAACATTTTTTCATGCCACTTCAATCTAAGATTGCAGTAAAAGTTGATGCAAACCTGAACAGAAAAGTCACAGGAAAATGCATTCACTCTATGAAATTTGTAAAGGTGTCATAGCTGCAGCTGCAGAGTTCCCACAGCTGCTTTTACTCCACTATGTAGCTTAGGTGTTGTTCAGTTTCTATTTCTAATTTTTTTTTTTTTTTCCAAAGAAGCAGGAGGCATAACTTGTGCTAATTGCTTCTTTTCTCTTACCCGCTGTCCTTTTGTCTCTGGCTTTCAATCAGGCTAATGCAGATGCCCTTTAAATACCCTTTAGGGCTGACTGCTGTAGTCAAGTCCTGCAGAAATAAAATTCTCCTTTTATTTTCAAATATTTTTACCCTCAGATCTACTGGTCCTAATTGGAATGGTTAACATTTAGAGAGGTGAAGGTTACAGCAAGACTTTGACTTAAAAAAAAAGAGTCCCAAATCTGTTCTTGTTCCTTTCATTTTTGGCCAAAACACTTATTGAAGAATTTGTTCCAACTTAAATTCATTTCATTCAAGCCCAAAGATAATTTATATTCTCGTAGCAAGTTAATAAACATCTTTAATCTGTATTGTAAAATTCATAAAGTGCTCCCTGGTGTGTGCATCACAACACTTTGCTCGTAAACACATTCAGACATCTTATGGTCTGCAACAAAATGCTTTGCACTCCAACATATTTATTGCATAACTCCTATTAAAGTGCTAAGACATTTATAGTTAGTCTTCATTTCTATGCAGAAGTCTGTTGATATGGTGTTTTCCAGAGTGAAGGCAGAGGAACGCAGTGTGCCTTCCGTCAAACAGGGCAGGAAAGAGATGAAAGAAGATTCAGACGAGAGTTCATTATACCATAGTAGATGTCCAATCTAATCATTACAGAGTCAGGCGCTAATGGACCTTTTCCTATTAAAATAGGTGGACTGGAATTGCTTATGGCTTTTTTGAGCTAGGCATTTCTGTGTTGTGGTATAGATTTGAATAATATTCCATTGTCTGTAAAAAAAAAAAAAGCACCTGATAATTCATAGAAATAAATGGCAGTGGAAGGATGGATCTGTTCTTTTATACCTAATTCACACGAGCACATTAATAAAAGCAAAGTATATTAAACCGCACAGTCGGAAGACAGTCATGAAGATTGTTTCACCAGGGAGATACATTCAGAACGACATTTATAAAACATTTCCGAACACAATCAGTTTGTGTTCGGTGTCTCTGAATATGGAGGCATCTTCTTTAGATCTACATAATCCGTCTTAAGGTCTGGCATTTTCATCAGAAGTCACTCTTTACTGGCCATTTATTAGCGTTGTGTGAATTAATACTAGAGCTGGGCTTAATGATCCAAAAGCTGCAACATTTTTATAACTCTGGCAGAACAATATACACATTTTGTAGAGAAAAAACTAAAAACTCTTCATTTTTATTCTCTGGAAGAGACTATTATTACAAATATTTTTCCACACAAACCTCATTCATGTGTTCTTCACTTTTTTTTATTTTTTATTGAAAAAGTAAATAAAAAAACACAATAATTTACCAGTAAATGACTGCACCTCAATAGAGGTATTGGTCTGATAAGTTTCCATGTTCTAATATTTTCTCCCTAATGTTTTGTTCCAAAGTGCTGGGTTAAAAATCATAAAATAAAAAACATACATGAAAAAAAGACATGTACAAGATAATAGCCATTGACCAACTCAAACATATTTTTGCACCTGGTTTTTGCACCAGGCTTCATGGTGATGAGGTGTCAGCACCCTCACCTCACAGCAGGAAGGCCCTGGTTCAAATCCCTAATGGGTTCTTTCTGTGTGTACGTTCTCCTCGTACGTGTGTGTGTCAGGAATTGTGGTGGAGGACCCAAATGCAGGAGACAGGACATGGTGGCAGAAACTCAAAGATTTACTTAAAAACTCAAAACATGACAAAACCAGGAGAAACCAAACCAGTGACGTCACATAACAGAACAGAGAAGAACAGATGACCTGACAATGAGAAACTGAAAACCAGACACTTAAATACACTGAGGGTGATTAAATGAAAACAGCTGTGGATGATTTGACCAAAACATGGGGAGACTGACAGGGGAAAACAGAACATGACAAAACTGAAGCATGGATCATGACAGTACCCCTCCTCTAAAGGGCAGATCCCAGATGCCCAAACATCCTTGAGGAGGGGACCTAGAGGAACAAAAAACACAAGTCCAGAAGACAGGGATCCTGCAGCCAGACAGATGGAAGGGATTTTGGAATCCCACTTCAGGAACGGGCGTGAAGAGGAGCGGTCCCAGCAGCTCTCCCCAGGGACAGGAAACATGAAGGGGAGCAGCTCCAGCAACCCTCCTCCAGAACAGGAAACCACCAAAGGAGATGAGCAGCGACCATCCTCAGGGACAAGGAGCATGAAGGAGTGGCCCCGGCGACCCTCTTCAGGAACAGACACTTGAAGAAGAGCGGCCCCGGCAACCCTCCACAGGAGCAGGAAGGATGGCCCTGACGATCCCCCTCAGGAACAGATGTGGTGGGCATGGTATGACGCGACTTGTTTGTGGCTGCAGGCAGTCCCATCTGGCATGGCGTGACATGGCATGGACTACAGTGGCAGAGAACCCTGCCACTGCAGCAAAAGTTCTCCTGCTGGGTCCAGGGTGGTCAGGTCATAATGTCAGGAATTGTGGTGGAGGACCCAAATGCAGGAGACAGGACATGGTGGCAGAAACTCAAAGATTTACTTAAAAACTCAAAACATGACAAAACCAGGAGAAACCAAACCAGTGACGTGACATAACAGAACAGAGAAGAACAGATGACCTGACAATGAGAAACTGAAAGTCAGACACTTAAATACACTGAGGGTGATTAAATGAAAACAGCTGTGGGTGATTTGACCAGAACATGGGGAGACTGACAGGGGAAAACAGAACATGACAAAACTGAAGCATGGATCATGACAGTGTGACATGTGCATGTGTGGGTTCTCTCCTCCCACAGTCAGAACAGATAATTCATAGGTTCATTGGAGATTCCAATTTGCCCCCAGGTGGGCAGGTTTCACAAACGGACAGACAGCTGGTTCCACATGCAGCAGGTTTGTCAGTTCAGACAGGAACTAAGCAGAGCTACAAGTCCACAAAGCTAAATCAGGGTCAGACTGGCAGAGGTCAATCATGATCATGGGAGCATCAAAGAAGAGAGTAGAGATGTTAAAGTCCAGGCGAGGGTCAGGGCAGGCGACAGGCAATCAGAGATAAATCAGAGTCAGAAATAGAAGATCAGGTCCAGGTTGAAACACTCAGTAATGCAGGCAGAGTGGCACAAATGATACTTCACTCAGAGTGAGGCTCTGTGCAGCGCTTAAGAAACAGGTGGATGATTGTCAGATGAGAGTCAGCTGAATGACATCTGGAGAGTGTGCGCTGGGGCCTCTGGGAGATGTAGTGTTCAGTACTCTGGAGACTGCTCCCGCTGGTGATCCGAGGGCGAGGCAGAGCTCTGACTCCTGACAGCATCTGTGTGTGGTTATGTGGTTGTGTATGGTTGTATAGGCTGGCAGCAGACTAGCAATCTGTCCGAGGTATACCCAACTGTGGCTGGGAGAGGTTTCAGCAACCCCATGAACCCAAAAGGGCTTCAGCTGATTAGGAAGATGGATCATTTTGCCTTCAGTGATTCTTGAGTCAGTTATTAGCTGACTTCTGAGCTTCACATTCGTACTTCCTCTTCTCGACTGTTCCAAGTGTGTTCGCATGAAGCAAGAATAAGTTTTTCCACTCCTACTTACTTGGCCTAAACCAGAGAACTTGTCTGTAGTCTAATCCAGTGGTTCCTAATCTTGTTCAGGCCATGGACCAGTTTAATGTCATACAGTATTTTAATGCACTGGCCTGTACAAAGAAGAAATGAGTGTCTGAATTTTTTAGCCTCCTTCATCTTCTGTAAAATATCTGCAGTTGCTTTAAAGTTTACACTAGATCTCGTGAAGGAACTATTAACATGTGATATGTATTTTCTCTTAAATCCTGTCCTTTCCCTGTGAATCTTTCCTCCCTGCTGTGTTTATGACTTAACATCAAAACAGTGGGTTCATTGATGTACTGTAGGTAGGGTTTTCTGACAAAGTAGGACATTTGAATGGATATAGCTATCATTGTATTCTATTGAGAAGGAAAATCTCATGAGGTAGGACAGATCATTAGATCGTCTGCCTTCAGGCACACGGAGGTCATATCATCCCCGCCATGACAAACTGATGCATCGAAACGCTTTGTGACTTGCTTGTATGACAACGTTAAGAAACACCAATGCAGATTCAGACTTATCAATCATCAGAGACCAGCAAAGACTGGAAACTGGGCACTGACATCAAAACAAGGAACTACTCATGAAACGACAAGAGTTTGATACCAAGACCAGCACTGAGATCATGTTTCCTGCCATCATCTAGAAATGGCCACTGTAATTAAACATACTGATATGTTTTAATGATCAGCACGATCAACCTAATTGCAGTAGATTCTGAAGGAGAAAAGCGGCTCATCGGGCCTTAGATCAGAGGTCTTCAACCTTCAGCTATGAAAGAGTCATTCCGGGTGATTTCTCTCGGACTACAACCCAGTAGGAGACGCCAAGTCTTCCTTCACCCTTTAAAAAAATTGACACTGATTTGTATTTATGCTATTGTTACTACTATGGTAAAAATAAATGTTGTTCATTTAGCAAGAAATAAAATACAAACGTTAACTCAACTCAACTCAGCTTTATTTATATAGCACTTTCACATAGCAGATAGCTAAAACAAAGTGCTGAACACTAAAAACATAAAAGACAGTCACACTAAGACAAGACAAATAGATAAATAAAACAATAAAATAATAGAAGCAGTAAAATAACAGTACAAAACAGCAGCAGTCTCAAGATGGGTTAAAAGCCAGGGCATAAAAATGAGTCTTTAGACGTGTTTTAAAAATGGACAACGACGGTGCTTCTCTAATAAACAATGGCAAAGAGTTCCAGAGCCTGGGGCCAGGAACCGCAAAGGCCCTGTCCCCTCTGAGCTTACGCCTGGACCTCGGTGTCTCCAGAAGGAGCTGGTCAGCTGATCTAAGGCATCGGGCCGGCAAATAAGGAGAAAGCAGCTCAGAGAGGTATAAGGAGGCCAGACCGTGTAAAGACTTAAAAACAAATAAAAGTATCTTAAAATGAATTCTGAAATGTACAGGCAGCCAGTGGAGCGATGCTAAAATCGGCGTGATGTGGTCTCTCTTACGTCCTCCAACCAAGAGGCGAGCAGCTGCATTTTGAACGCGTTGGAGGCGTGAGAGAGACGTCTGGCTAAGTCCAAGGTAAAGTGAGTTACAGTAATCCAGCCGAGACGTGATAAAGGCATGGATTACTGTTTCAAACTGTGCAGGAGATAAAAAAGGTTTCACCTTGGAGAGTTGCCGAAGATTATAAAAGCTTGTTTTCACCACTGAGCTGACCTGATGATCAAGCTTAAAATGACTATCAAACTTAAAACCTAAATTAGAAACAGTTGATTTTAAAAAGTTAGTCAAATGACCCAGATCGATTGGAGATGATCCTCTGCGATCATTTGGTCCAAACATAAGTGCTTCTGTCTTGTTCTCATTCAAGCTCAGGAAACTTAGGGCCAACCAGTCCTTAATCTCTGCAAGGCATGAAAAGAGCGGGCTAGCTGAGAAGCCGTCCATCTTTTTCAATGGCAGGTATATCTGACTATCATCAGCATACAGGTGAAAAGAAACACCGTGTCTTCTCAGAATGGACCCTAATGGCAGGAGATACAAAGAAAACAGAAGTGGCCCCAAAACGGAACCCTGTGGGACTCCATAAGACACCCCAGCTGTTCTAGATTTAAAACCATCAAGATTGACACACATCGTCCGTCCTGTTAGGTAAGACCTAAACCAATCTAAAGCGGTACCTCGAATCCCCACCAGGTTCTGGAGCCTAGATATTAGGATATGGTGGTCCACTGTGTCAAATGCCGCTGATAGATCTAGCAGAACCAGAACCACATGATCTCCAGCATCAGTAGCCTGGAGGATGTCGTTACTGACCCTCAGTAATGCGGATTCTGTACTGTGGCGGGCTCTAAAACCAGACTGGAAGACTTCAAATGTGTCATAAAGACTCAAAAATTCCTCCAGCTGCAGGTAAACCACTTTCTCCAAAAGTTTTGATATAAAAGGCATCCGGGAGATGGGTCGGAAGTTGGCCAACACAGAGACATCTAGGTTCGGTTTTTTAAGCAGCGGTTGAACAAGAGCGTGTTTAAAGATGGCAGGGACAACACCAGTAGTCAGACTGGTGTTGATAATGGCGAGGACGGTCTGAGCTACAGTAGGGAAGACCTCTTTAAATAGCTTAGGGGGGATGGGATCAAGAACAGAGCCTGATGGCTTACTTTGTTTAACTAACTTATCTAAAAAAGAAAATGACACAGACTCAAATGCTTCAAAAGTGGCTGAGCAAGGCACTGAAGTTGAGGGGTCAGCAGAAGGAGGAGTGATGGCAGCCCTTATGTTTGTAACCTTGTCAATAAAGAAATCAAGGAAGTTGTTGCATACATCAGAAGAAGCTTCTAAAGACCCCACCTGTGGAGCTTTAAGAACAGAGTCTATCGTTTTAAACAGTACTCGTGGATTGTGCTGGTTGGAATTGATTACACTGGATAGATACTCTTGTCTTGCTATACAAACAGAAGTTTGAAAAGATTTACAACAGTCCTTCCAGATTTGTAGTGAGACTTGTAGCTTGTCCTTCTTCCATCTACGTTCAGCTTTCCTGCAAGTTCTCAGGGCTTCCCGGGTTCTGTTATTGAGCCAGGGCTCATGTTTAGTTCTAGGCTTTACTGTCTTTAGAGGAGCCACAGAGTCCAGGATGGTGTTACAGGCTGAGTGAAACCAGGAACTAAGTTCATCAACATCAGCAGTATGGGAGGGGCTAGTGAGCTGGTTAAAAGCAAGAGAGAACTGACTGGCAGAGGAAGAGTTAAGAATCCTACATTTCTGAGAAGGCATGCAAGATTTAACTGCAGCGCCCCCAAGATTTGCTTCAAAAATTACAGGCAGGTGATCTGACACAGCAATATCACAGATTTCTAAATTGAACACAGGTAATCCATATGACAGCACAAGATCTAGTACGTTTCCTTGTCCATGAGTGGCTCCAGAAACCCACTGCGTGAGATTAAAAGAATCAATAATCTCTAAAAAGTCCTTCACCAGTGGCTTATCAGGACATGATATGTGGACATTAAAGTCACCCAAAATAAGAACATGATCATAATAAGGCATAATTTCAGCCAAGAAATCGGAGAAATCATTTAAAAAGTCCTTATTATATTTAGGAGGTCTGTAGATAACGGCACAAAACACCTGATCAGACCTTCCCACCTCAAATGAGGTCAGTTCAAAGCTGGAGTATGGGGATGACAAGCAGCGTTGCTTACATTTCAGACCATTCATAAAAACAGCTGCAGTCCCTCCTCCGCGGCCGGACATCCGCGGGGAACTAAAATAAGAAAATCCAGCTGGTAAAAGTTCAACAAAAGCACTGTTCTCACCGGGGGATGTCCAAGTCTCGGTTATGAAGAGAAAGTCCAAGCGGCGGGATGTGATGAGATCCCGCAGAACAAACGTTTTGTTCGCCAGCGATCTGGCGTTTACCAGACCGAATCTGGAAGTAGGAATCACCGCCGTAGGAGATGTAGGTGATCGGGTGAGCGCCGCCAGATTTCCGGGGTTAAATCCACGCCAGCGAGGCCGGGGAGAGCAGGTGCGATGGAGCTGGTCTCCCTCATCGAAGCCAGCGACGGGAATAATGCAGACATCGGGTGGATCCAGGATACGCCAGGACACAGTAACTTGAGGAAACAGTCCAGATCCTGCTCGGGAAAAAGACGGGAAACGTCTCCAGCACGCCTTCAGTTTCTCAAGGCGGCCACCGCGCTTGCCTCGTCGGCGCCGACGTTTCTGTCGCAGGATGAGGGCCAACGGCCTGAACAGGTGAGCCGGAATTCGCGAGAACAGCGGGGGTAAAGTTTCACGTCCGCAACAAAGCGAGCTTAGATCGTTCGCAATAAACTGACGAGCTATAAGGAACTGGCGATCATACACCAACCGAGACTCTGCTAGCAGGGTACCGAAGTACGAGAACAGCATAAACTAAAGTAACAGGGACAGGGACAGACGAGCGGCCACAAACACCTTTTGACAGAAGTTCCTTTCAAAATAGAAGACATCCTGTCAAATATGATCATCTCAATGCAGTAAAAGTAGTTGTAGCAAGTGTAACGTCAGCAGTGATTAAGTAAAACCTTGCTCATTTAACTGTTGTAGGTGTATCCCTGCCAGAAATATAAATCTAACAAACCAAAATGAAATCTGAACTAATTCAGTGACCTCTGCCATATTTTTTTTTATTATACTTTACTTAAAATTCCTTATTTTTTTCAGAAATATAAAATTCTTTTTATAATCCGGTCCGCCTTAATATTGGTTGTATTATTGACGTCCATTGATTTTATTTTATTTTGTTGTAGTACAGGACAGGACGCACAAAAATGTGTCAAAATGTTGAGGTTTGACTTGTGATAAACACTGTCCTTCAACTGTTTATAAATGAAATGAAATTTGAGTTAGTTCACTTTTTAACCTCTGCTACTTCTTATGACGGAGTATTAGGGCCATTTTATAACCCTTTTTTATTTGAATTATGAATTTAAATCTTGTAAATTTACGAGAAAAAAGTTGTAACTGCTAAATTACGAGAACAAAGCTGTGTAATGAAGTTTGGGGTTTGATTCACAGCAAGAAATTATCTGAACTGATCAGAGCCTTCAGACACCACAGGAGCTCAATTTCTAATAAAAAAGTGCAGCTTTGATTAAGAATAAACAATTTAAAAGCATTAAAACCACAGATATGGGAGCCTGCAGGTTGTTCGGCTTTCCCTAACCATGAGAAAAGTAAAAGACTGAAAATCGAGCATAAAAACTCCACAGAGCATCCTTTACATGGGGCACAGCAAGCATGCTCAAAACACCTAAAAAGACAAACTCCTGAACTCTTAGCAAGCTGGCCACACCCACAGATTATACCCTCCCTTAAAACCCACAGTCAGTAAAACAAACAACGTAAAAGAGATTAAAATGAGTCCTGATTAAAAGGGTTACTTAACTCGCAGAAGAGGCGAGACCCCTCCCTGGGGTCTGAGCTCGGACGCCGGACGTTGGGCCTCACGGTGGCGCGGTATCAGATGCAGCAGTGAGGTAGGAGAGTGCTAGCGGCCAACGTACCGGCTAGTCCCGGCCCTAGGCTCTCTACAGGAGGCAGCTGACCTCCCCTCCTACACAGGAACGAAGCTCCCCCTCGCTGTCTGTCTTCATCACCGGCAGCCCTAACCAGCTGCGAACGACACCCTCCCACCGGAATCAGTCACTGGCCGCCGTGGCAAAATGCTCACCTCCAGACGCCGCCACTTCCTCCTGAAAGTCCTTCAGGTGCACTTCCTCAGTCACACCTGCACAGTCACTCCTCATTACAGTCGTATATTTATGACTTTAAAAGTCATAGGCTAAATTTAGGACTTTTTTTTGTACATTTGCAATTTTTAATCTTGTAAATTTATGAGATTCAAAGTCGTAAATTAACGAGGTAAGAACCAAAGTTGTCTGTTTATCAGAGCCGTGCTCAAGGATGAAAGACGTGGAGCGTCTTGTGAAGTCTTATTTCCAGATCGGTGTTAAAAACAAACAAATTCTCAACCTTTTGGCGACACAAAAGCTGACCTTCCGTGTCCAGAGTTTCTTATGTAAAATAAGAAGATCAGAGACGCACGTTTGCAGGACTAACACTTTATTTTGCCCTTTCAGTTCTCATACCCAGAAGCCCTTTCACCACCTTACGTCATGTCTCTGTCATGTGCAGAAACCAAAAGAGAATGTAACGGTGCTCCGGACGCCCCTTTCTCCAAATGAAACGTTCTGTTTCAACACAAAACAACAACGAGGAATGACAATAGTCTGTTACATTAGCACAAGAACACTGAATATTCCTAAAACTGGACCTCTTCAGACGGAAGCATCACAGAGTCGGAGGAGATCTGGTCTTTCATGGAGGAAGAAATGACTGGAAGTGGAAAGCTGCGCGGATATGGACGCCTTCATCAACGGGATCTGCAGAGATCCTGCAAGTCACCATCAATGAATAAAACATTAATGAACTATAAATCAAAGAAAGAAACTTCCAAACATCTGTGAGGTTTTAAACATTCAGTTTACCTGATGAAATCCAAGACGCTTTTCACAGTTCAGTCGATCTGCTGCTGCTCACGACGTTCATTCGCTGGACTGTAGACTCACTTCAACTTTAATCTCATAAATTTACGAGTTTTAATTTAAAAAACTTGTAAATTTAT
>NC_050527.1:19326583-19339440 GCF_002922805.2 Oryzias melastigma | reverse complement strand
ATCCGTTCTGCTAACATGTTACTGAGATAGTTTTTCTTAAAGGGACTCTTTGCGTTTTTCCTCAGACAGCATTGAAGATTACATCCAGACCGCTTCATCCAACGTGGACCTGGCCAATCAGGAGCTCTCTAAGGCCAACCAGTATCAGGTAACCTTGAGTTTACTAACTCTGCTTGTGCTTTTGAAATGAGCCTTTGTGATGTAATGGACTGAGAGGAAGCTTAGCATGAGCAGCCATGCAGGAACTTTCCTAACAATATTACACAGCACCCCCCCAACACACACACACACCAACACTAGAGATGATGTAATTTCATGTCATACTTTACCAGTCTTTGCTTTCAGTTAAATTAATTGCATTTAGAGAGAGTAAACATGAAATGCTTGCCGGGAGTCTTATAAAAACATAAAACTATGTGTAGGATTCATATTACATGAGCCCGTCTCTCCCACTGAGATAATAGTTATAAATTAGCAATTTCATCGGAGATGTGCATTGACTTAGAGAGTAAAATGCATTATTGGACAGCAGTTCAAGCCAGGAATCAAAGGGAATGGGTTTTTTTTTTACTCTCTCTGGTGTTTTGGGTGGCTAAAATTTCCACTTCACAGCACATATTGGAGAGACATGTTATGAGGTGCCCAAGGGCCTGCTTCGCTTCTTTCTTCTCTAGAAAATATGTGTGTATTCTCCATTCTGTCATGGACTATCAGAGCTCCATGTGGCTTGGTGCAGTGGAGGCCCCCGGCTCTGCTAAATAATAGATTGTCTCTAGTCTCTGCGTTCATCAAATATATACTTTTATTTTAAACATTGCTTCCATTTCTGTTCAGCTGCATTTTGCTTTAAGTACATTCAGGAGAAGGGTTTTTGTTTGATCAGAAGTGATGCTTTAATTAAACTGAGCAAAAGGCGATTCCTGCTCATTGTTTCTTTCTGAGCCAGAATTTGTTTGAACGACGTTTTTTTTCTGTTAAAGCTGTTGAGTTGGCTGGGCATGGCTTGTAGTTTGTGTAGTTGTGTCAGGGCGATGACTGCAGGAACAACTACATGTAAGAAGACCTCAGGGAATCCAGACAGAAACCATCATAAAAACCATGAAAACTGTGTGACCACAAAACAGTGCAGCTGTGTCAATGGAGGTGAATTAGAAAAGTAATTGAACAAAGTAAAGCTAATTCACTCTTACAGTCATCTGTTCCAGAACACAATGGTCATTACTTTCTTAACCCTTGTGTTAGCCTAGGTATGTTTACATTAAAGTGGGGTCATCTGGACCCACGAGACAGCACCCTGAACTTTTATTGCATTCTGCACTCCAAAACATGTGTAGAAGGTTAACTGGTAATTCTAAATCATCCCTGGAGTGTAGAAGTGAGTGTGTGTTTGTGTGTCTCTGAGTAGTCCTGCAGTGGACCGGCAGACTGTCTGTGGTGTAGCGCGCCTTTGCTCAGCAGAGGTGGGTAAGCTCCTGCCATCCAGCGAGAACTGACCTGGAATGAGCCACTTGAAAACATGGATGGATGCAAAGTGACAGGACAGGGATAATACGGTAGAACATATGAATCCTGGTAGACACAAAGTATTATTGGTGAAAGGATATGTATTGAAATGTGACGAGCTGAACTTCTGTCAACTTCTGTCATGGACTTTTTTGCTGGAGTAAAAACATGTATTTTCTGTGATTCTCGACATAAACATCGACTGTTGAACTACAACCAAAGTTCTTTCAGATGTAACAATACAGTTTTATCATTCAAAAACAGTGCGGTGTTTTCATTCAGGAGTATTTCCTGTTCTGCAGTCAGCTTTAGTCAAACAGCTGTGTTCCAAAACACACAGTAGGTTTTGAGCCAACATAGCATACATATGAATATTAGCAGACAGGAATGTTATTCCAGAATAAATCAACTTAAACCTTAAATAACTTTCAATATTTTGCTCTCCATTATAAAATATTCTGTCAAAAATAAACAAGTTAGAAAGAAAAAAGAAAAAAAACTTCAAATTTCTTTTTTTGTATGTCATTGTATATAAAAATGAAACTTATAAATATCCCAAAAATATTTTGCTTTCCATAAAATATATGCAGTCACAATAATAATAATTATAATAATAATAATAATAGAAAATGATCTGGAGGGCAGGTTAGAATTACTCCGTGGGTGGAGTCCGGCCATCTGACACATGTGAACTATCTGAATCTGAAAGATCTGTACCTGTCACCCAGCATTAGTTAGTGGAGTTTGTGATGTTGAAGGTATTTTTCCTGCATTTTAACCAATATTAATATTCAACTTTTTCCTCTTTCCAACTTCATCCTTTCAACTTCTTCTAACACTGATGTATCTTTTTTATAAATGCATTTACTTTTTCTAGCAAAGCACACGAAATCCTCACAAAAATTCTGCTGTTTGCATTTGTAATTAACACACAAATCAACTCAGTTTATTGCCTGCAAATCAAGAACAAAAACTGCTGTGTGTGCATGAACAGATACTTGGGGCTCTTTATCAGAGGTTTTGGGGCCATGCATCAAAGTCACTGGATGTCCAAAAGAGGGTTTAAAAAAATCTGACACTCCTGCTG
The DNA here is from genome assembly GCF_002922805.2 of Oryzias melastigma. Classification (NCBI taxonomy): domain Eukaryota; kingdom Metazoa; phylum Chordata; class Actinopteri; order Beloniformes; family Adrianichthyidae; genus Oryzias; species Oryzias melastigma. Next base: position 19,336,850 of record NC_050527.1, on the reverse strand, counting down.
CATGTGGGAGGAGTTTTACTCAAACTTAAAAGACGTGGATGATGAGAGATCAGGTTTATTCATTTTGAAGAGTTCTACTAAAAATATATTTCAACGTCCAGGTTATGCAGAGATTTTTCTGGTATGGATGATGAGAGATCAGGTTTATTCATTTTGAAGAGTTCTACTAAAAATACATTTCAACGTCCAGGTAGTTGAGGTTATGCAGAGATTTTTCTGGTATGAGAATGTCTCTCTGTCCCGCGGAGAAAGCCGCTGTGAGGGGGATACGTAGAATATTCATGAGAGCAAAGAGGTGTTGTTTTTTATAAATACGCCTCAATGAGCAAATTTTTGATGTAATATGAGTGTATGCGAGTTCTAAAGTACATGTGTTTTATTAAAAATATATGTTGTAAAACGTTTGAAAGAATACATTTTAAGCTCCAATTATTTGTCCTTTTTTCCCTTTTTACTGATCCAAAAAAATAATCAATTCTATGACTCAAACACAGTGGAAACTAAGCAAGTTTATCAGATTAAATGAATTGAGAAAATGTAAGGCTGATTCCTCAAACTGCACTTCTATCTCATTGGCTAGATGTACTTCTGTGTTAATATTTCTTATGTCGTTAGCTTTTGTAGATTATAATGAATTATACGTTTGTAATACATTTATTGATTTAGGTCAGGTTACTATTGAAAAAGTTGTTTTTGATTTCAGTGCTATTTTCCTCCTTAAACAAAGAGGAAAAATAAATAAGAGAAAGGCAACAAGTCATTTTCAGTCAGAAGCCATGAGTAGAATCAGATGAAATGAAAGCCTCCAGGCCTCGCTGCTTCTGGTCATCTCAGTGATGACATAAGACATGTGTTTACCTCCAGGCCAGCAGATAACCGGCGCAGAGCAAAGAGTGTAAAACTGCTGTAGAAATGAAGGAAAAACTCTCCCTGCACAGCACAGCACTAACATCTCTGAATGAGTTCATGATTTAGAGAAGGTCCAAAGTCTAAAATGTGAATGAAGTCATTCGTTCATCAGCTTACATCTGGCTGCAGTGTGAACGACTTAAAGCTGCGTGTTGTAGATGTAGCTTATAGCAGGGATGTCAACCTCACTCGTACAGGGAGCAAAAATCCAAAACAAACCTTAGATCGCGGGCCGAACATAAACATTTATTGAACACTCTAAAACTACATTTTAAAACTTTTAAACCATAACTTTTCAAGGTATAAAGATACATTTATAGCATTACCTGCAATAATGTTAGTGTGAATACTGTAAGCTGAATTTGGCCACTGAAGATGGTAGTGCTGATAGTTGATGGTGCTGAAATTGATAGCTGAAAATACTAAAGCTGATAACCAGCTAAAATATTAGCTAAATACCAAATTAGCCTTAAAAAACACTTGGATCAGCCAAAACAGCTAGCATGTAGCTGAAATATTAGCTAAACTCCAAAATAGCTAAAAAAAAAATCTTAGTAAATGCCAAAATAGTCCAAAAATCTAGCAGAACACCAATTTTTTAAACTTAAAAACAGTAACTTTTTAACATAATTATGAAAAAATAAAAAAGCAGGAATATTATTCCAGAATAAATCAACTTAAACCTTAGACAAGTTTAAAGGCCTCGTGCAGTGGCTATAAATTCTTTTTAATTTAGAAAGTCAATGTAACTTGGAAAACAAATCCGATAAAAATATTGACTTAAAATGATCCAGCGCGATTTTATTGATCATTTTATGGTCGTGCACAGCTTTAAATTTGGGCGATAGGTGGTGATGGGCGGGGGCTGCGCGTGACGTCACTTCAGGGATCCCAGAGTGTAAACAACAATGGCGGACGGTTTGAGAAGCGACGTAGACCACGATTTAGCGGATATTTCTTTGGATGAAGGTGATGAGCCTTCATCAAACACGGGAATTTTAACGACACAGGGTTCGGAGGGTGTACAGCCCTACCAGTTTGAACCGGAGGTTTCCTCATCTGAGGATACAGGGGCTTCGGATGACGATGGTGAAAGCTCATACAGCGATGGCCGGGAGCAAGCAGAAGGCGAAAGGAGGCTGCAGGATTTGTCATGGTTTGTATTTTACACACCGCCCGTCGCTACTACGGATTGGATGGTTTAGTGAGGTCCAGGGATCGACCCCGCCGGGGTCCGCCACCCGCCGAGGCGGCTCGTGCGGGCTGCTGCGGACGAGGGTCTGCTGCTGCTGATGCTACGGCGACGGGTGGGTTCGCTCCCCCGTCCTCTTTCGAGACGGCCCCGGGAGGGAGTAAAAACCCTTTGTGCGGGCTCGGCTGCCGGCGCCGGACGACTGTCCGGCGAACCCACGGCACCCTCCATGCCCGGCCCTGGGCCTCGGAACCGCAAACCCCCCGCAAACTCACCCTGGCTGTCTGGTGTGCGCCAGCCAGGTGCCCGTACACCCCCCGCGTTCCTCCTCCGGAGGGCCGGGGAGGGCTCAAAGCCTCCCCCTGACCGGGGAGCGCCCCTCTCCTTTATTGAAACGGGAAATTCATGAAGGGAGACCCCCTTCTTCGGCACATTACTGCACCCAAATACCACACTCCTATTCACCATTATCCCGTTCGAATCCCCAAATCTACGGCAGTCCAAATTCTATTATGTTAAGTAATTCCATGCCCAGAAAGTCATCACAACACTAGCGGATCTAGCTGTATGTTCCTGTACTGACGTCACACGACCTATGACCTACTTATCAGTGGCTGCCCAAAATCTGAGCGACCGCGCTATCTTTGAACGCTTGAAGAGAGTGCACGGGGCTGCGGGTGACAAAATAATTATACGGGGGTTCATTTGTGACATAAATACTAATGTTTTATTGCAGTTTAAGAAAAATCACGATTTTCACCGCACGAGGCCTTTAAATATTTGACTCTCCAGAAAAAATATTTTTTGTCAAAATTCTATAAATTAGAAATAAGCTTAAGATAACACCGGGTCATTAATAACAATAAAATAAAATGATCTGGAGGGCCGGACAGAATTACCCAGAGGGCCGGATCCAGTCCCCGGGCCTCGACTTTGACACATGTGATTCTTGTCATGAGTTCTCACATCAGTCAAAGCTAATCCAGCTTTTGGCATTTTTCCTCTGAATTATTTTTCCACATCAAAAAACTTCTGGATTAGCTGCAGAATGCTGTGTAGACAACACAGACCTACAGGTGACACAGAAAAAAACTTTCCAAATGGCCCTGAACTGATCATTCCTCAGGATCAGGTTGAGTGTACTGATGTCCACAGTGCTACAGAGGCTACAGAACTTCAGGAAGCAGTCTCACTCCTGCAGGAAAACAGGTGCAAGGGATTTCTCCTACATGCAAAAAGATAAAGCAAAACCATTTCATACGTCTCTTTACATGCATCAATTCACTTGTTTTGGTTCCTTTCTGTTGTTGTTTTGCTGCAGTTTGCAAACAGGTGGGTTGGCGCTTAATCCTCCTGGTTGGCTCCCAATATTCTCTGTTTCCTTCTGGAGTCGTAGAAGAGTTGATACATAAATCATGTTTTCCAGCAGGAACTGTTGAGGAAAAGGAAGCTTTGTTGCAAATGTCAGACCTGTTGTAGTTCTTAACTTACTTCCTAAAAAAGGATACTGTGCTGGACATTCTCAGCATCACATAAGAAAACCAGATTTTTTTGTTTCTAGTTGGTTGGGTTTGATTTAAAGTAAATTGTGTTGCAGAGTTGAAAAAAAGTAAAAATAAATAAATAAATAAAAAAAAAACCTTAAATAATGCAACTTTAATTCAAAATTAATAACCAGGAAAGTAAAGATAACTCAGATGACACCAAAAAAAGAGGCAGCTGACTGGATATTTTCATTGGTGTGATCAGTAAATTGGGACATCTTTGACATAAACACAACAAAACAACTGAAACTAAGAAAAAAAACAGAATAAACCCAGATTGTCACAAAATCATTTTCCTAAAGCAGCACAGCAGCCACTGACACTACTGCAGGTCAGAATGTTTTTTTTAGTTTTTTTTTTAGTTTTTATTGCTCAAATTGAACATCCGCAAAATACTGAGAATAATTTTTCTGCTCAGTGAAATGTCCTAATTCTCTTCCATCATTAGTGCATGAAATGTGAGTCTTACCTTCAGACAGCCCTGGTGTATGACGAACTCTGAAGATGACATACTAAAGTGCTCATGACAGTATTGAAGGACACAAGCTATTTGTCTCCAGCTTCTTTTTTTTATTGGATGAAAGTGTTTGTAAACAGCCTGTTCATTATTTTGTTGTTTTTCTAATGGAAAAAAACCTGGAGTAGATTTTAGGTTTGTGTCACACATTAGTGCTTGTTTATTCCAAGAATAATAAGTTAGGAACCAGAATTGGTGTCTGAGTTTCACTGACGCCTTTTAGACTAATTGTTGGACCTGTTAACACTGAAACTTTCAACAGACTGAGTTCTGTTTTTGTGCTTCTTAGATCTCAGGATCCCTTCTTTAACCGTTTAGATCAAGAGTCTGTAACCTGCAGACCTTTGGACAAAACCAATCTTCTATTCTAATTAACACGGCAGAAAACTAATGTCATTCCAACGGCTGTGCAGCCACTATGAAGGGTGGGGAGGCGGAGCCAAACTGAGCTGTCTGCTATTAGAAATCCAACAGCCAGGAAACTGACCACTATGTTATTTTGGGTTTGAATTTTCCACAATAACAAGAACTGGCGTTGTCTAAAAATTGAGGACATTCTGGAATTCTCTGCGAAAGACCCCCCCACCGACGCCGAGGGAGGCGACAGCTCAGAGAAGACAGACACACCCCCTCCTGTGAGCAGCTGACCTGAAATCCAGCTGGATAAACTTCTCCCAAAGAAGAAGTTTTCTTATTTTTCACAAGCATAAAGAAAATTTATGAGAAAAAAAAGGAAAAAGCTGGAAAAAGAACTTATGAAAACAGTCCACAAAAATAACTATTATTTCATAAATAATGAGTTTTTTAGTATTCCAAAGGTAATATATGATCATCCATATGGACATGATTTACTCTGAAAGGATTAGGAAAATCATGCTATGGCCCCTTTAAGGCTGTAAAACTTCTCACTAGACACTTTATCCACTCTTCTCTGACAAACATTTTTACAGTTTTCTCTATTGTTTAAACTCGCAAAGTTCAAACAATAGAAAAATAAATCCAGTAATTTAGAATGAAAACAAAGATCTGATGCGATTGAAGATTGATGCGGATGTAGCAGACTGATCTCTGTACAGGAGACATGGCACAAAAGAGATAACTGACCAGGTGAACAGCCAATCAGGACTCACAAAAAAAGAAGCATGCATCCTGATCAGATGATGTCTTTAACACCAGAGCTCCAGCGTTTGTTCTTTAATTTACTGTAATGTTTTATTTAGTAACTCGATCAATAGAATTCCAGCAGATTCTCTCGCTCGTCGAGCCGCTTTTCTCCTATAGAACCCACTGGAATTACGTTGATCGTGTTAATGGTTGAAAAGTTTACATTTACATTTAAAACATACAACTGTAACATGTGATCTTCTGACTGTTGGGCCCCCTCCAGAACCCCCCACCCCACAGCACTGCTGCACTACTTGCAAGTGAACAAATGAGCGACTGGCAGCAGCTTTCCTGTTAATTGTCATTTCATTATCTGAGAAAGAGCTGAGCCATGACGGAGCTCGCATGAAGCAATTTAGCTCTCCGCCAATCCAGACAGCGGCTGTCTTTGCAGAGGCAGAGCATCTGAGCAGAGGAGAGCACAGGAGAAGACAGAGAGGAACACTCTGAGGCTTTGGAACCTTTAAGCTCTAAAAAACACTAACAGCAGAGGTCTGTCTCACTATAAGTTTATTTCAGACACTACTGTCAAATTTCTATTAAAAAATTAAAAAATTAAGAGAAAAAAATTGAAGAGACTAGTGCCCCCCATCCCCCCATCAGATCTTCACTTGAGGTTCTCTGACAAACTAAACAACTGGGTTCAGATAGACCTCCACTACTGCATGAAGTCCAAACCCCGTGTTCTCGTGAATGCTTTGATGAAAAACCCCAACAACCTCCAGACTGCGGAGTGTGCTGACTGCTGAGGAGGAGGTTTGGATAAAGCGCCACGTTCTGGAGCACCAGCTTGCAGGGTCAGATGAAGGACAGAGGCTGTCAGACCGTCAGAGGGTCTGAAACATTTGAAACAGTTTCTGGTTGGTTAGTGCTGATTCATCACCTTTGAATGTTTGAACCTAATCTAATCAGACATATGTTATACTTGAGTATTTACAGCACATCTGATACAAACATTATCTGATCATTGCATTTAAAAACATACAGGATAGAACCAGTGGGTTTACATCACCAAAGGAGGATTAGACTGGAATGTCTGATAATAGTTTGAGCACAGAAATGAGCCCCTTAAAAACACTGGATCTGCACTGCATCAGAAGAGCAACTTCAACTTGATGTGTGGTTGCATCAGAACTGCCTTTTTGCTTTGTCACTATTTCCCACTTTGCCTGCAGAAGCACACGTGATCCTACACTAAGGAGCGATGAGAGAGTCTGCTTGCAGATTGGAAATTGTACTTCATGCTGTTTAATGCATTTTGAAGATCTGGGAGCACAACATGGAGCCATTGTCTTCCAGATAAAAACTGTGGACAGAGAAAAAAGACCTTTAACTCTAATGCCTGATGAGATCTGACCACAAAGTGGACAGGAAAGCTGCTGCTCGCTGCCTGTGGGAGGAGGGAGAGCTTGAAGATTCACAGTGTCTGTCGTTTGTCTGAAACTTTATTTTTAACTTCTCACAAGAGCAAGAACAGAAAACTCTCTGGCAGAGGCCTGCACATGTGCAGTTCCAACAAAACAAGTTCTTTTTAATTTAAGTCATTTCAAACAGAGATGATTTATTTCAGCTTCTGACATTTCTACCACAAACTCCAGAGTCATTTCATCAGCCTTTTAACACTTTAACACCAGAGCTCCAATGTTCATGTTTGAACATTTGATTTACTGTAACTTTTCAACCGTTGACACGATAATTCCAGTAGATTCTGAAGAAGAAAAGTGGCTTGAACCGCTTTTCTCCTTTACAGTCTACTAGAATTATGATGATCGTGTTAACGGTTCAAAGTTAGAGTATTTTAAAGATTTTGTGGTAAGTTTGTGGTAAGGTGTTAAAGGGTTAAATGGTAAATGGCGTATACTTGTAAAGTGCTTTTGTACCTTCCTTAAAGGCCCAAAGCTGATATTCATATATTGCTGATGGTCACTGCAGCAATTCATTAAGGGGTTTAAACCTTAACAGCTTCAATAAAGATATTGGAAAAAAAATACCAAAGCTCCAGCCTTAGTCACATACACCCGTACGAGGGTTTTTAAGGTTGCTGAGAGGAAAGGCCTCTTTTTAAGAGGAGTGCAGGTTTGCTCTGCAGTTCCTTTGAGACTCGTCCAGCCACTTTAAAGGGGACATACCCGGATTTTCTTAATCCTTCCCGAGTATATCCATATATATGATCATATATTATCTTTGGAACAGCATTTGAATCAGTCAAGCAGATAGCTCAGTAGGCAGGGTGAAGGATTGGCACTCAAGAAACCTTAGTTTGAATCCAGGTTGTGCAAGGTAGTCAGAATTAAATTTTTAAGTTTGCTTAACTTTTGTGTGAGTTAGAAAAACTCAACTTGCTCAACTTGAAATCCTCCTGAAGTTTGTTGCCTTACAATTTTGAGTTTGCCCAACTTTTCTTTTTTTACAGTGCACTCTGTGACATCAGCACCTGAGGACCTGGTCGCTTTTGTGGGTATGGGAGGGGCTGCTGCAGACAGCGCAGGTTTTAGGTGGATTACTCTGATTGTCTTAAATTTTAAGAGCCAGGCTGTATGCAAGGAACCCACAAGAAGCACACACTTATCACATGAACAACACTTGCATTCGAAGGGGTTGAAAAATGAAAAATCTGCAGGACACACCTGAGTTTTACCTACTTCACTCTTACTTACCTTAAGTGTTCTCTATGACCTGTCGCCCGCAGCATGCCCGTAGATAATGTGCATGAACATTTTCTGAACGGTCTACAACGATGATATTTTGTGTAACCACATCAATGTTTTCCCAATTTCTACTCACAGGCACGCCTTATCCATCCATTGTGACTAACACATTAGACAAGTGCACAGTAATTCATGCACAAATTCCAAAACATGAAAATTCTAGATCCAAGAAACAGGCTCAGGTCAGAAGCTGAAGGCAACAGCAAAGCGTGCTACAACCAGGAGTCTGACAGAGGAAAGTTTAGTTTGGAGGGCGCTGCACCTGAGCTGACTTCTGTCATTAGAAAGAGGCGGAGCAAGCAGGAACGCCAAAGAATGCCAATGACAGGAATACTTTCTTAATTTTACTCCGACTGAAAACTGTTAAACATTACTGTGCACTTTATAAGGTGCAATTCCCAAATGCTGTGTCAACCCTTATGCCAGGCTTACACTCGACGCGGAAACGCCGCAAAGCGTTGCAGAACGGAGGCCGATTCTATTGGCGCCCTTGTTAACCTATAGTGTAGTTCACACCAGGCGCAGAGCGCCGCGATCTTTCGCAGGAGGCTTGTGCTGTACAACGGATCGTTTTGGCATCTGGTCTATTTTCTGCGCCAGCCGCGAGGAATCCGCGTCCATTCTGGCAGGAAGTTACATCAAGATAAATGAGAAAATCCGGTTTATTTTCATAATGTAACCAATTTTTCACGCTAAAACACCGCGATTGATAGATGCGATCATGTCTTTGTGTCTCAACAGACTGTAAAGATGAAAACGTACAAATACAACACATACAATTATGACAGTCATCTGTGTGTCTCCACAACAGAAACACTAAATAAGTGTAGGCCTACTACTTGCTTCTTCCAAGCAGAAACATGAGGTAATATTTTTAGGTTAGTAACTTACCCATGATGGCAAAAACAAAAAAGCTCTAGCAGAAACGCCTGTGGACTGATGCAGAAGAATGCGCGTCTGTGTGAATGCAGGAGAGAGCGGACGCCGGACGCATTCTGCTACGCGGTGCTCCCGCGCCCAGTATGAACCTTGCGGTGAAGTGAGGAGGCAAAGGCTCATATGTTCAGATCAAACCTCAGGTTTTATACATTCACCTAAATCAAATGAGTCGTCATTTAAACAGGATTCTCTTTTCAAAACTGTATGATTTCCATGAAAGAATTTCTTAAAGTTTCACTGAGCCTGGATGGTTTCTTTTGGAATAGAATTGATCAGAAGTGTTTGCTCTGTCAGCCTACAAGGTCTAACAGGAACACAGACACACAGCACCTGTGTGACAGACTTTCTTATTTCTCTCATTGTTTTCACCAAAATCCAGTCAATGCAACGCCAAATATGCTGAAGCTGTTCAGGATTTTTGCTTCACTGTGATAATATTGCTGCATGTCATCCTTCTATGGTGCCACTATTGGCCAAGAAGTCTGTGTTTACTTGCTTCTCCTCTGAAATATCATAATCAGTATGACTGCATGGGAACTCTGAGGTTTATGTAAATAGCACATAAGCCGATTACAAGTGAGACAGTTCTGCTGGAAATATTTATTTTATGGACGTCCAATTTTCCCAGCCAGATGTGATAAAGACAGAATAATAATATGGTCATTATTACTCCAAAGCATTATTGTATTATGAGGATATTTATCTTGTCAAACAAGGTAAATACTTCTTCTCAAAAGGGTGAATAGTTCCTGTTTTTCCATTTTCCCGCGTCAGAAGGGCAGAGATGAGTTAAATGCAGTGAAATGATTTGTATGGCAGCCCTGTCAGCTTCAATGGCTGTAATGCTCCTTTCAGACAAGTTTGTGCTTAAAATTTTTATAGTTTCAAAAGGTCACAGGCACCAACAGAAATACTGAAAAGATGAACGATCCGTTCATGTTCTGCTCCTGTCTCCTTTGTCTTGATCAGTGCTACAAAATTTCATCTGGACAAGTGGTGTTTCATGAACATGAAGGGACTGCAAGACGGTCAAACAACAAGCTGTTATTCTACTGCAGACTTTTCTCTCTCGTTTAAATGTTATGCATGTGGACCTTTTTAGCCCGAAACTTCTCCTTAAGGTATTGTGAGGTAATAGTCTTTCAAGAGCAAAGCTCAAGCAGATATATTAAAAATGCTAAAATCATTGTGGGAATGAAAATCTTTTTTCAATCAATCAATCAATCAAGTTTATTTATAAAGCGCTTTAACGCAGGCAGACTGCTACAAAGCGCTGTACATTAAAACACCAAGA
>NC_050527.1:19316164-19324966 GCF_002922805.2 Oryzias melastigma | reverse complement strand
TTGATTGATTTAAAAGGAGAAATACTCGGAAATGTAAAAACTAAATGATTTCTTATTACATTTGTTCTCTTTCAGAAGAAAAATGACAGACATGATAAAAACTCTAAAAACAGGATTTTTAATTGGAAGGGCACTTTAAGGATTTGAGGAATCTTTTTTAATGTTCTTAGCTTTCTTTTTAATATTGGATAAATAGTTTTGTGTTTCTATTAACGCTTCTTTTGACCTGAGAAAAAAAAGTAAAAACAAAAATTACAATACAATAATTTAAGTCTTGTAGGTATGGAGTCAGCTCACAACATTATAGTTCATATTAATAACAACTAATTGATATAATGTTCATACGCTTGCTGTCAAAGTTCTGTGTGGCTTACTTTTACACTGGCACTATGTCAACTTGAACCTTTTGGTAGATCTAAAGGACAAAACCTTGACACCCAACACAAGAATAGAGCAGAAAATGTTGATGACTTCAGGCTCACATCTGTGTTTGTCGCCCATGATGTGGCTCAGCCGGCTTTGTCAGCATTAGACTTCCACTGTGCAGTTACTTGAGTTAGCAGCCAAGCGTGAAATGGTCAGAATGAGAGTTCACACTTTCATATCTGGGGTGAGTGTTCTTAGAAAAAGAGAAATTACTGTTCCACACGAGATAAGAGCCTCACTGCACCAGTGAATGCAGAGAAACAAAGACCACTGCAGGATTAGCTGCTGCTTTGTTTCATAATTGCTGTTGGTTGTATCAAACCGAGTTTAGTCTGAGTCGCTAACCTGAGCTAATACCAGTTTAAAGGAAGGATATCAAAGCCAAGAAGGAGCTTTTGATGTGGTCGGTGGAGTGGCATCATTGTTTTTTTAGGCTCTGTTCCACCTGATGTACTGCACACACGAGCATACATGAGACAGACAGATACACTCTGGATGGAACATCTCTGACATCACCCACTGGGTCTTCATGGGGTTACTCCGCCCAACTATGTTGTTTGGAAAATAGGTAATGAGGCGGGTGCATGAGCATATAAAAGTTTAGCTTGGCCCACCCACCTTACAATCAAGCCCCCCCTAGAATGCACATATGAGTTCTGAGAAAATCAAAGTGCTCATTTGAATTCTTCATGTGGATTTGGTTGGAACTGGAACATTTGGTGCTCTCTGGTTTGTGCTACAATCATGGAATGACTGTTTTTCCCACAGCGTCAGGGTCTTTACTGCCTCATGAACATGGGGGTTAAATGGGAGCTTCAAATGGTCCGTTTGGAGGGAACATCGGTTTGTGTGGTTGTCTACCTCTGGTAGCCCGGATAAGCTATAGAACCTCCGTGCGACGCAGTCATGATGAGGAGGGAATGAATGATGGATGCAAGAATCATGTTCTTGGGAGGGTCTGAATGACCGCAGGAGAGCCCTGAGCTGACTCACTGCCTGCGGTCACATCAAGCATGAGTAAGCTCACACTTCAAATTCCATGTAACCATCAACACTGAGCTTGATTGACAACAGAAATGTGCAGAGTTTGGTTGAAGTGATGGATAATCAAAGATCAATTATATACCTATGACCAAAAGCCGCACTAAAAGGCATTTGAAGATCTGTATCATTTGGAATTTAGTGCTTTTACCTGAAAAGTCTGATTAGTGCTTTGTTATGGTCTAATATACAAATGTAAAAGTTCATTTTTAGATTTCTGCTCTTTCTGACACAACTCTACACCGTGAACCTACAGAGCTTAGTGCAGTCCCACATCACAGATGTGGGACCGCTCACTGAGAGGTTTTTTGACATTGACAGGTTGACTTTAATGGCATTGTCTATTGTGCATTAGTTTCATTTTCTTTTAAAGTTATAATACGTAAATATGTTTATTTAGGCCTATAAATTTGTGCAGACATTACCATTGGCGCAACAGTTTTTTTGGGGGGGATTTATTTAATTGACCTTATTGGGTAAACTTCCTGTTGTGTATTGATGACTCTTTCCTGTCCTGCTGTGGTTCCTGTTGGGCTTTTGCATCTCATTTTTGTTGAGGAAGTAATTATTTACACTACTCACACTAAGTTATAGACTTCATGATAAATTCAATGGAAGTAAAATACACAGCATTTGTTTTACTGATGAGTGTCAGGTCACCTTGCACGGAAATGATGGTGAGCGATACGCCGAGGTCAACACCGAGGTCAACATGGTCTCCAGGGTTTGTTTTGGTGGAGGTGGTGCAACAGTCCGGAAAAGTATCATAAAACCTATCCATCTTCTAAACCCACTTGATACCTTTTGTGGTCACAGGAGCCTAATCAGGCTACTTATGGGCAGAGACTGTGTACACCCTGGACAGGTCTCCAGTCTGTCGCAGGGCCACAATCACACACCCATACACACCCACATTCACACCTAGGGACAATTTAGAGTCATCAATTAACCTATGAAGCATGTTTTTAGACTGGGAGGAATCTGGAGTCCCCGGACTGAACATGCAAACTCCACACAGAAAGGTCCCGGTCGAGATTTGAACCGGGGTGGCAGGAGTGGCATACAAAAATGTAATTGAATGTTAAGGACATCCCCCAGCTCCTTGTTCTCGTACAGTCTTGCCATTCTCCTTCTTCTCTTAGTATCCGTTTATTTGCTCAAGTTAAACGCATATCCCCTCAAAATATTGTACTTTCTATTGTACTTAAAAAAAACCTTCTAAATAATGTTTTATTAATTTTTCTCTTTGTTTTTTTTTAGAATCCTTCCAAAACGTTCAGACAAAGTAAAAACAATGGTCTTTCCTTGTTTCCCTCCACAGTAGTGATGAATTCTGTCTCTTCTCAGAGATTCAGTTCTTTGGTTCACTGTAAACAGCGGCTCTTTCTGCTACCAAATGGATTTTTAGGTTGTTTTTGCTATATTTAATTTATTATCAACACTATGTAGGATTATGCACAATATCCTTAACTAATGTAAACATGTTTTTATTCACATTCCCCCCAGGGGGGCGCTCCGCACCATTTGAAAAACACTGTTCTAGTCAATCAGTCAATATGTGGTTTCTTCAGTCGTCTGTATCTGCTGTACGGTCATTGTTATTTTATTTATTAATGATTGATTTTTGAAATTCATTTTTTAAAATTAATTAATTAAATTCATTATTTTGTGTTAAAAATAAAGATATTTAAGAACATTGGAATGTTTTATCAGCGCTTTTCTTGTGAAAATCTTGATGCGGCCGAGCCTCACCCAGACTCTGCCTCCAGGCTGAATTGAGTTTGAGACCCCTGCTTTAATCTAAACTGAAACAATGTATCTACCCAAAAAGAAATAAAACATTTTTGCTTAAGTTACAAGTTTGATTAAGACAAAAGAAAAACGAATACAACTTCAACATGTTCCCTTTTTTAAGTAACAATTTAACATTAAAGTGAATATAATGTTAGTCTTTTTTGTGTAAAATTTATCAAGCAATTTGTGATCATCATTGTTCAAAAGTTACAGTTGCTCTGGCACAAACATTGGAAAAAAAACACGACATATCTTTATCAGCATAAACTGTTAAGAAGGGACGAAGTCGTTTGGATCCATATGCAAACATTTTAATGAAGTTAAGAATGAGCAAGACATAAAACTTAGTCAAAATTCAGGCAGAGGCCAAAATCACAAGGGGCAAGGCAGAAAAAAACAGAAAACAGGCAAAGGTCAAGGCACAGAGGAGGTAACTAGTGATAATATTGCTCAGAATGTCTGCTAGGCAAAACAAGACTTCATACAATAGAAGTGGCTGCTGGTTGTTTAAATGCTGGATGGTACCGATGAGCTGATGGTGATCAGCTGTGCTGGAAGGAAGGTGGCTGATGGGATTTGTAGTGAGGCAGTGGAGGTCAAAGGCTCCCTCTGGTGGACGGAGGTGAGTGCTGATGGTTGAATCATGACAATAAACCACTGTATAAAAAGAATATATTATTTTTAAAAATGCATACATTTTAGATAAAAACAACTATCTGAGCAAATTTTCAACTAATTTAGTTGAAAAAAATAAAAAAAAACTATCATAACTATTATTATAACGTTTATGAAAAACCGCTGCAACCTTCAGTTTTTTGAGCCTCAATTATTACAAAAAATGCATGTGATGACTGTGCATCAATACAGACGGCAGAGTTTATGGGTGGTGTCACACCCAGCTTTTTCTATCTCTTTACAGCAGGGGTGTCAAACTCAATCGCTCAAGGGGTCAAAATCCAAAACACACCTTATGTCGCGAGCCGAACAGGATAAACATTTATTGAACACTCTAAAACTATATTTTTAAAACTTTAAAACCATAACTTTTTAAAATAATTATGAACCAGATATATAGCATTACCTGCAATAATGCTAATGTGAATGTCGTAAGCTGAATTTGGCTGCTGAAGATGCTAGTGCTGATAGCTGAAGATGCTGAAAGTAATGGCTGAAAACGCTGAAGCTGATAGCCAGCTAAAATATTAGCTACACGCCAAATTAGCTTAAAAAGCACAACAACAAAAAACTTACCTTAGCTAAAACAGCTAGCATGTAGCTTAAAAATAGCTAAACTTCAAAATAGCATAAAAAAACTGAAAAGTCCTACATTAGCCAAAACAGCTAACATGTAGCTGTAATATTAGCTAAACTCCAAAACAGCCAAAAAATCGTAGTAAATGCTAAAAGAGTCAAAAAAATCTAGCCAATTTTTAAAACTTTAAAACTTTTAAAACTTTTTAACATGAATATGAATAAAAAACAGGCAGGAATATTATTCCAAAATAAATAACGTAAACCTGAAATAACTTTCAGTATTTTACTCTTCATTAAATTATATTTCGTCAAAATTTTAAAAGTTAGAAATCAGCGCAAGATAACATCGGGCCATCGATTATAATAAAATGATCTGAAGGGCGCCCTGCGACGGACTGGCGACCTGTCCAGGGTGTACCCCGCCTTCGCCCTTCAGTAGCCGGGATAGGCTCCGGCACCCCGCGACCCCGAAAGGGATGAAGCGGACAAGAAGATGGATGGATGGATCTGAAGGGCCGGATGGACTTACTCGGAGGGCTGGATCCGGCCCCCGGGCCTTGACTTTGACACATGTTCTCTACAGTCCATGAGAGAAACAACATCATGAATCAAATGAGAAGCAGGCGTCACTGTCAAGCTGCTACTGCAGGAAATGGTGGAAATACCCATTAACATGTTCAGAGTTTGTTATTTGAGTCTATCTTTATCATTGTCTTCATTTATGGGGTTATCATTATCAAACTAAGGAAAAAGCTATTTCTTCTCATTCATGATTAAGAAAGACATTTTCTTTCTTACTTTAAATAGCAGAAAGGTAGAAAAGATAGTAAAAACAATTTTACTTTTAGGCAAACCTACAAGCCTAAATAAATGAACTATTTGACAGAATTTGACTGAATTACCTTGAATGACTTTCGTATTTAGTTGTAATGGAAATTTCAGGAATAAATATCTTTGTTTTGCTGTCTGTATTGTGTTTCTTGTTCTCTTAAGTGGCTTTAATCACTGTAATTATCAGTTTGGAGTTCTGCATTTCTTCTCAAATTACAAGGATCTTGCACACTGACACTGATCTGCATTTTGTCAAATGTGTTTGTCTTTCGACATTAACATGAAAAAAGAGGCAGAACTTAACTCAGTCTTTGTTTGCCGTGTATTGTCATAGTTTCAACATGGACTTTTCAGTCATGAAAAATGTCAAATCTCAGATTAAAGGAAAACACTAAAAAGATAAATTGCTCTTGTTTTCTTGCTCAAGCAAAAGACACATTAAAAAGATGAATTCCCATTTGATAAAAACATTGTTGCCCTTTTCTCTGAGTTTTGTCTTCTATTTTGCTGCAGAATCTGAGAAAATTCTGGTTTAAAAATACTGCAACATCTCCTTTGATATACCAAGCTCTTTCTTGTTACTTCCCTACCTTATTTATTTTTTCTCTCTGCATAACAGCGGCGGAAAAAGACAGGAAAAGAAGGAATAGTGAGAGGGAGGGGCTGAGAGAAGTAGAGAATTGGCAGAGAAAGTTTATAAGGCGTAGTTTAGCAGGGAATGGGTGAGAGAAGCTGGGGAATCTGCGGTGGCCAGCTGCATGAGGGGAGATAGTGGGGAAAGGCTTTTAATTCTCAATCCCCACAGAGCCTTTGAAAATTACCAATCTTCTTATCACAAACGCAGGGCTGCTTATGCAAATTGTTGTGGAGTGGAACGTTTAAACGGAAAATTACTCGACAGCATTTTTTCTTTCCCTCTCCGCTCTCCCGCTCTCCCTCTCTCTTCCACACAGAAAGCCTGTTTTGAGTCTCAGATAAGAAGATGAATTGCTCTCTCTTGCTTTGAAGCGCGTCAGGATTTAAAGACTCCAGCCTAGGCTCTGGTCTAACGCCGCTGCTCTCGCTGCCTTTGTAGCAGGAAACAGGCTGGGGAAAAAATGGAAAAAGGCATTTCAAAACAACATAGATTCTTTGCTCCAACATATCGTCACTGCCTGAGGAGACAAGTAGCTAAAAAAAAGGATAAATATCCCCTAACCACAGCTTGTCACTCTATTTCCTACTACATTTTTGTTTCGCACAGGCAAAGCATCCAGTTTTTGGCTGCATGCTGCAAGTTACTGACATGGATGAAAAAGCTTTTGTAGAAAATGACTGGACCTATTAGAATCAGCACCAATGTAGACAGTGCAACGGGCTTGAACAGAAACTATTGTTATTTAGGTAAAGTACAGCTTTCAGTGAGCAGTTTTTATTAGAGTTTTTTATATTTCACCTTTTTTGAAATTGCGTCCTATCTCAACAAAAATGAACCTAATTATAATTAACCCTGATCTGTATGGTGGTGCAGTGGTTAGCACTCTTGTCTCACAGCAAGAAGGTCCTGGTTCAAATCCTTTCTTGTATGGAGTTTGCATGTTCTAATCCTGCATGTGTGGGTTTTCTACAGCCTCCTCCCACAGTTCTTCATGGGTTCATTGGTGACTCTGAGTCAGGGATGGGGACCTCAGGCCTCGAGGACCAGTGTGTTTGCATTATTCCCAGATATCCAAACCCTTCTCATGGCTCATTACCTGGTTCAGGTGTGTCCAGTCAAGTGAGAAAAAAAACAACAAAAAACTCTTTTAGCATATCAATCACCTCCCCCAGTTGTCCAAAAGTAAGAGCTTTGAGATGAGAGCTTCAGCTCAGTTGTTCAGTTGTGTGACATCAGATGTTATCAGTCTGATTACCAGTTGTCTGTGGTTATCTTCAATTCTAAATGTAGCCACATCTAAGTAAAACACTTCCAATGTTATTAAAATCAATTAGGACATTTTGTAAAAAGAAAATAAGCCAGTGATGACTCTTGCTGATAAAGTATTGCTAATACAACTGGTAAACAAGCCTATTGTGGATACAAACAAGCACGCAGAGAAATGTGTTTTTATAAATCTTCTCTCATTGTTCAGATAAATGATTCTGAGCTGCTGCTGTCATGCTAGCTCTGAAAACAGAACTCAGTTAATTCATTGGCTGCTGTTCCGATAGGCCCTAGTAAAACGAGTTTGATAACAAATAAACAGCAAGATCGTCTCTTAGGAAATTTTAGCATTTTGTTTCATATAAATTAAAAGTACAGGGCACTCCATCTATATGTTTGTTAATCATTCCCAGTGGTCTTTTAATTATGATGATGCAATTTTAGCCAGAAACCAAACAAACCCTGTGTTGTTTTCTTATGAGAGTGTCTTCAGAGCATTCGAGTTCATTAGAAATATATCCCTGAGTCGTGGGTGAGACTGTTGGCACAGAGGTTAGGTCCACTACTCTCACATCAGCTCTTTCTTTCCTATTTCTCCTGCTAGCTTATAGCACCTCACGAGCAGATAAGACAAGGATAACGAAGACGTTAATTAATCTATATGTATATATACACATATGGATGTGTATATATATACACACACATACATATATATACATATGTGTATGAAAGTCTGCCTTATACTCATACAGTCAGTGTTCCCATCCTTACTTCCAGTTTTTCGGCGGCTTTCCATAAACGTTGACGTGGATTCAACCAATCAGAATTACAGTAGGCAGTCCCTGTTCTGTGACTCTTGTTTGTATGAAACATTTTGCATTTGTGTTATTGCTAACAGCATAAGCTCAGTCTGGTCATGGTAATATGTCCCCTGGCTTTCATCACTCCACTACCCCACCCTGCCTGTGAGCCTCTCAGAGAGTTTCGTACCAGAATTGTCTTGTCCTGCTCAGCCTCGAAGCAAACAAATGGAAGATGAGAGCCTCTTGTTTTGAACAGATTGAATTTTTAAAGTTGGAGTTCTGTCATATAATTTCTGTTGGCATCTCCTCTGAGGGGACCAGCTCGAGTCAGCTTTTACTGATCTGCACACTCCTTTTGGCAGAACGGTTGTATGTCTCAGTGGGTTAAGCAGGAGCCCTGGGTTCGATTGCCCTGGGTTCGATTCCCAGGGTTGTCCACTGATCTCCACCCAGATTGGGTCCTTAGACAAGACCCTTGATTCTGCTGCCTAACTGGGTCCCTGTGCCCCTCAAGTACAGGGTTGTGTCAGGAAGGGCATCCGGTGTAAAAACTCTGACAAATCACTGATGCGAAACAGTGGGTGCTGTTACACTGTGGAGACCCCGAAAGGGATAAGCCGAAAGGTGAAGAAGAAGACACTCCGTTTGGTAGAAAAATATTATGCTGGATGTTCTTCCTGACACAACCCTGTATTTATCCATACTGGGGACTGGCACAGGAGATCCAGTTACCCCCCCCCCCCTTTTTTT
>NC_050527.1:19311078-19316121 GCF_002922805.2 Oryzias melastigma | reverse complement strand
AGTAGCGTGAAGAGTCTTGCTTAAGGACCCATGCTGGATTCAGTTTACTAGGGCCCCTGGGGAACAAACTTTGGTTTCCCACGCGCCAGTTCTGCATACAGTGGTCCCTCATTAATCACTAAAAATAGCTCATAATAGGTACAATTTTGAAAGGAGTCAACTTTATTTTTTAGAATTATTATAGTTTTAAGGTTGTAAGACTCCTCACACTAAGACTTTTCTTGATCTCCTAAAGATCAAACCTTTATAGAAAAGTGCCAAAACAACCAATCAGGATGCAGAACACAAGTGTATAACATTCCAATAAAAACATCTGCAAAAGCAACATGGCTGCGAAAGGTAAGTTATGGCGCTACAGAAATATAGTGAGGGACCACTGTATACTTGTTGGACAAACCTGGTTTAATGTTGTTTAAAGCCCATTATTTAAAACTTAACCAGATTTCACGGCAGAGCCATGCCCACACATGGCCTCTGTCTGTGCTTGGGCCGTTCTTTGATAGGCTTAGGATCTACCCCAGATTCCTCACCAGAATGTTCTTAGGTGTATGCCACCACACAAAGTTTAAACTCTGATTGTTTGACATTTTTCCGCAGAGCTGTTGTTTTTGCTGTCTTTGTTTTAATGCAGTTGATATGTGATTTCCAGTGTAATTTTTTACATCTGTAATAACTCCTAAATACTTTTTTCCTTTACTTCTTTAATTTGAATGTCTTCAATTCCAAATTAGATATTGGTATTTATATTGAGATTTCTAAATATCATAAAATATATTTTTTCACAGTTTATTGATAGTTTACTTGAATCAAATCAGAGTTTCAGTTTTTCCAACTTCTTTTGGATTAACTCTTTCATTTGTATAATGTCATTACCTACGTGATAAAATGTTGTATCATCAGCAATCAATATGGATTTTAATAACTTAGACACACTTCTAATGTCATCAATGTAAGTTTTGGACCCAGTACAGACCCTTGGGGTACCCCACATGTTACAGAACTTAGTTTATGCCTTTTATTTGTACAAACTGTTTCTAGGGGCGGCCGTGGTGCAGTGGTAGGGCGGTCGACTCCTGATCAGAAGTGAGCGGGTTCAACTCCCGCCTTGCCCGCCCATGTGTCGAAGTGTCCTTGGGCAAGACACTGAACCCCGAATTGCCTCCGGTGGGAGGTTGGCGCCAGTGTTCGGCAGCGGAGCCACCACCAGTGTGTGAATGTGTGAATGGGTGAATGGGTCTGTGACTGTGAAGCGCTTTGTGCCCTCGAAGGAGGGTAGAAAGCGCTATTGTAACAATGACTCAGAGACGTTCGGATCCATCTGCAGTGTTTATTGTTCAGCGATGTGCAGAGGGCAAGCGGTGGTCGGACAGGCGAGGGTCGGAGCCGGCATGGACTTATCAGAGGCGGAGCAGGTGGTGGTCGGAGACAGGCGAGGGTTGGGCACGGCGAGGGTTTGTCCGAGGCTGGCAGAGACGGAGGTCAGGGACAGGCAGGAGTCGAGACAGGCGGCTAGCAGGAAAGTCACGGAAACGGTACTGAGTCGTAGACGAAAGGCAGGAACATACACTCAGAGTTGGGTTGGACGCTAAATGCTACACGCCGAGTCCTGCTTGGAGCTTGGCTTAAATACTGTGATGGCTGATCGGTGATTGGCAGCAGCTGTGGAACTCCTGGCAGGAGCTGCAGGAGTGGCTTAGTATTCTGGAGACTGTGTGCGTGAGCGACCAGAGGGGGAGATGGCGGGCAGTCTCCTGACAGCTATACAAGTATACGCCATTTACCATTAAATAACAAGTTATTCATTGTAGGGTGACTCCTCTCATGCCATGTTTAATGGGGCTGGGTTGATAAAATCAATGAATCAATGTAAATCGATTTAGGCTTAACAGATCGATTCATAAAAATATAAATCGATTTAGGACATTAAGCTAAAGTCCACTAGCTTGATGCTAACATTTAATGGAATGCTAACGCTCGGTCGATCTAAACATACATTACTGACTAAATGAACATCTTTATAAACTCAAAGGCATGAATTTTCTAAACTCTCTTAAAGAAATATTTTTAAAGTAACTATTTCTGACCTAAAACATCGTTTTTTTTCCTCATACTTTCTTCTTCTTCTGAAATAAGGTGTGATGCTACAACGTGATCACCACCTAGTGTCCAAACTGAAACGTCCTCCAGGAGAAGCAGAACAATGTTTCCAATGTTAATGATCTGAACATTTTAGTTAGAACTTCTCCTTTAGAGAATCCATGTAACACTGGATGATATTAACAATCTCATTATTTCACTGATACATTTACAGTATGTGAACTGGATCAGATTAAAATAAATATATTCAAAATAAATATTAAATTTCTGAACAAATGTGTATAAATGTGTAAAGTCAAAATTGAATTGAAGTGAAGAATCAAAAGAATAAATAGAAAAAAAAAATCTGTATCAAATCGATTCAGGTTCTTGTGAATCGAATCATTTCTAGAAATTATAATCAATACCCAGTCCCAATATTTACAATTTTCTTCTCAGTTAAAGATTGTGGTTTATGGTGTCAGATGTTGTTTGAGGTCCATAAAAATGTTGAGATTTTTTTTTTTCCCCTCCGGCAATATTTCTTAATCGAGTTCTTAAATTAATACCAAAAAAGTCCACCAGGGGGCGATTCACGTAAGCATGACAGTGAAGCGTAAGGATGCTGTAGCAAAACCGGCATCAATGTTTACCGTACCAGTAGGTTTTTAGCCTGAATGCCTAAAAACATAATGGTGCGGGTACACCACAAACCCAGAGTGCTCTTTCTTTGCTGCTTTCCCGCACACAGCGGGAAGGGGCTCCTCACGCACTCTCACCACAAATTCCACTAACAGATGAAAACGCACACAGATGGCTGAGCAGCTGAGAGCGAACATTTCCAAGCTGTGTCTGTATCTTTATAAAGCAGACGCAGACAGTGCGCGCTGTTTCTAATGTAACAAAAACACGGATTGTAGGGCGGTAACAGCAGTAACCTGTCCAAACACCGCGCTAAAATTCACCTGATTCTAGCGGAGTGGTGTGCAGCGTGTGACCGTCCAAGTGAGACGTCTAGCGGCGTTATTGATCCAACAGGTGTGTATGCTCGTGGTACACACGCGGAGCACGTGACTAAGTGTTGATTATAATGCAGCTACCTGGGGCCCGTTCCAAGAAGCAGGTTTTGTTGGAACTCTGAGTTCGTGAACTCCAAATTCACCAAAACTCTGAGTTTTCGGTTCCAGAAAGAGAGATAACTCAAACCCGGGAAAGTGGGCGAAACCAAGCCCGTTCCAAGAAGCGGGTTAAGCTGAACTCAGAATCAATCACTATGGCAACTGAGTCTGTGAACGAAACCTGGTCGGTAGCAGGTTTTCTTCAGGAAACTTAGAGTTCTCTGCGGTCTCCGCCCCCTTTTTAAAGTGAAGGATGTTCAAATATGAGTTCCTCATGAACATTCAGAGAATATTCACATTAGAGACGTCACGTTTTCACCACGCAGAAACCAGAATGACATGTTCATTCATAGAGGATCATGTAGAGAGGAGGCTGATTAATCCAGAGGAAATGTTATTTATGTCGGTAGAGGATTTGGAGGACACGAGTTGACTGACACATGGGCTGCACGGTGGCGCAGTGGTTAGCGCTCTTGCCTCACAGTAAGAGGCTCCGGTTCGAATCCCGGGTGGGACCTTTCTGTGTGGACTTTGCATGTTCTCCCCGTGCATGCGTGGGTTTTCACCGGGGACTCCGGCTTCCTCCCACCGTCCAAAAACATGCATACATACATACATTCATAGGTTAATTGGTGACTCTAAATTGTCCCTAAGTGTGAATGTGAGTGTGAATGGGTGTGTGATTGTGGCCCTGTGACAGACTGGCGACCTGTCCAGGTGAACCCCGCCTTTGCCCATCAGCAGCCGGGATAGGCTCCAGCACCCTCGCGACCCCGAAAGGGAAGAAGCGGCCAAGAAGATGGATGGATGGATGGAGTCGACTGACTGCAGTTTCCTGATTCATTTTTATTTCAGCAATATTATAAATAGTGAGTTTTTCCAGGGACTCGTTATTAAAAAATACAGTTTTCTTTTCCTCATTTTAAACCCTTAACAATAGAAATCATTGAATGTCCAACACCGTGAAAGAGTCTGAACTCATCTACCGTCCAGTACTTGTGCCTCCCACTGCGGAGTTTGCGAGTTTGATTCCCGGCTATGGAAAGAGTTTTGATGCTTAAAAAAAAGAATTCAGCGAATATTTTTTAAGTCTTAAGAATTAAAATTAAAGAAATACTTTTTTAACATATGCCAGGCAGCTACAGTTTCTTTTTTAGCGTGCAGTGATATCCGTGTGTGTAGGTGGGGGGGTGGGTTACCAAAACTGGTCATTCATGCGATTACGGAGATTACTGATTAAATTAGTAAAAGATCAAAAACCATTCCTTACTCAACAAGTGACAAAATAACCTTCCTGACATTATTTATTCATTATTAGAAATGATTCAAATAACTGCAGATATTTTCTCTCTGTTCTACCGCTGCAGCTGTGTTGCTTTTCTTGCAGAAAATGTTCTCCTATAGTCGGCATATGCTTGAAGGAATTTATCAATTTACGCCAACGGAAGTACAAAACTCAGATGTTTGTCCCCGTTGCCATGGTGAATTGTGCTGTCTTTGCTCCATTGATCAGGGCTTTTAATGGTCGCGACGCTCACACCTGATTCTGGTTCTGACAACTTCAAGTTGATTGAATCAAACATTTTCAGCTGTTCTGAAACCGAAAACCCCGAGTTTGGAATTTAGAGTCCAGTGTCTCTAAGTTCAGGTTTGAACTCTAAATTTGTTGAACCTGCTTCTTGGAACGGGCCCCTGCAGACACAGATGTTTACACACACTAACACCTGCAGAGACAGATGTTTACAAACACTAACACCTGCAGACACAGATGTTTACACACACTAACACCTGCAGACACAGATGTTTAAACACTAACACCTGTAGACACAGGTGTTTACACAGACTAACA
>NC_050527.1:19303735-19309564 GCF_002922805.2 Oryzias melastigma | reverse complement strand
TGAGTTTGAGAATTTTGAGTCCAGTGACTCTAAGTTCAGGTTTGAACTCTAAATTTGTTGAACCTGCTTCTTGGAACGGGCCCCAGAACTTTAAAAGACAATGATTATTTGACATTAACATGCTGAAAGTTCATATTGTGCCTCAATAATTGATCAATTATCTTACATAAAATGTAAAATTAATTTAAATGCCACGTTGTGATTTTTTTTTTTTTTCCAAATGTATTGTTTTTGAAGTGAGAGACCATTTAATATACTCTGCATTTTGGTTCTTAACTGGAGCATACCTTAAAATGTATGTTACCTATTATTGTAAAGACTTGTTAGTATTATTTGATCATTTTATTTTAATAGTGGAAAGAGCATTGAATTAACATATTGTCAGGATTGGGGCGCAGACACAAATGTAGGACACAGAATGGCTCAAAATAGTTGCAGTTTATTTTCTATTTACAAATACTGCTGTGAGGGCTAGCGCGCTCGTGACACTTGAAAGCACACAAGACGATCTGTAGGTGTCGGCAGGAGAAACGCAGACTTATAGAGGAGGGAGTGACAATTAAGCACATGGAGGAAGGAAACCAGGTGGAAGAAGAAGACAATTGAACACAACCACACCCCTGATCCCAATCCCCACACATATTGTGTATTAAATTGCTCAAAAAAAGTTTTTGAAGAAAATAAAAATATATATTTGTTTTACAAATAGTTATATACTATAGATTACCAAGGTCTTATATTGATTATTCCAACATTTGCTATATCGAGATACTATCGGTATTGTGAATCATGTTTCGTGAATCGCATTGTATGCAGCCCTAATATTAAATCTTATATCATTTTGCATTAAAAATGACTGAATTTAAATGTGATTATGTATCAAACTTCCTATGTTAAAATGGATAATCAATAAAGTTTCTTTCATGATAAACTCATTCCATTCTAGATTATTGTAATACTTTACTTCATTGTCTAAATGTAGAAGCAGATTTGTATCCAGTTCCTTTCCAGGAACATGTATTTGATTATCTAGTTCACTTTATACATAGATATACAGATATGTGTGTCTTTATTTTATTTATAGACATATATTTCTGTTATTTGCAAATATAAAATGTATAAGGTTCCGGTTTTATTTCTTTGAGGTATCATCTGATAAAAATCCAGTCTTCGTCTTTAAGACCAGCAATCTGTAGAGTGGGACAAAAGCTAAATTCAACTCTTATCAAAACTGCAAATTTTAAGCAGTCCACCACCATGTATGAAGCGAGCATAGATAGCATACAAGGGCGTGAAACTTTCACAGGAGGGAACTCATTGATGCTGGAGTTTTAGAAAGACTTTGGCTGCTGAACAAATAAGCGTTTAGAACTGGGATAATTTCACTGTTCCTCATTGACAGTTTTCAGCAGCTCGACTTCAGGCACAAGATTTGTCCTGAAGATGAAATGTTCTGCTTAGCATTAGTATGAGTAACCGTCCATCGTTGTTTATCTCTGGGTGGCCATCCAATGGGTTGCTGATGTGTCAAAGATGAATGCTTCCTCTAGCCGTTTGACATCAAAGATAGGCTCCAGCCGCCTTCGACCTTGAACATGATGAAGGAGGTTATGATGCAGGGAGATGGGTGAATAATGAGCTCAGAATTGTAAATAAATAAATGTTTGCCCCCAAACTGGAAAGAAACAGATCAGATTCCTCAGGATTACAGGTCATGCACTCGCTCTGTGACAGTGTGGTGAGAAATAAAAAATCTGGAAGAACAAAATACCCAAATCTCTGCTTTCATAGAAAAAGTCTCACAGATGAACTCTAAAACATCATCACACATACACATTTAATTTTCCTAATCTGAGCTCATTCTTTTGAGAAACGTAATGCTTCCTTTGTCTTACAAGGTCCAAAAACAAAAATTGTTTTGTTTCTTTGACTTTTGTGGGATTTACTGTTTAATGCCAAATTTAACTGATTGCTACGCTTCCAACCTGAAAGGATTATTTTACCAAAAATATGATGCTGACAAAGAGTCTATACTCTGTGTAAGAAAAAACAAAAGTCTAACGGGCTGCAACTCTGAATGAAGATGGATCAGCAGATCTTGATTTGCTCAGGTTTCTATTTTTCTGCTTGTTATTGTATTTGTTGTTGTTGTTGGATGAGTCTTTAACATCTCTTTAAAAACGTGCTCCTGTTTCTCTGCAGAGACAGCTGAGGAAAAGAAAGTGTTACCTGGCAGTGGCTGCAGCCATCGTCCTTTCCATCCTCATCCTCATCATTGCTGTTTCAGCAAGAAAATGAATCAGGCGTCTGTGGTAAGAACCATAACGCACACAATGGCACTGCAACTGCTGACAGTGTACCTTCCATTTTGATTGCAATAATATTAGAAGATATGTTGGGGATTACTGAGCTCATTTCTTCTTTTTCCTTTTTGCTGGTCCTATGTCAGTCAGTGTCACGTCTGTAATGTTGGGACACTTTCCAAATGGGCCATCACCAAGATAGTGGACAAAATTTTGAGATGCCAGAGGCAGAAATCAAAAGAACAGACATCAAGCCTGCATGTATATTTATGAATGAAATTTGCTCAATAGGCTGCATGGTAGTGTAGTGGTTAGCACTCTGGCTAGCATAAGAGATCAGGTGCAATGCTGGAGCGGTCTAGCTACAGCGGATTGTATTTTCATATTGGCTACAGCACATGTCAAAGTCAAGGGCAGATCCGGCCCTCCGGGTAATTCTATCCAGCCCTCCAGATCATTTTATTTTATTGTTTTAAGAAAAAATTTTGTTCTTATTTCTAACTTGTATAATTTTGACCAAACATATTTTTTATGGAGAGTAAAATATTGAAAGTTATTTAAGGTTTAAATTGATTTATTCTGGAATAATATTCCTGTCTTTTTATTATTCATAATTGTGTTAAAGGTTACTGTTCTAAAATTGTCATTGTACTAGCTTTTTGGACTATTTTGGCATTTACTAAGATTTTTTAGGCGGCTTTGGAGTTTAACAAATATTTACACACTAGCTGTTTTGGCTAATGTGGATTTCTCCCAAATCCGTGTACGTTTGTGTGGGTCAAGGATCACACCGGATGGAACGTGAACACAGCCGTTTATTGAGATTGCCGCGATTGTATATATATGATCACACAGCTCTCAGGCGTACAACTCACTTCCTTGCTACGGTGTCCTGCAAGGGTAAAAATAAAGACATTCTGTCGAATGATCTACAGCTAATTTAGGAAATTTCAGGTTTTTAGGGTATTTTGAAGTTCAGCTATTTTCTCTCAGCTACATGCTAGCTGTTTTGGCTACGTATTTTTTTTTTTGTTTTGTTTTGTTTTTTAGGTTATTTTGGCATTTAGCTAATATTTTAGGAGGCTATCAGCTAGAGCGTTTGAGCTATTAGCCTCAGCCTTTTTTCAGCTATCAATTTCAGCATCTACAGCTATCAGCACTACCATCTTCAGCGGCCAAATTCAGTTTAGAGCATTTACACTAGCATTATTGCAGGTAATCCTATATATCTAGTTCATAATTATGTTAAAAAGTTACAGTTTTAAAAAATGTTGAATAAAGGCTTATCCTGTTCGGCCCGCGACCTTAGGTGTGTTTTGGATTTTGGCCCCTGTGCGACTGAGTTTGACACCCCTGGGCTACTGGATGGCTGCAGCCACAATCTCTGCTGCTTACCTCGCAAAACTTTGAACTGACATAGGTTCAAGCGATAACCAGTCATTTATATAGGAAGTACAGTAACACCCCCCCCCGCGCAAAGTATCGCTCGTGCCTTTCTGCCTGCATACCGAGCGTTTCTCTTTCACATTATCAGCTTTTACCTAATCCTGTTTTGTACCCGACTCTGACTCTTTGCCACCTGCCCTGACCTTTTTCCTGGATCATCATTCTGATTTAACTTTGTGGACTCTTATCTTAGCCTTGCTCCTGTCTGCCTTTCTCTGTCCAATAAACCTGCAAGTAGAACCAGCTGTCTGCTCGTTTGTGACACACATAAGGCCCACCAAACTATAAAGCACATTAATGAGGCAGGAGTCAGAGAAATATCAGACTTTATTAACTGCGTTCACTAACTGTAATGTTCGAACTTGTTTGTAACAAGAACGCTACACGTTAGCCACTTAAAAGCAAAAGCCACATTTGATTATTCTCAATACCAGTAACTCTCAACTTGTCTGAAAAATGTAAAAACCAAACTAATGCTGCTAAAATAAAACGTTGCCTTTACTATTCTAACTCACAACCTGGTTAGTAATAATAACTTGTAAAACATTACAATCTGACTCCACTACACACTAGCCGTGTTAGCATATCCGCAATAACAACCAACCCTGTTTGCAACTCAAAAAAAAACAGGCTGACATTTTGACAGAGTGCAGTGTAGCTCTCAAAGCCTCCTAAGTGTTTTTTTAAGTATTTGTTTATTGATAAGTGTTTTGGAAACTAAGAGGCAAGCTAACAACCAATTTAATTACTGAAAAAAAAATGAAACGAACTCAAATATCAGGAAAAAAGAACTATGAACTCAAACACTTCAGAAGAAACAAGAATACCTGACTTCACTCTATTAGTCCAGGACAGGGTTAAGCTCTAGAGTGGAACAGAAGGGTTTCTAAAAGGAAAAAGAAGTTTGGTGAACTCATCAAGTGCATTAAAAACTCAGAGGTATTGTAGCTCGTGGAAGCAGCTGGCTTTGCTCTGCAACTGAACCTAAATATGTGCAGCGGCAGGGAGACGGTGAAGAGCAGGTGAAGAGGAGGAGGTGTAGCGGTGATTAGGGTCAGAGTCATAGACATGATAAGGACAGACGGATTCAGAAGGCGAGAAATAAGTGAAGTAACTTTAGGAAGGCAAAGCAGGGGTGAGAGTATCCCGGAACAGTCCAGAGCGACGTTCCGGTAAAAGATTTGGAGGCGGAACGCCCCTCCGGGTGGAGAGATCAGCTGTGTGGCCGGTTTTCACTGTATCACACATGACAGAAGCCGCGGTCGCTTCTATGGAAGAAAAAAAAGAGAATTGACTCTCAAGATGGGAGCAGGCAGCGCTTTACTTGGATGTTTGTATAGTTTTTAGCGTCACATCAGCCACTTGATTCAATCCTCCGGAGTCTGTGCTCTCTCGCTTCCATAACAACACATCCTCGTTCCCGGGCCGTCTCTTGTTGACGTTCGGGATCCCTCTGCATCACTTTTTGACGTTTTGGGTGTCCACAACTCATCGCCCCCCCACACGCTGCCCGCTCCCATTCAGTCGCGAGTCCCCAACCTCCAGGCTGCGAGCCGGAACCACCCAGGCGCAAGGATGCAGAGCTCACCTTAACCTGGCTCCGGTTCGCATGTGGTACCGCGTCTGGGCCCAACTCACCTCCCAAGGAGGAGGACACGGCACCAGACAACCTTACGAACAGCAGGCGCATTGGGGAATGACGAGCCGGGGACACCCAGGGGTCCGGGGAGTGACGCAGGGGGATCCTGAACCAGGCGTCGATGTGCAAGGAACCGGGAACGAGACCACGCTTGTTAGATTATTTTGATCGGGAACATTCAATTTGCTCACAGTCACCTGATCATTAATGTGTATGATACATGGAGATGCGACGGGACAAATTGAACAATAAATGATTCATAAACTTCTCATCTGTATTGTGATTGATCCGTTTAAATTCGATATTAATTTATTTCAAGATAGAAAAAGTAAATGGTGATGTTGTAAAATGAACAGCAAGTTATTTAAAAGAAAAAACTAAAAACATGCATAGAAAAATGAATCAGATGTTTAAGAGGAAGATCCAAAGTGAGGATGATGA
>NC_050527.1:19302921-19303635 GCF_002922805.2 Oryzias melastigma | reverse complement strand
AATAATATTAATACAATTTATGAATTAAATTGGCCAAAGAATGTAATAAAAAACTGGGAAAAAATGAGTTTTTGACTTAAACTAAAACAGTTGAGTATTTTACCATCATTACAGTATCTAAAATATCGACATCACAGCATCACTAGAGGCCAACACATGCATGCTTAGTACAGCAGATGCTCTCAAAAGTTTCAAACCAATCTGTTGGCACTAATATTAAAATAGAGTTATGACAAAATTTCTCAATGGAAGGATTTTTGATGGTATTAGAAGTAAACATGTTTTCAGTCCCACTCCAATAATCTTTGATCTTTTCAAAATAAAAGCATTTCCAGTGGTCTCTTAACTATGGTTGTGCAGTTTTTAATGATTTTTTTTTAATTTGTCGTTTTCTAGTGCAGAGTTAATCAGAAATTTGCCACTGACTTGTGAGTAGGACTGTCCACAAGTCTTCCTTAATTTCCAATTATCCCTTTGTTTACACACTATCCCACTAGCTTACAGCCCCTCAAAACTCCAACCTAACGTTACTGGTGTAGCAAAAATGGAGAGCAGTATTGGAATTATGTAGCTGTTCAGTTTTGAGCCAGATGCCATGTGAGGAAAACAAAGACGTACGTGGATCTATTCATCTCAAAGTGGATAAATCAGAATGGATCAGAGCAGGGAGCTTGTGGCCTTTAGGCTAATATTTCCAACGGCATTTTTTTTTTT
>NC_050527.1:19302211-19302904 GCF_002922805.2 Oryzias melastigma | reverse complement strand
GGTCCTGATTCCTACTGATTTAAATAAAGAAATTCTCAGAAATGCAATTTTAAGCCTAATTATCTTTATGTCTGTCATGTATCATGGGAAAACTGTCACAAAAATGTATTAAAAACACCAAAAACTTATTTGAATGGATCTTAAAATAGTGTTCTATTTTGGTTTGGTGTTTTTCTTGCATTCTTTGTACAGTGCATTGAGTCATTCTTGCTTGTGAATTGATGCTTTCAAATCAAACAGTGGAATTCATGCCACTACCACAAACAAGCATCCACACACACAAGCACAATTGTTGCTTCACCCATTTACATCATGCAGACTCTTTGTTAATGCTGACTGGGTTCTTTATGCTTTTTTGCTGTTCTTTTTTTCAGTTCCTAGACATAGAGTCTGTATTTAATGATGAATGACAAATGTATGAGAAGAATACTTGTTTTGACTGAATATATGTTGCTCATTTAGCATTTTGCCACCAATTTTCTCAGTTGTTGATTTCTTAAATATAGTACGTTTAAAATGGTACGTTTCGGTCCGGCTTAATGGGTCCATTTTATAATGGAAACGCTTAAAATACCAGACTAGACGGGACCATACCATCAGTGGAAACAAGGCAGGGGCACTATAGCATCTGAATGGGAACCACAATATATATATAAATATATATATATATATATATATATATATATATATATA
>NC_050527.1:19292315-19302111 GCF_002922805.2 Oryzias melastigma | reverse complement strand
TGTGTGTATGAGTCAGGCTCCTCACAGTGTCGGCTGTTCTGTGGTTCGGAGCTGTCAAAAAATTGGTGGTCAAAAATGTTGACACCAGCTGGTCTCCATGGCCCGCGTGTGCGCTTCCTACTCCAATCACGAGGGATCATACAATGTATGGGACACAAGTGGTGTCTAGATTTAATCTGCCAGTACTCTGTGGCTCTGCTCCCACCTAAATCGCTACAATATATTTCCTTCCAACAATTTAAATTATTATCAAAACATTTTTGAAAAAGCGCCACTGAGCCGCAAGGCAGTGCTTGAAGAGCCGCATGCGGCTCCGGAGCCGCAGGTTGCCGACCCCCGGTTTAAATGGTTGATGGCGGTAAGCTGAAGACACCTGCTTCTGTATATGTGCTTTTTTACATGTCTCACACTTTCATGGTGAACAAATTTCAATATTTTTGAGGAAAATAATTAATTTTTATCCATTTTTGGGGTAACATGGCTACCGAAGCCTTTCCCGGATTCTCTGTATCAACGCAACTATGAACTCATATTGATGCATCAAACCACTTTTACTCCAAAATTACTATAATTTAACTTCAACTTTAAACCAAAAACACATGTGACTTTTTCTCTTTTTCATAGTTGGAAATAAATTCAAGCGTCACAGAGTTAAAAAAAAAAATCCAAACCAGGTCATTGAAACACGTTATAAATGTAAAACTCAGAGCACTTACTGGTGTCTACAATATTTTAAAATATAAACAGTTAAATTACTGTACACTGTATCTTATCTTAGCTACATAATGATATTATTTATACTGTAAATTCAGTTTTTTGTCATTCTAAGTTGGATCTTTTTATTTGGCTTTGCTCTGTTGACCACCTCTGTTTGAAAGGTAACATATAAATTAGTTGAGCTGATGTAATTTTCCAAGTAGGGGCAATGTACTTGAGAGTTTACAAGACATAACCCAACGGAAGAGTGTAAAAGTATTGGCTAATGGCCCATATTGCATGCCCTGTATTTAAATGTCATTCAAGGAGAGTCAAATGAACTTGATAAAGCTGGGCGCCCACAGAACACCAGGTGCTTTTCAGTTTTCTGCTGAAATGTAATGATTAATCTGCAAAGATGCAATAAAACAAATGGAAAAAGAGACACTAAATCATAGCTTAAAACATTAAATAGTACAAAACTTTAAGCGGTAATGTTATTAAATAATAACGGAAGCTGTTGAGTCTGTATTTGTCAAAAATAAAAGTACAAAAATCTTGAAGCAGAGAGAAATAAAGGCAAATAAATTGGGGGATAATTAATTACAAAAGAATTTTTTGTAAATTCACAGCAGCTTTAAGCTTTAAGCTTTGAGCTGGACAAAATCTAGAAAGCAAATGGATTTGATATATTGAAAATGTAAAAAAATAATAATAACCCAACACTTGCACATCTGTTTAAGAAGACTAAATCACCTTTTTAAATGTGGTAAAGTCGTAATAATTTACGAGCGACAAGTGAGCAGCTGGACGTATAGATAAACTGTGCACTCCCCAGTGATGAACCTCATTAAGACAGGTATATGATTAGNTCTGCCTGTCTGATTATTTCTTTGGTTTCTTGTATTTTGCATTCAGACGTTGCAATTTCATAATTTGTCCACTGGGCGGCGCAAAGAATCAACTGTAGAAAGAACGTCATGCAGATCGTGTCTGGAAGAGCCTCAGACAGAGGTTAACTCTGCTTTTTATTCCAGTAAACCCTATTTTTTTCTAAACACACACACGTAAATTAATTAGAAAAATATTAAAAGCTTTGAGAGTCAAACAAAGATACAGTTGTGTTATCGGTTAGGTACGATGGGTGTTTTCTGTGGCTGCTTTTCTTGGTTGTTCAGTAACGTAGTTATTCACACGCGTCACTCCACTTCCCGCGTGGAACATCTGCTGCGCGTTCCTCTGCACGCGCTGACACTTGTGGACACGTGAAGCGGAGCGCTGGTCATCAGTGAGCTGATTCCAGGTGAACGAAGAGCCGCGGCGTCCCCTCCTGAACAGGTAAGCGAGCTGCAGGTGAGCGGCACGTCTCCGTCTGAACCGCCGCTGTCGCGTTTACGGCCGCTGGGACAAACGAGCTACACGAAGCTGGAATTGAAAACGAAAGCGGCCAGACTCGGTTCAGCTCGGAACCGCTAACGTTAAAACACGGCGGCCGGTCGATTCCGTCTCCTCCTCCTCTGACAGACGTAGCATCCCGATGGACACAGCCGTCATCTTCCACTAACATGACCCCTGAGCTGGCGAGGCTAACCAGACTGACACACATCTGGATGAGATAGTGCTCCAACAAATTTGAACAGATTTTGCTGGAGGTCATTCAAGCAGCCAGATGAGGAGCCTTCGGTCAGAGGTCATTTATGTGGCCCCATGATCAACTCACCAACATTTTAGCAGAAAGTTCTCCATGAAGCTGACTGAATGATTATTGTCTGTGCAGACAGAAGCAGCTGCAGCAGGTAGACTCAAGTCAATGTTTGAGTTCAGGAGAAACATCTCTGACCACCAGAGAGCACTGACAGCTCGGAAAGCCCAGACCCGTTTATGTTCATCTGGCTGAAGAAACACTGGCCAGATGGAAAAACTACTTTACTGTTATGTAGAGCTGCCACACTTAGTCGACTAATCCACTACTAATCAACTATCAAAATAGCTGACGACTAATTTATTAGTTGATTAGTCGTTACTTTATTATAAGTGGAGTTGAAGTGTATAGAGTTGAAAGTTGACATTCTGCTGGCTTTTTGGACTATTTTGGCATTTATTAAGGGTTTTTTTTTAAGGCTATTATGGAGTTTAGCTCATATTTCAGCTACATGCTAGCTATTCTGGCTAATTTAGTATTTCTTTTTTCATTTTGTTGGCTAATTTAGAGTTTAGCTAATATTTCTGCTGCATGCTAGCTATTTTGGCTAATTTAGGATTTTTTTTGTTTTGTTTTTTTAAGCTATTTTGTAGTTTAGCTAATATTTCAGCTAGATAGCTATTTTTGCTCATTTATAATTTCTTTCAGTTTTTTTGCTAATTTGGAGTTTAGCTAATATTTCAGCTAGATGCTGGCTATTTTGGATAATTCATGATTTTTTTGTTTTAGTTTTTTAGGCTAATTTGGAGTTCAGCTAATATTTCATATGTATGCTAGCTATTTTGGCTAATTTAGGCTTTTTTGTTTTCTAAGCTGTTTTGTAGTTAAGCTAATATTTTAGCTACATGCTAGCTATTTTGGCTAATTTATGTTTTTTCAGTTTTTAGTCTAATTTGGAGTTTAGCCAATATTTCAGTTACATGCTAACTGTTTTAGGTAATTTAGGCTTTTTTTAGGCTGTTTTTGAGTTAGGCTAATATTTGCACGCTAGCTGCTTTGGCTAATTTAGGCTTTTTTCTCAGTTTGTTTAGAGTAATGTGAAGTTTAACTATTTTTTTAAGCTACATGCTAGCTGTTTTGGCTAACCTACATTTTTTCTGTTTTTTAGGCTAATTTGGGATTTAGCACATATTTTAGCCAGCTATCAGCTTCAGCACTTTCAGCTATCAACTTCAGTGGTTTTAACTATCAATTTCAGCCTTTTCAGCTATCAGCACTAGCATCTTCAGCTATCAGCACTAGCATCTTCAGCGGCCAAAATCAACTAACAGCATTCACAATAGCATTATCACAGCACTGTATATAGTTTTTAGTTAGTTTAAAGCTAATGATGGTTAAGATGTGTGGTTTGCATCCAGTTTGTGTATGACCTGATTAGTCGACTAATTGGAAAAAATCATTGGTGATTATTCGACTATTAAAATAATCTTTGTGGCAGCACTAGTGATAAATTTTCTCTGAGGATTGTGTAACCAATACATAATGTTTTTTTTTCTATGCCTGGAATCTGATCCTGACAAGACTGCTCCAGGAATAGACTGGACAAAATAGACAAAATAATTAACAAAAAGCTAATGGACGGCCCAAATATTAGTGCTGAGCAGAATGATAGCTGCACTCATTCAAACATGTATCATAGAAGTCCAACCAGGGCAGAAAGTAAAGAATCACTCATTTGGTTTTTTTGGCACATTTTCCCTATCAAACACGAGCACAGTGTGGGAAATAGTGTCTCTATTTGTCCTTCAGTTTTCCCAGGAAGGATAGACAGGATTGTTTGCATTCCTTGCTGAAACCAAGGACACGGTTACAGCTCAGTCTACTGAAGCCCCCGCTCCCAGAAGAATGTGCGCGAGTCAAATTACTGGCAGATTTTTCTGTTTTTCACACATCAGCCAAAGTTTGTTCACTGGCACTGAAAGACTACCTACCTCAGGACATTACATGATGGCTGGAACAATAGTGGAGAACGATAGATGGTCTGTCTATGGTCAGTGAAGGATGAAATAATCTGAAATTCTTCATCACTGACGCTCAAGCTTACTGTCAAATATCACATTCAGTCTCTAGTATTCACACCAGTGATCCTTGCCTCACCAACTAAATATCCATGTTTCCCATAGACACCACGGTTGAAGCTTAAGCAGGAGAATACCTTCACTCTGTGTATTTGTGGAGATGACTGGAGAGGATATAAAGCTCCCTTTGGTTTGTTTCATCTTCATATTTTCACAGCAGAAGCTTCTGCATTTCAGCATATGTGAGAAAAAAGACATTTCAGTGATAATGCATTTAAATGTATGCTTTGGACCTGAGCTGGCCCTCTAAAGCTCAGGCAGTCCTTCAGAGCAGGAAACACTGGCGTCCTCAAAATACTGTTTTCTTAGATGACCATGAATGAAGGACTTCTAGTTTCAACTTGACCAACACTTAACAATGGATGTGTGTACTAAATCTCCTTTGGTTTCTATCTGAAACTTTTTTATATAGAGAGAAAGACATTGATGATGATGGGTTCTCAGTAGGGATGTAAAAGATATTAGATACGTATTGAAAAATCTATTGGACAGTGGGAGTAGCAGCAGTATCGGTTTGGGACGTAAAAAATGGATACTTACGGAAAACAAACCGATCATCTGTGTTTGAAAACCACAGATATGAACAAGATTATGTTTGTTAAATACTATAAAATCAACCAAGAAGTAAACTGCAGTTTCTCTTTCTGTTTTTTTTCCTACCATCTTTGTCTTTTTATGTACATGCAATGCAAACAAAAAGACGTCCAATCATAAGCTTGCCTCGTCACAGTCAATCCCTGAATACATTTCTCTGTCAAATGCTGTACATTATTATTTAGAGCTTTACATTCCATATGAATAAGAAATATCTATATTTTAGAGTTTTTGGTAAAATAATATCGTAAAGTTAGTTGAATTCTTTATGTATCGATTCGTGGACCATGTATCGAGTTGTGTATCAAATCACGTGAGAGGGAAAGATACACAGCCCTGGTTCTCAGGCTCAGGATACCCAGCCACATAAAGCGGAGTCTCTGACGTGTGAGGAAAAGCTCTCCATTTGCAGATTGGTTTGATGCCACTCTCTGTACCGTGACTCTTCATGGCTTTGTAACACCCATCTGCCTGGGGTGTTACATCATCTGAATGCGTAATGTGTTTTCAAATAAAGCTTTTTGTAATTCTGTTAAAGCCTCTCATTGATAACATCAGTGTTTTTGTCTGAACAATTCTCCAGCTTGGTGATGTTGACAGGAGTAGTAGCAATATGAAATGTTTAACTTCAGATCTTAATATTTATACTTTATGAATCACATGGTTTTTCTTTGTATACGTTTCACCTATCCTATCAGTTCATCATGTATAATTTTAGATCTAGCTCTCAGTCTGTTCTCTGTCCTTCATTGGACCTGTGTTGAAATACTCATCAGAGGTTGGGGCTACTATTATACTTGATTTGCAATTTCATCTTCTAAAGTCATGCCACAGTGCAATAGTAATAGAGCAATGTTATTAGGGTGAGTCATTAAGCATTGCAGCATTAAATTGAAACATAAACTCATCTCCAGTCTAATGTAAGAATACACAATTCAGATAATAATAACATAACAAAGTGCAGTGTGGATTTTATCTGTGAGATCATGGTCATTCTGAGGGATTAGACTTTACTTTTCTTGGAGAAAGTCCAGTCATATTTAACTGAAGGTGTGAATGTGCTCTACAACTACATAAATGCAAAAACTAAAAAAGATTAGCATTGTTTTAAATATAACAATAATATAATAAACTGGTAAATCTTATTAATATAGCAGTTGGCTTGTAAATATCCTATTTTGTTAAAAAAGTAAAAAAGAAAAATGCAGAAAAAAATGTTTCAAAACAATAACTTTAACATAACCCTGTTTACTGTATGATGACAACTTTTCAAACTGCTATTTTCAGATCTGACAAAAGAATACAAAGTTAGACAAACACAAGCATTATAGCCTGTTTGGTGAGGCTAATCGAGTGCTTCACTTCAAATGACATGTCTCTAAGATGTGGTGCTTTGTTGTCTTGCTAAAAACAAGCTGCAAATCATGATAAGTTTGTTGTTTTAAGAGATTACTGCCATAAATAGCTGCAGCACTGGTCGGAGCAAAGTTTATTTCCTGTGATTTCCTGATTTAATCATCCCAAGACAGGCTATGTGTCTAGAGGCAGGATGCAGAACCCCTGTTTATGCCCAGTGCACTCTAAAGTGGGGTAGTGAGTTTTGCGATTTATACTATACATACATTAACTACCACTTATTTAGGGTTTGGGTAATGCGGGCGAATGCCCAGTAAATAATCTCAGAGGGAATACCAATTCCTTCCCAGGCCATCCAAGAGATATAACCTCATGTCCTGGGACTGTTGCTTGGGCATGCCTCGTTATCAGGGGACATGCCAATAATGGCTGTCTAGGAAGAGATCTGCGGGGCAATCTCACTAAAGTCCAAACTAAATTGACTGGGTCTTGTGAGTGTGGAAGATGTAGAAATGTGAAAGATGACTCACACAGTCCAGGTGACCTCATCTGTTAGATGTTTGTTGCCCTGTGAAGTAACCCTTATTTCCACTGCCCACTATCTGATCTAGCTTGACGCCAGGTGATGAACACCTGAAAGCTTAGCCTGCCTTTCCTTCACCTGATTGTCCAGAACATAGGAGCACTAGACCAGTGATGTGAATGCAAAGTCAATCCTTGAGCTGTAGCCAAGAGAATGGCAGATCTAGGTCTACTTGTGGGTTATGATCGTGGAGACCGTTCCTCCCAATCACCCCCCCTGTACATGCCTGTTGTGTGCAATGAAGTCCCCCAGCAGAATGACAAGCCTCGTTTCTACTGAGTGGTCTGGTACGGTTCGGTCCAGTAAGGAGAGATACGGTGTGGTCCAGTTAATTTGGAAGAGCGTTTCTACTCAGTTAAGCCTCGCTTCCACTGAGCGGTTTGTTTTCTCTGTGCATGCCTGGTGTAGACCGCTAGCATTTCATTGCGTCATTGTAGTGCGACGACTAGAAAAACAACAACAATGGAGGTCATCCAGCTGCTCGTCTTTTTCTTACTTTACTTTTTGTACATCGTGTATAACAGAAATTTAATGTTGTTTGAAAGAAGCTTGCAGAAGAAGAATACTGCCGTAAAGAGGAAAACGAAATCGATAGCTTAGCGCTATATTGAAGCTTTCTAATGTCGTCACTTTCTAACAATGAGCAGGTAGATACAGCCGCTCTGCCCAACTGTCCAGTTCAATTTTTCTATGGACCTACAACAGACAAAGGCCCTCAAGAGGGTCGGGTCGGAACTATTTAATGGGTCCATTTTACAATGGAAACGGTCAAAATACCAGACCGTACAGTAGAAATGAGACTTTAAAGTCCTCATGGGGGAGCCCAACGCCAAACCTTAAGTCACCTGAAGTTTGCACCAAAACTAAGAAATTAATCTCAAGCTGATGGTTCACAGTTTTCACAGAGGTCCAAACCTGAATTTAAGAAAGACAGCAAAACACAAACAACCACAAGGAATAGCTTGCATTTCATGTACATAATGAAAAGTGTGAAGAAAAGCACCAATTCCATGGTTAACCAGATAGCAGTTCTCTATCAACAGGGAGTACATTATGACTGTCAATGTGTTTGGCAGACAACTGAGGACCGGTGTGACAAGTCCTGACAAACTGTAGAAAAAAGACCGACTGAAACAACCACAGAGCAACAGAACAAGTTAAGAATGGAAACACAGCCAGGTGCTAGGAATTAGCAAGTAAACTACACAGACAGAAAACATTCATAGAAGTTTCATTTATCTATCAAAAGTAGTGAAAAACTAAACACATCACTCAACTGAAGGTAAGTAAAATCAGGGGTTGTCTTGATTTAGCTTAGCATCAACAGACTTTAATAAGAGCCGTGCCAGTTTATTGCTCTGAAACAAACTTTGGGATTTATGGCTATACGTAATGGTTGTTTTCCAATCTTTAAAGAACAACTATTTTATATCTATTGTTTTGTTTGAGTCTAAAACAGGGGTGTCAAACATACGGCCTGTGGGCCGTATCTGGCCCCCCCAAGATTAATCTGGCCCAGTTATGAAGAAAAAAAATTTACAAGAATTTTCAAAAAGAAAGCAAGTTTCTAGCCCATTCCTGTGGCGAGTTATGGCTCTTTAAAGAAATTACCGCAATGTGCAATTCCACCACTAGGGGAAGCAAAGGAAACTGAAGAGATCAATAAATAAACACAATGAATGCCAAACCATGCCAAATTTTGGGAGAGAAAGGGAGGTTAACAACAAAATGTTTGAAAGTTTAACCCTCTGGAACCTAGAGCTTAAAATTCTGTTTTTGTCTGCTTTTGAATTTACCTCTGTATTTTCAATTTAACATGCTTATTTGGTATTATTTTATTTTAATCTGTACAACCTCTCCAATGTGACACTGCCTTTATTTAGTCATTTTTCCATGTTCTATTCACACATCAGACATAAAATCATGAAAAAACAGAAAATTCCGTCTGGAAAAATTAGATTTATTTTGCTGTGAAAACCCCAAAATTGTATAACAAGCTGTTTTTACAACAAAAATGAAACTCTTATGTGTAATTTCATTAAAAAAACAAGAATTTAGTCAAAAAACTAATCAACACATTTTTGAATGAAAATACCCCAAAAATTCCAGGCGAAATTCACAGATTCCTTATTTTGGCCACACATGATCAGTTTCTGTTCAAATGAAAGGAAAGGTGTACAAGACTGTGGTGAGACCAGCCATGTTGTTTGGACTAGAAACAGTGGGACTGAAGAAAAGACAGGAAGCAGAGCTGGAGGTAGCAGAGATGAAGATGCTGAGGTTCTCTTTGGGAGTGACCAGGATGGATAGGATCAGGAATGAATACATCAGAGGGACAGCACATGTTAGAGGTTTTGGAGATAAAGTCAGAGAGGCCAGACTGAGATGGTTTGGACATGTTCAGAGGAGAGACAGTGAATATATTGGTAGAAGGATGCTGAGTCTAGAGCTGCAGGAAAGAGGTCTAGAGGAAGACCAAAGAGGAGGTTTATGGATGCAGTGAATGAAGACATGAAGGTGGCTGGTGTTAGAGTGGAGGATGCTGAAGACAGGCTTAGATGGAGGAAACTGATTCACTGTGGCGACCCCTGGAGGGAAAAGCCCAAAGGAAAAGAAGAAGAAGAAGAAGATGATCAGTTTCTGTTCATTGCAGCCGTCTGATCAAAGTTTGTCTTCCGCCTTATTTATTGAAATAAAGATTGCTTTTGTCCAAAAACTACAAATAAAGGCCATATTCTGTCTTTAATTCAATACAATTTCAGTTATAGAACATAAAAAAAGTTAACG
>NC_050527.1:19286728-19292015 GCF_002922805.2 Oryzias melastigma | reverse complement strand
TCAGATGTAAAACATTCAGTCTGTATAAACTTTTTTTTTTGGTGAAATCCATGTTATTTGAAATGCATTGGACTATGTGAGTGAAAGTGTAATAATAAGTGATCAGACTACTAGGTTTTTTGAGGCATTTTTTCCAACTAAGAAAAAAACAACAAAAACAACGCTACAGACAACAAGTTGAACAAAGGTTATATTGCTATTATGTTACTGGTCCGGCCCACTTGAGATCAGACGAGTTGAATGCGGCCCCCCAACCAAAATGAGTTTGACACCTGTGGTCTAAACCTTTTTGTCCACACAGGTATGGATAATAAAAGACGCACATTCTTAGTGCAATACTAAAATCTAAAATATGGTCAAGTTTACCGTGATGTTTAAAGAAAAATAAGCTGGAAAGTTTTTTGCAAGGACAGTCTTATGAAACAATCAGTTTGTAGGCTGCAAAGCATGACAGCAAGAGAGACTAAGAAGAAGGGGTTCATGTGGGAGTTTTCCCAAGTAAATATGAAAGGAAGGTAACAGCAGCCTCAGACCAGTTTTATTGAGCAGATGAGCGAATGAGCAAGCAGGCATGTCTCTTCCAGACACCCACACTGCCTGGGCCGTTGTCCAAGGGTCAGAGCAGAAAAGCATTGTTACGTCTTCTGCTGTTTTCTAGCACAGCACTACCCTGTTTGTCCCAATATTTCATGAAACATTCAGTCCTGAGATGTTACATCAGTGTTCTTTGGTTTGAAAATATCCAGAGCCATTTCTGTGCAGCAAGCAGCACTTTCTTTAAAATGATTGTGCTCTCACCACCGCTGCAGCTTCCAGGGATAGCCGCTGTTGGAGTATGACATTTATTTAAGTAGGGGCATTATTTCACCGATAATGGAAGACCTGAGTGACCTGATGATTAACTTGATGTTAACTGGTCAGACATACAACGCGTAATTGTGGCTTGTTTCAGAGAGGGAATTTGTGAGTCAGGCCCTTTGAAGTAGAACTATTTGCTATCAAATATCCGTCTAAAACTGGTATCTGTGGATTCCAGACTGATCTTAAACAAC
Organism: Oryzias melastigma; assembly: GCF_002922805.2. Taxonomy (NCBI): domain Eukaryota; kingdom Metazoa; phylum Chordata; class Actinopteri; order Beloniformes; family Adrianichthyidae; genus Oryzias; species Oryzias melastigma. The sequence continues at coordinate 19,290,963 of NC_050527.1, read as the reverse complement.
AGTTGAAACAGCCGTGTTCGCTGGTTGCATAGATTTGTCTTGTGTAACTAAGAAGCAACACAGTCTAAGAAATATATCTAACAGGTAAGCAGACCAATTAGCTCCAGTGGAAAAAAGTCCAACAGTCAATTTAAAAAGATTAAATCCACAGATTTATTACAGGAAAATTCCTTCTAATTAATTGTTGTTTATTATAAATGAGCCACTTAAACAATGTTTCCTTTTGCTTATTGTTGTTTTGTCTTGCAGGAGCTTGAACCATTTATAAAAAGATTGTATCATCCCAGATGTGACAGGAACTTATCCCTAATAAAAGGTTAACCTCATGAGTTGCACAATCTTTTTAGAAACAATCACTAAGTTTTTATTTAAGTTACTTGACATTTAGAAAAGCCACAAATAATATAGAGGCTGAATCTTAATCTGGTTTTGCTGAGTTACATTTGAATCTGCTGCCTTTTCCTACCCATGATATTATGGAATTGTGTTGCCATGGCACCAGTGAAGGGTTTAGGTCTCCCTGGTGTGACATTTTATTCAGAGGCAGCATGGGCTCTACAGACTCGATGTCTGTCAGTATCTCTCTGCATTCATTTCCTTTGTAGCCTCCTTTCTCCACTGCACTCAGACTGAAGCCATGTGTCTCCACCATGGTCTCCACGGGGTGGGGGGGTTGCCACTTCTTTAGAGCCTTTCAAAACTCCCATGCTGCATCCTTTATTGAAAGTCTAAAAGTATCAAACTTAAAGGCCAAAATCCTACACGGTTGAAGACTACTGTTGTTAGCTGCTGTGAGTCTGAGGATGATGTCATTTAATGGAATGTAATTTCTACAAGAGCTGGCCTCCGTAAAGGTTTTTTTTAGTTCTATTATTAGTTTTGTTGTAGCACTTTTCTCTTTATTTGAGTAACTTGTGAGCCAGAATTTGCATTCCATGTATGGTCAACAGACAGGCCAACCACTAGGTCATTAATATTTGTTTTGGTCACCAGTAGTGTGTGAAATATGCTGAAGCCCAGGACAGTCTGTGGTGTCACCGGGCGTTCGTACAGTGTTGTCTGTGGGAGAATGAGAACACAACTGTGCGTAAACACCAGTGCTTCTGCTTTCACTCATGGGGCTGTAAAAGTCCAGACGAGCCAGAGCTGCTCTCACCAACCAGGACCAGAGCGGTTCCCTTTAATCGACAGGCGCTGCCTGATCAAATGAAAGGTGCGTTATTGTTCTAGCATTGTTTAAAAAAAAAGGCGCACTTGTGTTGTTTGGTCAAAAGGTGAGGCTGGATCTGGAGCTCTATTGATTAAACAGTTTCTTATATGTATTTATATGTAAATGCAATTTCATTTTTAGCTAATAAAAACGGCATTTAATGTAATTTCTATTAATGTAGGCGTTTATCCTTTTTTTATAGCAGTGACCCCCTGTGTTAGATGTTGTTAAAATCACTAGTTATGTTAGAATATTTCTTCACACGCAAAGCAACAATTAGGTTTTTTAAATGAAGGTGTTATTAGTCATTTGATATTTCAAATCCCTCTCCAATCATCCTTTGACCTATTTTCAAAGTGTTCCCAGTGGTCTTTCATTTATGTTTGAGGAGTCTTTTGCCATACACTAAAAACTTGTGTTGTTTTCTAGGACGTAGTTTCTGCAGAGCAGCAGGAGTTCAATAGAAATTCACTTCTGAGTGTTGGCACAGAGTAAGTCTGCCCTCACTTCCCATCATGGCTTTGCTTACACGCTCTCCTGCCAGCTTACAGCCCCTCACACCTCAACCTAACATTGATGAGGAAAACAAAGACGTTCATGGATCTATTTGTCTTTTAGTGGAAACATCAGAATGGAGCGGAGCAGGAAGACTGTGTCTTGTAGATTGTAGTTTGTATGTAACAACTACAATCTTTTTCAAACAGAATTTTTGTTCTGATCCTGATTTACAATGATTTGAATAAAGAAATACTTAGAACATAATTTTAAACTTAATTTTCTTCACAGCTCCATTGTCAGAAAGACACAACAAAAACAATTAAAGCCGCGAGCGGCGTTGGATGACCCACAGTCGCTACCCACCCTCGCTACCCGCCCTCTCCCTCGCTGCCCGCCCCTACGCACCATCGCTACCCTCAAATTTAACATTTTGGAAATAGCTTTTGCATTTTCAGCAAATCCCTGCAGCAATTAAAGTAAAATGCGTCACCATTTTCAGCAAACAGCTTCAGCATCTTCAGCGACTACTTTCAGCAAAAAGCATTCTCACTAGCATTATCACAGGTAATGCAAGTTTTATCGTTAACTTTGTTTTTTGTGTGGCCCTTTTTTCCTCAAATGTTTAATAAAAAAATGGTGAAACTTTTCTGTCATGTGGAAAAATCTATTCTGTCATCCAGAAAACCCACATTTTTTTCAAATCAAAAAGGTGTTAAAAGCCTCAAGTGGGTTGATTAAAAATCTACAAAAGTGCACCTGAAAGTGTCATAAGACCTAATGCAGTGTAACTTCTGATCAGCTTTGAATAAGACCTCGTATGGTTAGTGTCTGTTTTTGGTACTTACCCTCTAAAGGAGCTAAAAACTCAATAAGCCCTTTCATTGTTCAACTAGTTCACGTTTCAGAGACATCTTTTTAAACCCTAAAGGATTCCTTTTGCTGGTGCAATGTTTGCTCAGTCTCTAAAAACCACGAGTGTTAGAGTGTTCAATTATCACAGAGCAAACAAATAAATGGATGCCATTATTTAAAAAACACGCACACACGTGTGGCCTTTTTGTCTGTTATGTTTTTCTGTCTCCTGCATCAGAGTATCTCATCTATCCCTTTTATGGTTCCTCAGTGGCTTAGTACACTATCAAATGACAGGACATTTACACCACTAGGGGTCACTGAAAACCAGCCGGGGACTGCAGAAACAGATTTTGATTGCGTGTTTTTCTACGACAGCACAATAGAAGGGGCCAATGTTGTGTCCTCTGTGAGCAGAAGTCAAAGTTCCGCCAACATGAGCTTGTGTTGTGCACACAGACAGGCCTGATACACAATGTTGCATCTTTATGCTTCTTTCTCTGAAATTACCCAAACTTTAAACAAAGAATGTGCAATTTTTGTGCTTGAGGGTCTGGAAAAAAAGCTATTTCAATCAATGAGTTGGATGTCTCTGACCTAACTAACACTATATTTACACACATGACACGCCAGAGAATCTGGACACAAAGAAAAAATATGGCGCTCGAAAACTAATAGCCGGAAGTCCCTCCTCCTGCCAGAGTCGGCCGCAAAAAAATATCATTTTCGTCCAAAATCATTGGCTGGTAGTCCTTGACATGTGTTGTGCCAAGGTACGTCCCCCTGCCAGAATTTGTGTCCCCGGTCTCAGACATCGTTGATTTGTTTTGTAACAATGTATCTTGTCCCAAAAAGCGTAAAAGGAAGGCGGATGATTACAAAATTCTTTATTCTGGGCCTTTATTGTCATATTTGCATTTATTTTCATGAATATTGTATGTAAAACAACAGCAGATTCTTTTGTTAAAAACGAAAAAACAAAACTTCCATTGTTTTAGTAATTTAGTATAAGAAATGCGATTCATGAAATTTACTTTGTGATGGAAGCATGTGACAACAGACGATTATTAAATATTTGTTGTTTCACTGCAAATTATTGGGGTAAAAAAAAAAGTCAGAAATGACAGTAAACTCACAAAAGCATCAGAAAAAAGTCTGTTATGATCATCCACTGTCTTTTAACACTTTTTGGAGCAAAATATGACTGTAACAAAACAAGTCAACGAGACCAGGGAAACACATTCTGGCAGAGGGAACGTACCTTGGCATAACACTGGAACCCCCGTTTGAAGCTTTTGACCTTTTTATTGACATACCATAACTGCTGACATGATCAGCTGATTCACAGAGAGAAAACAGTATTTCATTTTTTTCTCCGGAGGTAAATGGGAGTAGTCATACAGATTTGAACACTTGTTGATATTGACTTGAAAGAAATAAAACAATGAACCTTCTCTGTCCATTTGAAGTTCATCTTCACACTAAACTGTTAGACAGTTACAGTTTATTCACATTTAAAAGCTTAAAAGCTGATTGTTCTGAAAAGTTTTTTAAAGATCATTTTTGAAAGAGTTTCCTAAAGTTTTGGAAATTTTCGCTTATGCAACCGGCTAAAGTAGTAAAACTTCTGTGTTAGCTTGAGATTTTTTCTGGCGCCATGGGTGTGACCGGAGGC
>NC_050527.1:19286490-19286686 GCF_002922805.2 Oryzias melastigma | reverse complement strand
TATCTCCCAGTAAAATGTTGGTTATATAATGAGTTTGTTGTTTTTAAATTACTTAAATTACTTGATTTCTGTCATTTTTGTTTCGATTTTCAACATTTTCAATAACGGAATGATGTATCTCATCACAATAGTAGTGTTTCCATTAACTCTGAAATTTCGAAAAACGGAATTTCGATATTAAATTATCCTAATGGAA
>NC_050527.1:19284067-19286442 GCF_002922805.2 Oryzias melastigma | reverse complement strand
ATGCTTATTAATATCTTATTAATACTTAACAAGCACACCTTAATATAAAGCGTTACCATTTTTTCTTTTAAACCTGGATTCCCCACTGGTGTTGTTTGGTTTGATTTGATAGCTAAAGGAAAAAAGAGGCTGACGGTGCAGCAAAGTCATAGTGACAGAAAAGGCCAATGTTGAGATGGCTTTCTTGCATTTTCATTTCAAGTAAATCAACTGGATTATTTGTCACCGGATGTATCTTATTTTGAAAGGAATGTGTATGTCCTGCTAATAAATAGCTGAAATTATGTTTAAAAACACTTGAATAACACTATTAGAATTCATTGATTATAAATGTTTAAAAGCAAAATTTTATAAATTAATGGTTTAACAACTACAAAAACATAAATAAAGTGTTTTGGACTGGACTTTGCGACTCTGGCTGAGTTTGGTCAGTAAGACACTGGACCAAGTGGCTCTATTAACAATAAAGGTTGGAGACACCTGGCCTAAACCACACCGATAAATGTGAATACTAGGTTATTACAAATGTTTGGAACACCGGTGTATTGCTACAACCTGCGCTTCACTGAATTTAAATAATTTTAAATCTATGAAGAGCTGATTACTCAACAATTATCCAGAAAGTGTCAATGTTTGTACTTTTTTTAAATTTAAACTTGTCATTATGTACTACAGGCAGAGGTAGAGGAGCCGACCTCTGGTTGAAAGATCGCAGTTTTGTTCCCGCCCTGATCGCTCCTTTATTGAAGTGTCCTTTGGCAAGAGACTCAAGCCTGCATTGCTCCTTGGGGCTTTTGACTGGGACCAGAGTAAGGCCTTTGAGCCTGCATGAATGAGTAAATGTGTAAATTGGACTGTGACTGTAAGGTCTTCTGAGATGGTAGTAAAGCTCTATAAAAGTATAAGCCGTTTACTAAGACTTTGATTAAACAACAACTAAAGTTTTTGGTCTCAAAGAACTTTGCACCTGCAAATAAAAGAATATTTTAATTATTTACCTTTATTGTTTTTTGAAAAGTGGTCAATATTTTTATGATTACTTTCTTTATAAAATATCAGAAAGTGCTGCAGGATTCAGGACTATGCTGTACATCAACCAGATTTCCATGGAGAAGTACAAAATAATTATATAGATCCAGTTAGATATTGCGTTTTAGACGACAAGAACACTCGAAGCTTGTGCTAAACCTATAGATGCTCACAAGAATACTCCTTTTTTTCTTGTTAGATTAAGATATGTGTTGAATCCAAAGTGTTTGCAGCATGAGTCCCCAACCCTCAGGTTGTAGACCAGCACTGATTTGTAGATTACGTGACACAGGCCACACAGAAAATAATACAATTGCACTGGAGGTGTAACAATTTGATTGGTCATACAGACAGTTTCAAGCTGTCTCCTTACACTAGATGTTGAATGGACTGTTTTAGTGTGAGAAATACATTTTCTCTAAACTCTCCCATACTGTCAAAGTGGAAGCCAAAAAGTCAAAAACAAAACATTATTCGTCATTAAACTGAAAGCAAGTTTGAGGATCGCTGGTTTGCAGGATGTAGATTGCACCCACACAGCTGCAACAATAAGCTGAGAAAATAGGCCTTCAGTCCATCTTGTGTGAAAACCAAAGACTTACTGTAGAATAAGATGCTTGTTAAAAAAATTCCTATTATAGTCTGACATACCTTTTCACCACCATTTATTTCTGGGTCAGTTCAAAAAGTCCAGTTTTCAGGGACAAAATTCAAGATATTCGTAGTAAACAAGGTTTTTACAGTGTTTGCAATGGTGAACCTGAGGTTTTTGACATCGATACACAAGCTCCACCACCAGTTTGCTTCAGCAAGTTTTCTGTTTTCTGGCCTTTCAGTGACAGTGTCAGGGATGTTGGTGTTGAGGGAAAGGTCTGCTTGATGATGGTTAAACACTAATGTGTTGATTAGCTTGACATTATTGAGGAACAGATTTGGAAATGTCAGATTCTGTCTCCCACATAGACATTTGTCCAGTTTCTCTTCATTCTGCCCCTGGTGCTGTACATTCTTTAGCCTATTGGATCCACTGGAATGAAAACAGCCTTGAACTGTGCTGTACGACTTAGTGGTGCCACAAACTATTACGTAATCAGGCCATACGAAAACTGGATGTAAAGCACACATCTTAACCATCATTAGCTTTAAACTAACTAAAAACTAGATATATAGCATTAGCTGTGATAATGCTAGTATGAATGCCATAAGCTGAATTTGGCTGCCAAAGATGCTAATGCTGATAGCTGAAATTTCTGAAACTGAAGCTGAAATTGCTGGAGTTGGTAGCTAGCTAAAATATTAGTTAAATGCCAAATTAACCTAAACAATAAAAAAAAAGCCTAGGTTAG
>NC_050527.1:19281171-19283945 GCF_002922805.2 Oryzias melastigma | reverse complement strand
AAGATGCTAATGCTGATAGCTGAAATTGCTGAAACTGAAGCTGAAATTGCTGGAGTTGGTAGCTAGCTAAAATATTAGTTAAATGCCAAATTAACCTAAACAATAGAAAAAAAGCCTAGGTTAGAAAAAACAGCTAGCATATAGCTGAAATATTAGCTAAACATCAAAATAGCTTAAAAAATCTCAATAAATATCAAAATAGTCCAAAAAGCTAGAATAATGCTTTTATAACTTTCGACTTTACTACACTCCGACTCCATATAATATAAAGTAATGACTAATCGAGTATTCAAATTGATTAGTCGACAGCCCAAATTTTTTTAAGAGATGAAATTAGCTTCTGAAATAATGTGTTACTTTAAAAGTTGACAAACTTTATGCAAAAAGATAAAGCTGCATATAATTTAGGGTTTCGCAGTCCCCCCTTACTGTATGTGATGTCCAGTGGAATGTTTCCTTGGGAGCTCACAGGTCACTAACGGGGCTGTTATTGGTTAATGTCGTTTCCCATGACTCTGAGATGAGCCAGAGGAAGCCCAGTGTGATGTCCACTCAGTTCCCAGGCCCTTAAATCCCTTCAAACTGCTGGACACAGTCAAACATGCACACATACACACACAAACATCCTCATATGTAGCACACAAATATGTCTGTTTGTGTTACAAATATTAAAGAGAGATACCGTAAATGCCCTGAACATCCACTGGCCTTTGATTCACTCGTTTTCTCTTAGTCATGAACTAGCACACTGGCAGGGAAGGTTTTTAAACATTGTACAGCTTTTCCAGTTTGAGAAACTCACTACAGAAAACAAGAACACAGAGCAACTGAATCATAATACTGGACTAATTTTGATAATTACAGTTAACATCAGTCTGGGGCTTTAAAACACTTAAACTTTTTAAAAACACATTAGCTGAAGAACAAAATTATAAGACCATTACAAGTACGCATTCGTCTTTATGTGACAATTTTTTTTTGTTAGAAGTTGTGCCCTAAAACATATCCACGTGGGTATGTAGTTGAAATATAATTTCAACGAAAGTGTCTCAACCTTTTGGAATTACTTGAATTTTCACTTTATATTGTATTATATCAACTGTATTGAGGATGTTATAGATTGTGGTATAGTTTGTGTCTAATACTAATTTAGTTATTGTCACAAACGGGCAGACAGCTGGTTCTACATGCAGCAGGTTAGTTCGGACAGGAACTAAGCACAGTTAAAAATCCACAAAGCTAAATCAGGGTCAGACTGGCAGAGGTCAGTCACGAGCATGGGATCATCCAAGAAGAGAGTAGAGATGTCAGAGTCCAGGTGAGGGTCAGGGCAGGCAGCAGGGTCAGAAATAGAAGATCAGGTCCAGATAGAAACACTCCGTAATGCAGGAAGGGTGGCACAAACAATACTTCACTCAGAGCAAGGCTCTGTGCACTGCTTAAGTAACAGGTGGGTGACTGTCAGATGAGAGTCAGCTGAATGACATCTGGGGATTGTGCGCTGGGGCTGCTGGGAGATAAAGTGTGTTCAGTACTCTGGAGACAGCTTCTGCCGGTGGCCAGAGGGGGAGAAGGATCTCTGGCTCCTGACAGTTTTCTTGTGTTGTCAGGCTCTATGAAATCTCCCCAAGGCCTTCAGAATCTACAAAGAAGGCTGGCATTTGCTATTGCCCATTAGTAGCAATTTCCCATTAAACCTCAGATCCATGACATCAAGGCCAGTGAGAAGGCCTTCCACTGACCTTTAACATAAACATGTTCTGTGATTGATTCAGAACTTGTGAAAGTGCAATGAAGGAACACTCCTAACTTGATCTATTTTGTTCTGATCAAAAATCTGAGTAAATATGGCACAATCTGTAGCAATCCTTTAGTTCAATGCTTTAATTCAGGCCTGTGCATTGCATTAAAACTCATGCCAAAAAATCTAAACAACAAATATAAACATATAAAATGACTATGAATACTATTGCTGCAGATGTAGTACCAGTAATAGTAAGAGCGAGTCACTGATTGAGTGAGTCATTGTTGAGGTGAAGATGTGTTTCCTTTGCCTCACATTTCCAACTCTGCTATCTGACAAGATGCATAGTGGGAGAGAGTGGGCTTTGGTTAATCCTCTTAGTGTTTTCAGCCAACCATCTGCCATAAAAAACAACAGGCTGAGGCAGACTGGTCATCAGTTTTGTCTTCTGCTTTCTGTTTTTAGTTCCTGAATCATTGAGAAGAGAGTGGGTTGTATAACTACTTTTTTTTAATATGGCTTGTAACAGAGACAGAAATTGTTCCTGCTGAGGTTCACTAAAGGAGAGGACAGTTGGTGGCCATTTGTTCTGGTACTTGGGTTAATTAGGACAGTCACTGTCACATTTGTGACAATAACTGAAAAGAAATTAGCCATGCTTTTCATCTAGAATTTAGGCTGATGTTCCTTCACTGTTGTTAGCATGAGTAGTGAGTGTCATTCTAGAAATATCAGTGGTAGTGCTCTGTGATGTCACCAACCTGGCTTTACTTATAAAGATAAAATTGATCTGCAAAAATGTCACCTACCCTTTAGACTCGCTCTGTACAAAACGTATGGGCTGAATCCGAATTGCTATAACCTATTGCTCCAATTGTAGGGGTATTTAAAGCTGTAGATGTATCTGAGTGTTTTTAAGCTGTTGTGACTTACGGCTGGGTAATGCTCTGCTGGCAGAGTGTGCTTGTGGCGCAGAAGAAAAATGCATTCTTCACGTGGGTGTTCTCCGAAGCACATAGGTTTTACATTT
>NC_050527.1:19267996-19280983 GCF_002922805.2 Oryzias melastigma | reverse complement strand
AAACTTATGGGCTGAATCCGAATTGCTATAACCTATTGCTCCAATTGTAGGGGTATTTAAAGCTGTAGATGTATCTGAGTGTTTTTAAGCTGTTGTGACTTAAGGCTGGGTAATGCTCTGCTGGTAGAGTGTGCTTGTGGCACAGAAGAAAAATGCATTTCTTCACGTGGGTGTTCTCCAAAGCACATAGGTTTACATTTAAATAAATGTCAGTAATGAGTTTTTGTTTCAGCATGACTTTTTAAAGTTATGTATTTCCCGAGCTTTGACCAACGTAGATGACTGGCGACGTCATCAAGAGGTACTAATGTCAGAATTTGCAGACACTATTTTCTTCATATCCTTTCGAGTGGAGCAATAAATGTAGGGATAGGGAGAAGCCGGAAAGGTAGGAAAGCAATACGGATTCAGTCTTAGTTTGGGACATCCCACCCTCACGTGTCCTGACTGAAAATACCGTGCCTTGTGAAAGGTTTCATAAAATTGCAAGTCACTGGTGCCAACCTTACAATCCAGGTGACTCCACTCCCAACATCAGCATACCTATGATAGCAACCAGAGTTTGTTTTTCCTGATAATCCGGAACAAATTTCCAGTCTGAATAAACCCAAGTGGACCCTGGTCCGAGACCAGGAACGCTCTCTGAGCCATCTTTCACCGTGACCAGGGTGTCTTGGTTTGTTTCCAATCACACTGAGCTTCAGTTCACTCTTCAGTTTTTCTCAGTCTGAATAGGCTCCGTCCTTGGAGAGGAACAACTGGACCAAAACTGCCACCATAGCTGGGCATTAATATAAACAGAATGTAAACAGAGAGACACAGACAAACGGAGAGAAACGTTGAGACACAGCAACTCGTTGAAATGTCTCACAGTTATCCTGACAATCTAACTGCCATGCAGCATGCCTACACTGTACCAACGTAGCAGTAAAGTGTTGTACCTGACCTTGACACAGACGTTCAAAATTGTCAGTGAAATATAAAGTTTGAATAAGTGAACTATCCCAACAAGGATTGTATGTCTTAGGAGGACTACCTCTGGTCGTTGCTTTGCCCCTTGTCCCTTGCCCTGTTCAGTGACTGAAGAGATCTTTAGTCACATGGTTTTGTTCACAAGCTTTGATTTGAAACAGGAATGTCTGGTTGATGGCAGGCTGAATTCAGACCAAATGCAACATTCAGGGCTTGATCTGGACCTAATTAAGCTGACCACTGGACTTTTCCAGTCTGAATGCACTCTATGTGATTTTTTTGGTTTTAATCAGTGCTTTTGTTATCATTGGTAACTGTTGCCTTTGTTTGTAGTGTTTGTGGAACGCTGATTTTGACTTTAGAGCTTTCTGCAGCTCACTGTGGAAAGTTTTTTGCTCACTGTTGAAAGAAAAAGAAATGTTTAGGTCTACTGTGTAGTTTTAATTTGTTCCTTTCTGAACTTCTGAGTGGAACAGAATTAAGTTTCCATAATAATACCAGTTCATAGTGATAATACTGAAGCAGTTTAATACACCATCACATACTTATACACCTGGACTACAGACAGCTTGGGAAGTATGAGGGATTAGCCTTCTAATACCTGGTGTTACCCTTTGGTCTCTCTCTAGCTCCGCAGACTTATGAAATGTGGTTCAAGACGTCCTTAGCTTTATCGGGGAGTAAGGAACTCACATTCAGGGTTTGTGGGCTCTAAATGCCTGTAAACTCCAGATCAAATCTATAGCACTTCTATCTCTGGTTCTGTCTCCTTGAGGTTTAGTGCATTTCTGGAAAAGTATACAAAAGCCTTGTTAACAAATTTCATTTCTTGATGTTGAAAATTTGCCCCTCGCTTGAGAGGCTGATGGTTGGTTGATGATGGTTTCTATGACTGCTGCAGTTCCCTCTGTCCGATAGCATGGCTGTGAAGGGGGAGTAGAGAGCTGTGTAGTACAACCTTCGTATCAGTCAGCTGCAGTTTTTGATGGTCCTCTGATTGATAAAAATGTTTTTTCATACAAATGTCTCTATTTCAGGTTCTTACTTTGGTAAAAGTAACATTACTGTGGCAGTTTGTACAGATTTGTGATGTTCTGCAAATTCTTGTCAGAATAACTTGATTTGAGAACTATTTCATTCATGCTTTATGGTCCATAAACAGACATTAATGCTTAAATACAGATGGAGGTGCTGACCAACGACTTTTATGCTATTTGTTTTTAGTTTTAATTTAAAAATAAAACCAATAGATATTTGTTTCTCTTAAGTTCTCTTCTGTACATTAGGTTTTTTTGCAAAGTAAAAACCAAAACACTGATGAAGATAGGAGTTGGTTCACTCCTGGACTGACTGCAGATGGGAGGAGCTGCTTGTTTGCTAGCCATGTCTGTGGGTATTTACAGTATTTCCTGTGAGTCTTCAGGGGTGAGGAGGGGACTAAGATGACATTTGTTGTTGCTCTAAATAATATGAATGATGTTGCTTAAAAAATAAACCAGATTAGTTGGAGGAATATGAAAACATCACAGGAATTTCACAAAGTTTCAATACTTCTGCTAACGTTAAAGACAGACTAGAACTAAATCTGGTTTTAAGTGGGTTAAATGTCCTTTTACAAGGAATTTAAAAGATTTAGAAAACACAATTAGCAGAGACTCCATCTTTTTGTCGAGTTTCTTCTCATACCTTTTTCATTGCAGTATATTTTTTTAAATTATGTTTTACCATTCATTGTTAAAACTTTTCATTTCAAAGCACAGAGCTGTAAGATACAGTTGCAGCTTGTTTTGGAGCAGAATGTGGTTTGATGGATTAGCTTGTTCAGTGAGGTGCATCTGCTCACTGCAGTTATGTAACACAAAGCACAGATTTGCTCATTCATTTTAGAGATTTGTGATGTTAACCTATTGTACCAACGGAAACTTTCTGGATTAACTGAGGGTGACCTGATGTTGACTCTGTGGCTCCAGCTGCTGTTGTCAAGAACGAGGTGCAGATGGAGGGAGAACGAATGAAGAGGCAGCTGAAAAAGATGAGCACAGCTGAGACACGGAAAAAACATGGAACTGCAAAGAAACTCAAAAATACAGCTTAACAAGCAAAGGAAACAATCCAAGGACTATCAGAAAAACTTCTTGTTGGCACCAACGCAAATAACTCCAGTTGTGTAACACCAACAGCTGGGTTACTGTTGTCATCCCAAGCCATGGTTACTCCATGATCCCAGAAGCTCCTTGTATTTTTCCATGTTTCTTTTAGGGACAGTTATCAGTTTTGCTACTAAAATGAAAAAATGTCAAATCCTTATGGACTGAAAAGTGTAGGTCGAGCTTCAGGCATAATAACTGTTTTTGAGCGAGTTTTTTGAGCGAGTTTGAAGGTGCACACAGACCAGCAGCATCACTGTTTCAATGAAACCTTCAACCTACGACCGCTCTTCTACTCCATATTATGTCGTTAAGCAAGAAACCAAACAAAACCAAGAAGTAAAGTAAATTGCTGCTGCATTCATATTATTTTACTGTACATCTTTTCAGTCTTGTTGGGATCAAAGTTTGTTTTAAAACTTTTTTCAATGTGTGCATTTACATTCCCTTTTTGAGTAAAAATATAAAAGGCATCTTTAACTTATACAGGGTAAACTAATAATCAGTTTACTAGTTATATGACCCAATGTTTGACCATTTCAATTATTCTTATTTTTTATGTTTAAAGTTATTAGCAAGAAGACAGATCTGTAGTCCCTGTCAGTGGAGGCATGTGAGAGAAGTGGAAATGGAACTCTGACATGTGTTTCTCCAAAACCTTATTCCCCTGGTGAGACTGCATCATCACCACCAATGACAGAACCAGTATTTGTACTTATTTTATAACCACAAAAAGGGTGTTTTTAGACCTCGTTGGTATTTCTTAGCTATAAATGTTTGTTTTGTCATAACTGCCACACACCATATGGCTGACTGAAAAACCCTCACAGCCTCTCCACAGAGGCACAGAAAATCTCTGAAGCAGTCTGTTCAAAACTCTCCAAATAGAAATCATATATGTGGGTTTAGATCATGAGTTCTCTGTGGATCCATTATTAGGTATGTGGTCTTAATGTGAACAGCATGAACTAATGACTGGGGGAGTAGGGGAAGGATTAATAATAATAATAATAAACTTTATTTATAAAGTGCTTAGATTGTTCATGCAGACCCAAAGATATGTACAGTAACAGAATAAAAACATATAAAGAACTTTATAAAAATTGATTAAATGTGTACAAAGATACTTTATTAAATAAAACATATCTCAAACGTTTCATAAAAGGGAATAAATTACATTTTTTTGCTTTTGGGATAAAAGTAAAAGGCAAGGCAAGTTTATTTGTATAGCACATTTTATGTACAGAGACAATTCAAAGTGCTTTACATAAAACATTAAAAGGAGCAATCAAAATAAATAGTAAAAATGTGATCATTAAAAGAAAGTAAAAAGATTTTAAATTAAAACAAGCATAGAGGGAGTCTATAGGGAGCCTTTTACTGTATATTAGAAGCCAGGTTAAAAAAGTACATCAGGTGTGTCAAACACACGGCCCTCGGGCCGGATCTGGCCCTCCAGATGGTTTAATCCAGCCCAGTCATGAGGAGAAAAAAAATTAAGAATGTTGAAAAACAAAAAGCAAGTTTCCAGCCCATAAAAAAATGTCATTGTTAAAAAAAAAAAAACATTCTCTGTAGTGTTTTTTTTATTATGATTAAGATGTTTTTCACCAAAATCCTACAACCTAAATGTCTTAAAAAGCCATTTTTCATCTTGATCCTCCAGTTCACCAAAGACTCTTTTAGCTAATTCTCCAATGTTTATTGACTGTGATCAATACATTCAATCATTGGTTTCTCAGAGTTCTTGATAAAATAATCAAAGCTAACATCAAAATGCTCTTTCATTGATTTACAATCCTTTCCAACTGCGGTCAAATGAGCCGCCGTTCACATTTCCGTGGTCACATCAAGAAGCTCCGTGGAGTCTGGTGGAGATTTTCCAGCGTTCTCAGTCCTGCTACCGTAAGTATTGGATGAAACTCACACCAAAAATCCAGTGATGCTGATTTGACCACAGAAATGTGAACGGCGGCTCATTTGACTGCAGTCAATGTGAAGATACCATCTTCTCTTCTCCAGAACCTGAACTAGACACTAGGAACAGATGAGGGTTTAGTGCATGTGCAGCAGAGCTGTTGATGAAAGAAGATCATTCATTCAGACAGAGTCTGTCAGGGGGTCGAACATGATTTTCTTAAGTAACTTAAGTTTCTCAAGTAAAAAGTAGCAAACACCTGTTTGATCTGGAATTTCTTGAAGACAGGACATAACTGGAAGATGTACAGTATTCTGCTTCTAAAATGATTTTTTTTTTTGCTGATATTCACTGGATAAAGGGATAAATTTAGTGTTGTGTAAGCCGGGGGGGGGGCGGAGCTTGCCCCACAGATTCTTCCTGGGGGAAGCTGTCGGCATCGATATTACGTCAGCACGTTTCCACCCGCTCGTTTTCATGGGTATGGGAGGGGCTGCTGCAGACAGTGCAGGTTTTTAGAGAATTACTCTTAAATGCCTGAACGGATCAAAATACCACTTTGGGGTTCTTTATAGTGAGGAATGAACAGTAAAATGCATTTAAAACCTCAAAAAGTAGCATTTTCATGGCAGGGCCCCTTTAAAGAAATGTTCGCAATTCACAATTCCACCACTAGGGGAACCAATGTAAAAGATACAATGGCATAACAAGAGAGCATTTTCTTTGCAAGTGCGTTCCATGTCTGTATAAGATGCAGTTTGGTTCCTGCCAGCCTCTTTGTTGTTAAGTTGCTATAAAAATGATCAGATGTGACACCCCAATTACAAAATGTCATTGTCAAAATGATAATAATAAGAATTGCTCTAATAATAATAATAATAAGTGATAAGACTGCTAGATTGTTTGAGGCATTTTTTTCCAACTGAGAAAAATACAAAACAAAGCCAAAGCTACAGATAACAAGTTAACGTTAGGTTGTTTTGTTATGACGTTACTGGTCCGGCCCACTTGAGATCAGACGGGTTGAATGTGACCCCTGAACCAAAATGAGTTTGACACCCTGATGTAGATTCTCTGACATGAATTGGGAGTTTGGTCCAAAAAGCTTTGCTGCTGCAGCAAAACCAAAATCCAAAATGTTGTCTGGTCCCAGCGGTCCTCAGATAAACGGTTTATGCCACTTAGACTTTTATCTTTGTTCTGGTTTTAAAAGAGGTCAAAACTATCGTCATATAATGGCAAAGGTCATTAATATAATTCTAAGACCTTGTTGGCAAAGGCCACCCCCCGTCCTTTGGCACTGGATGTACCGCTTGTAATCTGTTGTTATCTAATACATCCAATCCAGATGTAGAGATTAAAATCCCAGCTCTGCACATAAGCCTACAGCTGTCACTAGTCCCTTTCATGGTCCTGTCACAGAACAAAAGAGATCCCTCTTTCCTCCTTCCCCTGTCATTCATGCTGGACCCTTAAGTGACATCAAAATCCCACCCTTGCCTGCCCTCTCATAGACCCGATTAACTAAAGCTTTACCTGACAGAAAAAACGAGATCTTGTTACAGTTGATGTACTTACTGCATTGCATAAAACAGCCTAACCCATAAAGGAGGTGTTGATGTAAATAGATCACTTGTATTTATTAAACATGATGGAGCATTGCAGCGGCTGATGTGTCTATATTTTGCATGTCTGATAAGCATGTGCAAACTGAATCGGCTGCAGTCATTGTTGCAAAGAGGAAGCACTGAGAAAAGATGACGGAGAGAACACACGCATCGTCTCTGGTCGAGTAAATATTTTGAAATACCAGAGGCAAAGATTATTAACACGTAAGTTATCGCATATCCAGCATTGCTGGATTGTTTATCTTCTGGATGACCTGGGCTGATATGGAACCAGTTATAGTAATTAAGGATGACAGTTATATTATCTCTTCCTTCCTTTTATGCCAATGTAACATACGTGGAGGGTGTTTTTACTCAGTGTTCTCCTCTCCACCATGTCTCCTGTGCTCTTCTTCCTCTCTTGGCCCGTGGTCAGCTGACATTGACCCCCCTGTTCATCCCAATTATGTAGTACTTATGGGCGTCTGTGGCTCGGTGTTGCTGTTTCAACCTAAACAGTTTTGATTCCTGACTATCTCACTGTATGTGACTATGGTAGTCACTAGACTGTATGTGACTGTGGTAGTCACTAGACCAGGGGTCTCCAACCTTTAACAGTAAAAGAGCCATTTGGGCTTGTTTCTACCAATCAAAACCTAGAAGGAGCCACATAGTCTTTAGCCTTTAAGAAATTTGGATTTGCATTTATGACCCTTTTTTTTTTCATTCATCTTCTTAGCCCCTTTGTCCCTCTTGGGGTCACGGGGATGCCGGAGCCTTTGTTTTGTCTATTTTTTGGCACAAACAAAAGCATAAATGTAAAAAGAACCTAGCATCTCTCAAAATGTGAATCATTTTTAAAATAAAAGATGATCTGTTCCAAACAGGATTATCTCAGTGCAGCTCTGGACAGCTAGTAACCAATGTTGTTCAGCATAAGATAATATGTGCTTTTAACTCATAAAAGATCAAACTTTTTACCAAAGTTTTTCTTTCCATATAAAATCTGTTCATTCTGGAGGTAGAGCTGATCAAACAAGACGTCTTCAGGTCAACAGGATGTAAAAACCTACATAGTTTATCATCTATGTGAACCTCAGACATCAGTTTATACATTTAAGTAATCTAAATTAAATAAATGGTAATTAAGTAATCCTTACTTTAAATAATTGCTATGTTTATGTGTGTTATGTTATATGTTTTATGTTTTGCTTTGTCCTCAGTAGTCTTACACTGCTGGGTTTTGTTATTTTAGTTTGGGGTTGGATCTTGGTAGTCTTAGTTTTCAGGCTTTGTTTATTTGTTTTCTTCAGGTAGTTTTGGTTAGACAGACATTATCAGGAGCTGCTGACTGTGATGGTCGACATGACTGGATCAGCAGTCTCCATGACTTATTTGATGTTTGAACAAGGAGCCACCGTGGAGAGATAAAAGAGACACGTGTGGATCTGGAGCTGCAGGTTGGAGACTGCTGGACTAGATATACTGTACATGACTAAAGTAAAGACAAATGAAACTGCATGTGTGCAGACTGGAGTGTGGAGACATGAGTGTCAGCTCAAAACACTAAAGACTCTGAACCAGGATCATGTGTGTGCCACAAATCTATTAATTGGTTAGCAGCAATCTTTTTATATTATCGACATGAACTATGTTCTCACATTTCTCTGTTTAATCTTTGACATTTTAGTTTAGACACTCTCCAATGAAAAATGTATTTCTGATGTTTTTAACCAAAACTACAATCAGCAGGCCTCAATCTTCCTGCTCCGCTCCATTCTGATCATCCACTAACAGATCCATGAACGTCTTTGTTTTCCTGGTCTGAGCTGGAACCTGGATCTAATCTGTACAGCTGGATTACACCATTTTGGTTCCACCTATAATGTTAAGTTGGGGTTGTGAGGGGCTGTAAGCTAGAGGGAGAGAGTGTTAACAAAAGGATGATGGGAAGTCAGGGCAGGCTTACTTCTACGCCAACAGTCCTCCCCACAACTCAGAAGTAAATTTGTGAATGCC
Organism: Oryzias melastigma; assembly: GCF_002922805.2. Taxonomy (NCBI): domain Eukaryota; kingdom Metazoa; phylum Chordata; class Actinopteri; order Beloniformes; family Adrianichthyidae; genus Oryzias; species Oryzias melastigma. Next base: position 19,272,320 of record NC_050527.1, on the reverse strand, counting down.
TGCTGCTCTGCAGAAACTATGCCCTAAAAACAACAGGTTTTTAGATTTTTCCTAAAATATGATGTAATCATAAGTAAAAGACCACTGGGAACCCTTTAAAATAGATCAAAAGATCTTTAATATGTTTTCAAGTTTTATTAACTTCAGACAATTTAGAAAAATCTTTAACTGTGTAGCATTTGATAACAGACATCCTTGCAGCTTCATCTATCTTCAGCATTGCTGGGATGTTCAGCTCTTCTTTGTATCTCCCTCTTCCTTTCTGCTAAATATTTTGTCCTAAATTCTCAGTTCAGGAAAAAAACAAGTATGTTTTAAACCCTCAATCCTCTGTTCACGATACAAACAGTTGTCAGAATAGTCTCACTGGACCTTTTTTGTGACAGCTGTAACCCAGATGTCCAAATATGTGATCTGGATGTACCTAATGAGGTTCTTCTCCCCTTAGGATATTGGGTAAAGCGCTGTGCTGTCATGTCACCCCAAAGAATAGATGATATAGAAGGAAGAACGTTATATGAGACCACAAGTTTCACTTTGTCAACAAATTTGGTTTCAAATTAGCTTTAAACAAGGATTATTCCAGATTAATGATGTTAATCAATCATCTTTTGTAAGAAAAAATGGACTGCAGAGTTTGTCCAGCTTCATTACAGTTTCTGAATGTTTGATTCACTTCAGAATGTCCTTCTGACCGTTGACTATTGATGTCAAAAGGTCAACATTTTCAGTGGGACTGCACAAGCTGCACTCGACGGCGCGTGGCACTGTTCTCTCTGGATCTGCATATTGCGGATTCTTTTGCAGGACGCGTTTTGATTTCAGAAGAGCAGCTCTGAGGGGCTTCCTTGTTTTCACTGCATCCCATGCTGCTGCTTCCTGAGTTTCCAGGAGGAAGGAATTCCCTCTTGTCCCACTCAGCCACCCTGCATCCTATCACAGTCTCAGTAAGCTCACAGAGCATGGGCTTTCTGACTCACTCTACCAAAGCCCCACCCAGGTTAGAGGGAGGCCTTTCTTTTTATTTATTATTTCATAATTGACATTTTTCACCAGGACTTCCTATTTTTCCTACTAAAAACCAATCACTGTGGATTTCTGGAAAGTGCTTTTCTTCTTCTGTTTGTCCCGTGTTTATCTGGAGAATCTTTGAGCCATTTAAATTAAATTCCTTTTAGCTTATCCAGTTCACATGTTTACCTTAACTAAAGATAAGTTAAGTCTCGCTTAATTGACCAAAGTGCAGGTAATTACAATTTATCAGATTATTTATCAAGTGGCTGACGGCTCAGAAAAAGAAGGAAAGAAACATTCCTGATCCCTCTCTGATCCGTTCAGAAGTCTGGATAGGCATCTAAGCTTATTTATTTCAGCCACAGACTTTTTCAAATGACTTTTCCTTCACTTTGTCACTTACCTTTAGTCAATTCTCTCTTTTATTCTGCATCTGCCCCCTGGCCCCTCCCACACCGTTTCACATACCCCCATTCACTGTGGTCTTATGGGGGTGAGGGGGATTTTCACAAGGGTGACCTAGTCCCCACTTCCCTCGCTGGGCCCCTCTGTGCCCCATTCAGCTGGCCAACAGATGCCTGTGAGATCTCTGCAGGCAGACTGCATGCAGCTGCAGCAGTGAGTGTGTGGAGGATGGGGCAGTGACTCTGGAGGGGTGTTTCCCTCCCCCAGTACACCCCCAGTCTCATGAGGAAAGTCTTACCCGAAAAAGTTCCAGCTCCAAATTCAGTTTGATTAGAGATCAATTAAGTTTGGGCTCATTTGATGATTGGCAGCCTGGACACGGACTGTCTTCTAGAATGGAAGCAGAGGCTGATCGGAACCACACAACAGGTTTTCTACCACCCTGAAGTCCTGTCCCAATTCTCTCTGCTTTTTGTAAACTTATGAATATCTGTAGACCCTTTACACGTGACATCACAGAAAATGGCCAGTGTGTAAATTGATTTCTAAATCCTCTGGATGATATTAAACAGTCGTGGATTATTTCTCAGTCATAGTTAGATGAAGGTCACAGGAACTTCATTGAATGCTGCTGGTTTGATTATGAAGGTCATTCAGATTTCATCGGGTCTGACAATAAAGAAAAACTGTTGCTCATAATCTGACCCCTGTAGGATAATAAAGGTAAACAAGGATAAATATGATTTGAAACCATCAAAAAAATATGTATAAGGAAATTATTATTCGCATGTAATTTTCTAAATGCGTACAGCTAGAGTTGACATTTGTCTTGGCCACTTTCATTTTGAAAGCTGAAAATACAGAGCTTCATAAAATATTTTCTCTGCCACTAATGGGTAAACACTCCCATTTTTACAATTACCCCTTATAGTACCCCAAAAATCAACAAATACCTCTTATTACAACAACTACATTTAAAACAACATGCAGCAATGAGCATCTTGGCTTCTCCTATTATGTGTGTCCAAGATGAATTTCTGTCAGTTTTTGTGCTGATCGCAATTAAAACACGATCGGAAACATCAAGAAAATAGAACCCGTTAGAATAATATATTTTTTCTTTTGTGAACGATCTAAGACAGGAAATGAAAATACAGCTCAATAGGTCATTCATAAAATGAATATTATACATTTTTCTGTTTAAATTGGTTAGGTTACCTTTAATTATTCACGTAAATTGTCAGCTTTGCAGTTCTAAACCCGACCACCAGGAGTCACTGTTCTCATTTTGCCCTGTCACCATTTTGTCTGACGTCACTGTGAAAAGGGTCAACTACAAATTCTTTCAAATGTTTGATGTCTTTTTGAACCATTTGCATTACAGTTTTTGGTCTCATCAAAATATTCTTTAAAAATAAACACAGTAATAAGTATCATTTTTTTTGTCCTCCTGCATAGTTTTACACAACTGTCTGAGCTTCTTTAAAACCTGAACTCACAAAAGCAGCTCGATGTAGTTTGTGTTGGTAAGTAACATTTTACAATAGTAATGTATGACATGAATGTAAGGCATTATTATTTCATCTTTAGTACTATTTTCTCATTAAATAATCGGTAACTAGTGTTTAACGACAGAATAACCTCCCAAAATGTAAGCGTTATTGCAGCATAATGAGACTCAAACTCATTTTTTTAAGTGCCACAAATAAAATCTTGTTGAGTGCGTCACTTTCTCTGTCAGTGCTGTAGTTGTGATCTCTGTTGAGTCGTTTTAACCCTCGTTTGTAGGTGGTATTTGTTTCATTCTTTCAGGAGCTCACAGCTCTCTGCTTCTCTGTTTAGTCTTTGGTTTCCTTTTGTTTTTAGTGAATATTTTTATGTTTAGTCTAAACTGGCTGAAGCTGAAGCCTGGTCCTCCAATCATTTGCCCTGTGCTTCTCTTTACCAAAACTCTATACAATACTATTAGCTGTCATTTGAACATTCATTTTGTAAAAGTCAAATATATTTTTCATTTTATATAATATGCAAGTTTGACTGAGAAAGTAACTAAAAAGTAATAGAGAAGTCATATAACACGTAACAATTCTAAAACAGCAATATTGTAAATAAATACATTACATTTAAATAACAATTTTAATGTATTGTATTAAAGTTTGGAAGTAACTTGAGCAACACTGGTGAGTATGTTGTGGTTCTGATGTTGTATCCCACATTAAATAAAGTTAGGATAAGGCTGATGTGTCTCACAGATTCATATCATTTAGTGAAAACTTGAGAGTCAACGTTTGTGACTTGTGAATGAGGCTTTTTTGTTTTGTTCTTATATTTTATCTTTGGACATCTCTCACAGATCTACAAGCTCTCAATACAAAACTCTGTCCCTTTGAGAGTGCATCAAGGGAGGCTAACAATTTACTTTCCAAACGATTTGGTTCAAGCCTCAGTTTTTGGGTCATGATTTTGTTTTGGTTCAATATATGATTACAAAATAAAAATAAACACTAAAAGTCACTCAGTCACACTTTCAACAATTTCATTAATCTTGGTATCAAAACATTCTGTTGTATTTTTGGTATTCACAAACTTTATAGTTTTTAAAATATTGAGCAAAAGATGCCCCTTAGGAAAATAATGATAACTTGCTCAAATCCTTCAGTAAATGTGTGCACTTTGAAACCTAAGAAATTCTGCATACCTTCAGATAGAGACCCCATTCAAACTTTAAAATGTTCAGCTACTATTGATTTTTTAAAGGTAATTTGGAGTTTAGCTTTATTTTAGCTGCATGCTAGCTGTTTTTGCCAATTTAGACAAAATGCTAAAAATATTGGCAAAATTAGACATCTTTCCATTTTTAGGCCTAATTTTATAATCATCATAATTTTTATAATATTATAACATT
>NC_050527.1:19265023-19267949 GCF_002922805.2 Oryzias melastigma | reverse complement strand
ACTGTTTTGGCAAAATTAGACATTTTTTTTATTTTCTTTGGACAATTTGGAGTTGAGCTAATATTTTAACATTATGCTAGCCTTTTTGGTACACAATAGATTTTTATTTCAATTTTCGGGTGGATAATGTAACCAAATATATAATTTTTTTCCAGATTTTTTTTTAGGATAATTTGGAGTTTCTGTAGTATTTTAGTATTATGCTAGCTGTTTTGGCAAAATTAGACATTTTTCTTTTTGCTTATTTGGCATTTAGCTTATATTTTAGCATGCTTTCAGCTTCAGCATTTTCATTTATCATCTTCAGCATTTTTAGCTAGTTCTTAGTTTAAGTATCCTCAGCAGCCACATTCAGCTTACAGCATTCACACTAGCATAATCGAAGGTAATACTATATATCTAGTTTTATTTTTAAAATGTTTTAGCATTATTTTTATGCGAAGATTACAGAAATTAATTATTTAAACTTTGGCTATCTGTGGCTTTCTGGAAAACCATCAGTGTTCACGTCTGGCCTGTGATTGCTACACTTTTTCTGTTAACCTTCAAACCAACCCCACCAGAGAAGAAAACAGTTATGTGGTCCTCACAAGAAAAACTTACCCCTGGTGTAATGTAATAAAATAATAAATCTATCTCAAATTTAGCATGTGTTTGACACTTTCAACTTCAAAACTTGTAAAAATATGCAGAAGAAGTGCAGCAATTCACTTTCTCTACAATTGGGTTTAATGGTGTAATATTGGCATCTCTAGCAGGAACATATACAGACTGTGTCCACTGGTCGTTTATAACTGGGTTAATTAACCCTGTTTAAGTTATTTGATCTACTGTCATTTTTTAATTGTTAACAGGATAATTCCAGTAGATTCTGAAGGAGAAAAGCAGCTTTTCTCCTTCAGAATCTACTGGAATTATCCTGTTAATGGTGAAACGGTTACAGTATGTTGAATATTTTTTGTTTATGCGTCACTGAGGACAAATAAAAATTGTTCTACCATGGGCAATAAAACAGGTCCTTGTAGCTCAGTGAAATGATGCCATCAATAGGAAACCATGCAAAGTCTGGTGGATGGGCTGCAACCACAAGTTCAAAAGTGCAGATTGTCTCCTGCAAATTCCTCTTCTGATTGCACATGCTGCCTGTAAGGGAACAAACACAGGAAGCAGGGGGCTGCTTTGCTCCCTCCCTCCCTCCTTCCCTCCCTCCGGCTCGGTCCGAGTTGATGATGAGCTTGTCTCTTGACAGCGTCTTCACATAAAAATCCATGTGTGTTTGTCAGTTGACCTGTTGAAATGGTTGTGGTGCAGTGCCTGTTACCATGGCAACACTGGCTTCTCCGTCTCTGTTAGCGCCCCCCCCTCGCTTGTCTCGCCTCCACTCTTATTTCCCACACACAGAACAGAGCGAGGTCACGTGACTCTGCTGACGTCGGCTTGGAGGCAAGCAGGCAGGCGGAGGAGCGAGTTCTGAATAATCCCCCTGCTCTGGCTGTTGGGAACTGGGAGCCTGTCAGCTGCAGTCAGCCCTCTTTTAGTGGTCACCCACTTGTGCTCCCCCCCCACCCCCCTGGGGTGTTCTTTCTTCTTCCTCCCGCTCTTCCTCTCATCATCGTTTTGCTGCTGCCCTTCTATTCTCGCCTGTTGCGTGTGCTGGTGCTGCTAACTTTGTTCAGAGGAACGCTGTGTGATGGGCTGCTGAGTTGCTTGTTGGTCGCTACAAAGTGAGGTAAGCCTCCCGGGTTTTCTTTGTGTGTGTGTGTGTGTGTGTGTGTGTGCTGTGGGCTTTAGCAGCCAGTGAAATGTCTCCACCAACGTCTGCAACAACTTCATGCTGGATAGAGGCTCATTTGATGTTTGGACCTCATAGTTGTTCTAGGGCTTTGTTTGTCCATTAACAATGCAGCAAATTTGAATCAATTTAGCTAAGTGTCGGTTTTTGTTTCAAAGATATTTGCTTCCCTTCAAAAGTAGCATTTCTTCATTGGTTTCAAACCCTCCACAGGAAGTAAGTGCATGGTGCAAAAGAGAAGGAACAAAAACGCCCACAGTTTGGTGTGGTCTGCGATGTGTTGTGCAGCTCCACATGGCTTTTTCTCCCGAAGCATAGCTAATGTTGGAGGCAGCAGTGTGGGCAGGAGCTGCTAGCTCTGTTGGCTGGAGGGTTGTGGTTAGGAAGGGGGGCAGAGCAGCCACCACCTGCTCCCCTCAGAGAAGATGGGAACGCTTCAGAGGTATGCACTGCACAGTTTTATTCTTGCTGTATCAAGATTTTTCAACAAGTGAGGGTCTGGCTCCCCCCTTACCCTCCTCATGCCTTAAACCACACATGTCAAAGTCAAGGCCCGGGGGCCGGATCCCGCCCTCTGGGTAATTCTATCCGGCCCTCCAGATCATTTTATTTTATTGTTATTAATGGCCAAATGTTATCTTGTGCTCATTTCTAACTTATCATTTTGACAAAATATATTTTTATGGAGAGTAAAATATTGAAAGTTATTAAAGGTTTAAGTTGATTTATTCTAGAATAATATTCCTGACTTTTTATTATTCAGAATTATGTTAAAAAGTTACAGTTTTAAAGTTTTAAAAATTGGCATTCTGATAGCTTTTGGACTATATTGGCATTTACTAAGATTGTTTTTAGGCTACTTTGCAGTTTAGCTAATATTTCAGCTACGGCTGTTTTGGCTTATTTAGGCTTTTTTCAGTTTTTATTACATTTTGAAGTCTAGCTACATGCTAGCTGTTTTGGCTTACCTAAGTTTATTTTTTTTAGGCTAATTTGGCATTTAGCTAATATTTCAGCTACGGCTGTTTTGGCTTATTTAGGCTTTTTTCACTTTTTATTACATTTTGAAGTCTAGCTACATGCTAGCTGTTTTGGCTTACCTAAGTTTATTTTTTTTAGGCTAATTTGGCATTT
>NC_050527.1:19262583-19264714 GCF_002922805.2 Oryzias melastigma | reverse complement strand
GTTTTAGGCTACTTTGGAGTTTAGCTAATATTTCAGCTACAGCTGTTTTGGCTAATTTAGGCTTTTTTCAGTTTTCATTATCTTTTTGAAGTCTAGCTACATGCTAGCTGTTTTGGCTTACCTAAGTTTAGTTTTTTAGGCTAATCTGGCATTTAGCTAATTTTTTAGCTAGCTATCAGCTTCAGCGTTTTCAGCTATCAATTTCTGCATCTTCAGCGGCCAAATTCATCTTGCAGCATTCACACTAGTATTATCACAGGTAATGCTATATATCTAGTTGTTTCTTTTTTTAAGTTACGGTTTTAAAATTGTATTTTTAGAGTGTTCAATAAATGTCTATTCTGTTCGGCCTGCGACCTTAGATGTGTTTTGGGTTTTGGGCCCTGTGTGATTGAGTTAGACATCCCTTCCTTAGACAAAAGCCCACATCTTAAGCTGAATACGGAAGGGAACGGGCACCACCCCGTTCATCAAAACTTTCTCATTCCTCCCTCTTCCTGTTTTTTCTTCCTCTCCTCTGTCTTGGTAAAAGACAGGACAACGACGTGCTTCAGGTCTCTGCCACAGATCAGGGCTCCTTTACCATCCTCACAAAATATCCTCACTGCCTGGTAAATCCAGAAAGTATCTATGAGAGGTACGTTCAACTCCTCTAGCATTGAAAAACTCTCCCGTGTAAAGGAATCTGAGATCATTGTCACTCGCAGTTTGTCTGAGTGTTATGTCCTGCTGCTCCACCTTTTCAAAACGCCCTGCCATTCTGCTCATCTGGTAGGTGGGACAAATGTTTGAGTTGTACTGGGATGTTTTTTTTCTTTTCCTCCTCAGCAGTCTTACACTGCTGGGTTTTGTTATTTTAGGTTGGATCTTGGTAGTCTTAGTTTTCAGACTTTGTTTATTTGTTTTCTTTAGGTAGTTTTGGTTAGACAGCCATTATCAGGAGCTGCTGACTGTGATGGTCGACATGTCTGGATCAGCAGTCTCCATGACTTATTTTATGTTTGGTTAAGGTTCCAATTCCCTGTTGGTTTGTCTTTTTGTTTGTACCAGCACACTAATTATTAGATTTTTTGTTTTCTCATTTCAGGACACAGAATTTCTTTTATTTAATAAACTGTGTTCCTTTTATTCTCATTGGTGTCCAGCTTTTGTCATTGTCCCTTTTGTATCGCTCCCCCTAGACCCGAGCCAGGTTTACCCATAGGAGACGTAACATGGAGTCACACTATTTAATGATGAGCAACCTTTAGTTCATTTTTTTTAACTACAGTATACGTCATTTATGATGTTGGTGACAAATATCAAAGTGATTGAAAGGGACGGTTTCATTCTGGACCAGAGAAAGAAAGTTCTGCTCTAAAGAGACACATTAGTGATGAGTGCACTTAGCTAGTTATCACTGTGTGTACCCACAAACATATGTATTCACCTCTCTTTGTATATACATCTATCTAACCATGAGGTTGATATAAAAAATGATATTCTGTTACATTCTATGGCCGCACAAGACTTAAAGGAACATTAAGACACCTCTGCGCTCCCCTTAAGCCTTATCCCCTTATGCTCCTCTTTACAACCCAAATACTCACATCACCCATATGTGTCTGTCAACCCCTGTAAGGGTACATGTGACTAAGCCATTGTGTTGGAGACAGGCAGCAAAGTGAGCGTTCCAAGAGGCTCCCCCCTAAGAAGACAGTTGTTCCACCTTGTCACCACTTTTGTTCCACAGCTTGCCCTTTCCAGATTTGAAGAACAATATGGCCGACATCAGTTATAGAATTTAGAACAGACAGAAAGAAGGCTGTCAACCTCCAGTATCTTAGTGCAATCAGAAGGAGCTTTTGCTGGTCCAGCTGTGTATGCACTGGAACCTGGAACCACGGTGGCGCAGTGGTTAGCGCTCTCGCCTCACAGCGAGAAGGCCCCGGTTCGACTCCCGGCTGGGACCTTTCTGTGTGGAGTATGTTCTCCCCGTGCATGCGTGGGTTTTCACCGGGGACTCCGGCTTCCTCCCACCGTCCAAAAACATGCTTCATAGGTTGATTGGTGACTCTAAAGTGTCCCTAGGTGTGAATGTGAGAGTGAATGTGTGTGATTGAGGCCCTGCGACAGACTGGCGACCTCTCCA
>NC_050527.1:19257085-19262491 GCF_002922805.2 Oryzias melastigma | reverse complement strand
CGACCTGTCCAGGGTGTATCCTGCCTTCACCTAGAAGTGGGCAGGTTAGCCTCCAGAAACCTTGTGACCCTGAAAGGGACAAAGTGGTTTAGAAAATGAATGGATGTTTTCAGCAATGAGTTAAGATTTGACTTTCAGCAGTTTGACTGTAGCATCAGTGTGGAGAAGACATACAGGCAGCTATGCTTTACGATTTTGATGGAGACGAAAATTACACAAAACATCTTAGAAAAATGTGGAAGTATCTAGTATAGAGTCTTAAGATTGTTCCACTGATACTTCTTTGAATAACCTCAAGTTACCTCAAACTTCCTCCTATTGTGTGTCAACAGTGTGTTTGCCTTTGAAGGTGGCATGTCACTTTTATTGTGTAATGCAATATCATGATGGTATAAAATATGTATGTTATTCCTATAACAGTTTGATGTGACAAAGTCTTAGCAATCTTACATCCTATTTGCTTGCTATTATCTAGTTCACCTGTCAAAGTCAAGGCCCGGGGGCCAGAGCCGGCCCTCCGGGTAATTCTATCCGGCCCTCCAGATCATTTTATTTTATTGTTATTAATGATCTGATATTATCTTGCGCTGATTACTAACTTGTATAATTTTGACAAAATATATTTTTATGGGGAGTAAAATATTGAAAGTTATTTAAGGTTTAAGTTGATTTATTCTGGAATAATATTCCTGTCTTTTTATTATTCTGAATTATGTTAAAGAGTTACAGTTTTAAAGTTTAAAAAATTGACATTCTGATAGCTTTTTGGACTATATTGGCATTTACTAAGATTTTTTTGGGGTTGTTTTGGAGTGTAGCTAATATTTCAGCATATAGCTGTTTTGGCTAATTTAGGCTGTTTTAAAGTTTTTAGACTGTTTTGGAGTCAAGCTAGTATTTCAGCTACATGCTAGCTGTTTTGGCTAACCTAGGTTTTTTTTTTGTTTTGTTTTTTGGGCTAAGTTGGCCTTTCACTAATATTTTAGCTGGCTACCAGCTTCAGCTTTTATAGCTATTAGCTTCATCGTGTTTAGCTATCAGCACCAAATACCAAATAAGCAACCAGGTTGTCTTTCAAATTGAAAATACAAAAAATTAAAATATACACAAAAGCTGAATTTTAGACTCTAGGTTCTAAAGGGTTAAAAAAAATGTTCTAAATGTATGTATATTTTGGGTGTGATTTCATATTATGATTATTTTGCAGATAACAAGTGGCCTGCAAATACTCTAACAAAAAAGAGGATTAATTGCGATTATTTTTTTCCAGATTTGCGATTAATTAGTAAATTTTTGTTCATCGATTCCCAGCCTTCATTTAAAGTTAAAAAGTAGAATAAAAACCTGGAAATGTTTTCACATCAGACTTTACAAATGGGGAGAGTTGTAGACAATTGTCTTTTGAACCTTCTATTGGTTTGTAATGGACCAGTCTGGCATTCATATGAAAACAGTTTGTAATCTGTGTCATAATGCTATAAACAACAGTGAAGATGTGATTAGTGAGAGTAAGTAGATCTCTGGACCCAAGATGATTGATGGGTGTGTCAGAATCCCATTATCCCCTTGTCTGACGCTCGTTCTTCCCTTTTGGAAACCATTGCTGGGTAAAGGAGGAGACAGATTCATTGAAATCTTTCACAAACTAGAGCAGGGGTTTCAAACTCAATCGCACAAGGAGCCAAAATCCAAAACACACCTTAGGTCGAACCGGATAAACATTTATTGAACACTCTAAAACTACATTTTTAAAAATTTAAAACCATAACTTTTTAGCATAATTATGAATAAAAACAGGTAAGAATATTATTCCAGAATAAATCAACTTAAATATTTTACTCTCCACAAAAATATATTTTGTCAAAATTATACCAGTCAGAAATAAGCGCAAGATAACATCGGGTCATTAATAACAACAAAATAAAATGATCTGGAGGGCCGGATAGAATGACACGGAGGGCCGGATCTGGCCCCCGGGCCTTGACTTTGACACATGTGCTCTACAGGCTTACCGAGCAGTTTACAACTTTGATATTTCATGAGGTCCACCTGCGTGCCCTGTACTGGTTTGCCCATTTTTTTCACCCGCAGACAGCTGTATACCCATAAGGGCGGCTGTGTCTGCGGCTTAAGAAAGCATACAGTGTTGGCTCGTCATTGCTTCATGAAGGTTTGACATGGGAACGTTCTTGAGTGTTGGTGTGATGCAGTCGTGTTGGTTGGGTTGACATTCTTATGCCCACATCCTCTGTGGTCTCATGAACCCAGGTGAAAACTAACCTGAAGGTAGTTCATGTGAAGATTGACTTGCAGCCAAAGATGGAGATAAAAAAAAACGATTTGATGATGTGAGAAGCACACTCAGAACAGAGAAAAGACAGCTACCGGTAGCTGATAGTGGTGGAGCACGTTTTATCAGCTGTTGGCCTTCTTTATGAATTTTCTACTGAAATGTGGGAGGAAAATGTTTCTTTGTAGACACAAAGCTATTATCAGTCATTTTCTTTGATGTAGGTATTAAACGCAATTTCTTGCTCATTGCATGGTTAATGGCTTCAGCAGCCAGGTTTCGTCCAAACCTGGCATCCTTCCACAGCTCCACTCACAGTCAGGAGAGTCGAGGAGTTTGTTCATGCAGCTAAATAAAAATGTGTAGCATGATTCACAGTCTTTGTGGCAAGTGGTTTAATTTGAGATTGAAACTATGTGAGCTCATTCACATAAACACCAAGGTGTCAGTGTGAGTGCCACTCATATTTACTCGCAGAGGTGCAAACACTCCAAAAACCTGGCAGTTGAGTTAGGGTGAAAGCTATTACAAGTGTAGCATTCTAACTGGTTAAGCTCTCAGGCTGGACGGAGTACATTTCCAAGCTTGACTTCTAGGCAGGTGCTAAAGTGGAACGACAATGCATAGTTTTCAGCTGCAATAAAATGAAAAGACACACAGTTGTTGTGAATGGAAAAGAATAGTAAACTAGAAAAGTTCCATTACCTGTGATAATGCTAGTGTGAATTATTTTTGCTGAAAGTAGTCGCTGAAGATGCTGAAGCTTTTTGCTGAAAATGTTGACGCGATTGACTTTAATTGCTGAAGGGATTTGCTGAAAATGCAAAAAGTATTTGCTAAATGTTACATTTGCTGAAAGACTGGAAATTTAGTTAAAGAACTATCAAAGAGTGCTGAAGTTTACCTACATTTCTGAGAATTTTGTAGTAAAATTGCTTAAAACTCCCTAATGCCAATTTAGCAAAAATATTTAGTGTTTTGCTAATATGAGCTAAACTCCAAATTAGCCTAAAAAAACCGTAGTAGATGCCAAATTTGCCAGAAGGGCTGGCTTATTGATTAAATACTAGCTGAACTCCAAAATAGCCTAAAATTCCTCAGTAAACTAAATTAGTTAAAAACGTTGCTAAAATAGAAGCTAAACTCTAAATTAGCAAATTAGAAAAGCCACAGTAGATAATAAATTAGCCAAAAACGTTAGCATGTTGCAAAAATATTATGTAAACTAATTTTTTAAAATTACTATAACAGATGAAAGCATGGATATATTTAAAGGCTTGTTGCTATCTTCTTAAAATTCTGAAATTTGAAGACTTTCTCATTCATTTCCTATGGGGCATATTTTGCTTAATATTTCAAAACTATCTAGTCTATGAATACCAAAATTACTAGCAGTAATGTTCAGAACAAGCTGAATATTTTATTGCCAAGATTGCTGAAATTGCTGAAAGTGTGATTGAATTTTTACGTGCTGAAAAATGTACAGAAAGAAGCAGGAGAATCACTATTGTGTGAATGATTACTAAACATTCACACAATGAACATCACAGACATTCCCAATACTAAGCTGTATTTTGTTTCTGGGGGGATTTTTTTGCGCTGAGATTCAATGTTTGACATAACAGTCAAAGATACTTTTAGAAACACCCCCTCATTGGTCATCAGAGGAGCTTTAATATTAGGAACGCCCAGGTTGGCTTCAAATCTGGGATTGGAATATGGGCACTGTACAAGCTGGTACTGATGAAGGAAAAATGATAAGAAAGGAGATGCTTCAACCAACATACATGTATGTTTTAAATTCCCCTTAATTTATGTTATTATTTCAGCACCAATTCACTATTAAAGTTATCTCAAGTATGATAGAACCATATATTTAAGCATATACTTTATTTTCCACAGTATAAGTCTAAGTTTTAGCGACTTATACTCAGGAGCATATTATTTTTTTTATTATTTTTTTAAGACATAAATAGGTTCATGTATTTGTTATTTCCGCAGTATACAGCGGTTGTCCTTTAGCAGTTGTTTCCTCTAACAACCACTAGAGGACGCTGCTTCTGAGAATAAGTATTTGCTACTGACAGCAGAAGTGTCGTCCAAAACAAACATGTAAGAGAATCTGATTGTTTTCCTCTTAAACGTTGATATTTTTCTTGTACAGATCAAATAGCATTATTGTATTTGACGAATTTGTTCAGAAACGTCATACTTTTCTCCCAAAAGTGCGACTTATACTCCAGATCGACTTATGTATGGTTTTCTTCTTCTTGATCAGACATTTTTTGCTCTTGCCAGTTGCAACTTATTCTCCGGAATATACGGCACATTTATCAATTTGCAGGATGCTGCAGCATATACATATTTTTTTACTGTTTATACTGCGAGAGGATGGAGAAATCGCAGGCCAGGACTTTGCTTTAATAGCTTTCTGTCTAAGACAAACTAAAAGAAAAGCTGGTAAAGAGGGCCATCTAGATACAGTTGCATTTGCAATATAAATAAACATATGGTATGTACTTTTAGTTTTGTTATCTGACAGGTATATCATAATTATTTAAGTTTTCGATTTTACTATTAGTGTAAAGTAGAGAATAAACAGGTATTCACTTCTACTTGGCTTTTACTGTAATTCTGTTTTACTCTCATTTATTTAAGTAACATGTCGTGATGAAGTCCTCAATAACTGTGACCCCAATGTCATTAAATGGTGGTTCATGTTAAAAGACCAACTCTGATTCATTTTTTTAAAGCAAATTTCTTGCAATTTTTTTCTGATGATGACGGACATATACAAAGAAAATTAACCTTTAAATCGAATTTTGAGTATTTTTATGGCCTGCAGCAGCAGTCACTGACTGCCAGGACCATATTATTTTTGCTTAGAATGAAGAAATGTAAAAAGCCCTCAAAGGAAGGGCCTAAGCCCATACAGACACGACCAGTGTGTAGTAAAATGCAAAATACACAAAAACACAAACGTAGCCATAACTGCAAAGAAGTTCTATATTGTTTCTGCTTTGTTTCACCATTATTATCATCATTCTGCTTTCTTATGGAATCTTTTGGCTAAAATGTGACCTCCGCCACATACTCAAAAAGTCAACAAAATTAGT
>NC_050527.1:19243674-19257026 GCF_002922805.2 Oryzias melastigma | reverse complement strand
AAAAGACACCATGGCGAGCGTTCCCGCCAAAAAAAAGAAAATCCCGAAAATTGCCTATGGAGCTAAAAATAAAAAATTTCTGAAATCCGGAACGAAACCCAATCACATGTGTCTGGGACTTATGAAATTATTTTGGGATGGCCACACAACCCACTCCTTGGCGGCTATCTTGTGGCGAAATCTGATATTTTCACGTTTTTCAACAATATAGGAAAACAGCATATTTGTTGAGTCGTTTTACTTCTGGGTATTAAAACAGTCCACAAAAATGAGTCATATGTCATAAATAATTTGTGTTTTAGTTTTTCCAAAGGTAATATATGATCATATATATGGATATAGTTGACTCTAAAAGGCTGTAGAAAATCATAGTACGGCCTCTTCAGACATAGTTTGTGTTCACCAGGGAATCTGATTCCTACTCCTTTGTTAGATATGTGAAGCCATCCTCTATTTTGCTGATGTAAGTGTATTTGTTTGTGAAAATATATATATATATGTTGGAATGTAAAAAACATCAGGAAGGCATCGTTATTCCTCATCATTGAACAAAGTGCAGTGCTCCGAGTTCTTTTCTCTGGCCTGGCACTTGGCAAAGGACTGTTAAACAGTCAGCTTTATTTAGTCGATATGTAGAAGATCAAAACAGTGCCTCTGCTTTTTGTTTTAGTTGATCTGCAAGTCACTAATCTCAAATGGTGCAGCAAACACATGAGGAGCTGAAAGTGGAAATGATATTGAGCTTCGGAATAGAATTGTCATTTTCTATTGTTTCCTCCACATCCATGTTCTGGAAGCTGTGGTTGACGGTTGCTCAGCATTTTTCATTATTCTCCTGCTAGGTTAAAGAAGGGCTTCAGGTCTGGACGTGATACTCCATCCAACGAGGAACTCTAAAGAACTGCCTGCAGCTACAGTTCTCTGTATAAAGTGACAGTGTGGTCTTTTCAAACGGAGACTTGCCTGCAGTCTCCCATGCATTGGTTTGGAGCAGTTATGAGAAACAGATGTTCTATTTTTAGTTGCAGGATGGAATGCACACACGCTTTCATATCATGCTGGACAGCTCAGAAAAAGGAAGTCTTTTTCTGCTGCTTCCTGCTTTCTGGAGAACACGTCTCTTGGTGAACTAGATTGACAGTCATGCTCGATAGTCTTCACATATCACTTTTGTTTACAGCTCTGTGAAACATAATCTACAACAAATCATCATAAAGATGTTTAAACCTCTAAACCAAGAGTCTTTCATTGTCTGTGTGTCTGTAGTAGAGCTGCCACAATTAGTCGACTAATCAACGACTAATCAGCTATTAAAATAGTCGCCGATTAATTTAAGAGTCGATTAATCGTTACTTTACATTATATGGAGTCAGAGTGTAGTAAAGTTGAAAGTTATAATGGCATGCTGCTAATCTTTTGGACTATTTTGGCATTTATTAAGGTTTTTAAAGCTATTTTTGAGTTTAGCTAATATTTCAGCTACATGCTAGCTGTCTTGGATAATTTGGGTGTTTTTTCAGTTTTTTAGGCTATTTTGGAGTTTAGCTAATATTTAGGCTACATGCTAGCTATTTTGACTAACTAAGGCTTTTTTCAGTTCATGTATGTTCTAAGATACTTTTATTTTTTCAATATACGGTTATTTTTCTTCCAACAAACATTTTTTTCATGCCTGTAGATAAAAAACATGTTTTTGTCAGCTCGTTGACATATTTAAATAATATATACAGTTGAGGTATGGCTCAATAAAGTCTTCATCCTGTTTGGAGAGAATTACCTAATTATTTCTGGGTTCTTTTTTGCCAAAATACCCAGTTGTTTAATAATTTAAACACAAAAACATTCTCAATTTAAATAGATTTTGTTAAAGATTAAAATAGTTTTAAATCAAATAAAATAGTTGTGCTAAAAACATCTCCATCAACCTGTGGTCCCATCTGTGTTTGTCAAAATGGAAAGTATTATAAACAAAATACTAAATATTCACTGAAGTCTTCTGCTACATACATCTGAACTTGCTTAGTTTTTATATCTTACAGAGGATTTTTGGTCCCAAATCTATCTATAGCTAACCAGCTCAGAATTCCTCAGAATTCCTTAGAGGTCTTTGACAAACAGGATGCAAGTTTTGGGAGTGCAAGTAGACCAACGAGAAGTCGTTTCTGTTAGTCATCCACGAGCTAGAACTTCCTCTTGAAAACTGCAATCATACAGAGGAAGATTTCAATTCTTACCACATTCATGTGTTTGTTTCCAGCAAAAACTGCACTGAGAAGTTTCACATCCACACAGATGAGACCTGATGCTGATGGTGGTGAGCTTCTGTATAGTTGAATACTTTTATTAAAGAAAGACAGAGAAGACATTCCAGTAGACGGCTCAGCATCATCATCCAGCCGTGTCTGGGTAAACTTGACTGTGTTGTGAGGTAGAGCATTAGCAAAGAACATGCACTTGTGTAAAAGAAGTGTTTGTTTTCTGATTTCTTGTTTCAAGTGTTTGATACTCTTAAATGTTTTAGATTGTCCAGTCACATGTCAAGTAGGCTGAACCGTTAGTTGCTTTTGGTGGTAAAGGCAGCAGGTCTGCTCTCCCAGTGCTGTGTGAATGTGTGTTTGTATGTGGGGATGTGTAGATGTGAGGCAGTGTAAAAGTACAGACCATCATTTACAAGTCAAAGCTAAATAAAGTATTGAAATCATGTTTATTATAAGGGGTAACGTTTTCAAATGTTTGGATTGCTCTGTATATAATCAGCAACCGTTGTATTCAAAGTCCTCTGAGACCTGGGACTGAGGGCTGTTAGGACCTAAAGCAGGGGTGTCCAATGTCAGGCCTCGAGGGCCGGCCTCCTGCTGGGTTTCAAGAAATCCAGCCTTATCTCCTGCTGATTACCTGGATCAGGTGTGTTAAGCCAATAAGGAGCTTTAATGGCAGGTTGGTTGGAAAATGAGCAGGACACTGGCCCTCGAGGCCTGACTTTGGACACCTCTGGTCTATAGCCTCGTTTCCACTGAGCAGTCCGGTCAGGTACGGTTGGATTCGGTATTTTGAGTGTTTCCATTGTAAAGTGGGCCCATTAGAGTTCCGACCCGTACCTTGAGGTTGGGGCGGAGTCGCTGTATCCACGCATTGATTGGCAGAAAGTGATGATGACATTAACAACCACCAATATGGCACTAATCTAGCGATTCAGTTTTCCTCGTTACGGCGGTATTCTTCTTAGCTGTCCAATCTTCTTTCAAACAACATTAAATTGCTGTTATACATGATGTACAAAAAGTAAAGACTACATCGCACTCCAATGACACGCTAGTGGCCTACGTACACGTACACCATGAAAACAAACCACTTAACTGAGTGGAAATGCTCGCCAGAATTAACTGGTTCATTCCTTACTGGACCGCTCAGTGGAAATGAGGCTTATGGGTGCTGTTTTGTCATTCCACCTTATCTCCGTTCTTAAATTCTCCTTAAGGTTTATTTGACTGAAGGCAGAATCTAATGCATGTCTTTAAGTCTTCTGGGTGCTGAACCATAAACACTAAAACTATACTACTATTGACTATTGGTTAGATGTTCTTTTACACCAGATACACACTTTTCAAGAAGCCCCACTTGTGTCTCTTGTGTCCATAGATCCCACCCCTAAAATCTCCAGAATCACAAAGATTGTCTAAGACTGTCCCTCATATGTCCGTCTCTTTCTTTGGTGGCTTTGGCCTGCAGGTCTTAGGATGTCTCTGTGGGGTCTTTCGTAACCCCCCCTCACCACTTTACAAGGTTTGACTTTTGTAGAAAATGACTCTGCAGTTTGCTTGAGTCTAAAAACCTTGTAGGGATAGAAATGACTTTTTTCCTACCTGATGGATCTCAGTTATTTTCTCATTTCTTCAGTTTTGGTCAACTTGACTTTGTCATGCAGGCTCAAATTAAAGGATTTTGTGATTGATTATGGCAGTCGGTGTAGCTGGAGAAACTCTACTTTCCAAATGTGAGGTAAAGTCTGGATTCATGTTTTTGCTTTATCATGGTTAGGTTTTGTCATGTCCTTCCTGAGTTCTCCCTCCTAACATGTGTTGTGGCGCTTGTTTATAAAGGACAGCAGATGGCCGTCCTTTTCGAGTCATGGTTCTGCTGAAGGTTTCTTCCCTAAAGCTTTTTCCCTCCATTTAGAGGGCCTTTCCTCTCCACTGTTGCCTTCTGTTGCTCAGTACGGGGATTTTAGACAAAATCCTTTCATGTAATCTCTTGGTCACTTATATATACAATTAGAATAATCTGGCTTTATAGGAATTACCTACACTTATATGGATTATAAAATCCTGATTAACAAAGCTTTGTCTGACGTTTTTGCTTTTTGTGTTGAGCTTTGTAGTTCCACTTTAACCTGCCTATCTTTTTTGCGTGTAAATCACTGAAGCTCTTATGTGCTTGCTCTATATATGCACTAGTAATATATTAAAATATTCACTTTTTAAAGGGAGTTTTGGTCCAAATCTTGTACCCATAGCCACTAAAATTAATTATTTACTATAAAATTGCTACAAATTGAGATTACTGACTACTTACCAGCTCCATTAAGGACAGTTTGTTCCAGTCCAGTTTCTTCTGCTTTGTTTTTTACACACTCATCAGTTCAGTGTTTCTCAACTCAAGCTTCATTTCAGAGACAAAAACTCACATCTAGTGATACAAAAAGCTCTTTAATCCACTTTGTGTCAGATCAACTCTGCTACCAAGCTAATTTGAATGATTAAAGGTGTTCTGGTTTCTGGGATTTCAAAGAATCTGTTTGTTTCTTAAAGATGCTTTCTATTAGACATGTGGACTCGACTCACCAATATTTGGCTCAGTCATTTTTCAATTTTTCCACCTGTCATCTCTTTCTGACAGCTGAGCCGTGGCCACCCTTCCTCCCACATGTCCATAAGTAGGCATTCAAAATCAAGTCCACACTTCATCTACTGGAAATTCCTCAAATTCTAGTAAATCCAGACTGAACCACACTGATTTGATGATAATACAAATTAAGCATATGGTCAAGTAAAGACTCCAGAATTTGATAAAAGTATGCTGTTCAGTGAAGCGTGTACGTGTCATTAGTACAGGCTCGGGGTCGTCAAGTTTCAGGTCTTCAAGCTTCAGGCACCATCACATGTGTAGCTTGGCTGTGGGGGGGTTGTCCCTGACTTTTGTCCAAATAGTGCATTGCTCCACAGATCACCAAAGACCCTGTCAGCATCTTCTAATATTCTCTTGATGTCCTTTCACATCCAGACGTTTGAGGGCTTGCAGTGTTGAGGCTCCAGTAAAGCCCCGCCCCTCAGTGGCTCCCAATGTCCCTTCAGGGCTTCATTAGAACCATTCGCTCAGTAGACTCTGATGTTTACAACAGTTTTTGAAGTGGAGAAATTTGTCTACATATGATTTTTTTTAAATGTCCGACTCCTTTAACAGAGAAATCTGTATACTTGTGCTGCAGGTAGAAATCGTCTTCTGAAGGCCACACCGCACACAGACTGGCATGAGGCGTCATCTGAAGCTGCTCATCAGACGCCTGTAACACAGAGACCACAAGCAGCACACATTTAGAGCTGAACTGCATCAAAAGGTAAGTTTTCTTTTTCATTTAGATTAAAAAGAAAACTCTTCCCTTAAAATAGTTTCAAGTTTTGGTGACATGGTCCTTCAAGTTATTCCATTTCAGAATCTACTGGAATGATCGTGTTAACGGTTGAAAAGTTACAGTATGTTAGCGATGCAGTGAACTACATGGAGACATGTAGGGTGTGATCCTTAAATCTCTTATTCGTGTCCAACAGTGTGAACCTGCTCAGATACAGCCCATAATATAACTCACTGTTTATTTAAAGACTGACAGAGCAGAGTAGCTGAAAAAAATCTATCATGCTTTTGTGGCTGGTTCTACTTTTGGAGTTAAAACGCTGAATAAGCTTGATGCATCTATAAAACCCATTTCATGCTGTGATAAATGTCCAAGTGACTTTTCTCCCTTTGAGCAGCAAATGGACAGAAGTGCAAAACTGACTGTAAAACTGGGCTGTTAAATACAATGTGGCTAATTATGGGGTCCACTTATATTTGGTGCTGCTGCACTTTAGCAGACACTTTGGCAGACTGGAGAAAGCACAAAAACATTGTAGTCCAGAGCACTGGTCAATGACTCTACCACATCAAGCTTCACTCTTGCAGTTTTTAATCCTGTGGATGAAGTCTCAGAGGAGTGCTCTGTACTTTAAATTTAGCAAAATAGGAGTTTGCCCATCCAGCAAGGTCAAGAGGGCCCCATATGGTTTAAAAGTAAGCAGAGATTGTGGGCCCCTACTGGGTTTATCTACGGTTTCCGTGGTGACCTCATCTGTGTTTGCCCACATTAACTGAAGTGGGCACTCAGTGAGTTAGCTCGCTATGCTAGCCAGCTGCCTGGTGGACAGCGTAGCGAGCTAGCGAGCTCCGCTGAAGCGAGCAGGTGAACTCCACTGTAGCATGCTGGCAGGCTCTGTTATATCAAGCTAACAAGTCACGCTGTAGCGAGCTCGTAAGCTCTACTATAGCATGCTAGCGAGCTTTGTTGTATTGAGCTAGCGTTTTCCCCTGTAATGAGCTAGCAAGCTCCGCTTTATTGAGATAGCGAGCGCCATCTTTATCAAGCTAGTGAGCGCTGCTGTTGCGAGCTAGGGAGCTCCGCTGTCCACCGGGCAGCTGGCTAGCGTAGCAGGCTAACTCACTGAATCCCCACTTAAGCCAATGTGGGCAAACACAGATGGGACCACTAGAGAAACTGTGGACAAACCAATGGGGTCCACATTTTCTGTCACTTTTAAACCATATGGGCCCATTTGGCCTTGCTGGCTGGGTTAAGTAAAAATGTTGTTTGTGTCATTTGACTGACTCTAATATGAGGAGAGAAAAAAGGATGTTCTCACAGCTCAGGAAGTTACTCATTCATGTTTGTTTGTCTATATTCTGCAGTTTGAAGTCTGACTTTTCATCACATTCCTGAACACTGGTTCCATCATGACCCCTGGTCACTTCACTTTTTCCATGATGTTACTTCCTGTCTCTATATTTTGCTTTAGCTATGGTAATCATCTTGAGCTTATAGTTTTTCATCTCGGGGTTATTTACCAGGAAGAAGCGGCTCTGCTCGAGTTTCATATTTCAGCTCATTTCTCCATAATTCTCTCTGCTTTCTACCAGGCCTCATTTTCAGCTGATGGTTATGCATTCTCTTCTTCAGCTCATCCTTATAACTAGGGCTGGGTTTAAAAAAATCGGTTAATCAATTTGAATCGATTTAAGCTTTATAGATCAATGATCGATTCATAAAAATATAAATCGATTTAGCACATAAAGCTAAGTCCGCTAGCTAATGTTTAATGCAATTTCCCATAGGACGGCTAATGCTAACGCTCAGTCGACCTAAACATAGATTCCTGACTAGATGAACATTTTCATAAACTCACAGAAATGAAAATTATCTACTGTGGTAATAAAACCGAAAATGTGATGTCTTAAGAGTTTAAAAAAAGAATCCTGTAATCTTAAAAAAAAACAACTAATAAATGCTTTTAATGATATCATCTAGTCATGAACACTCATTAAATTCATGCTAAAACAAAGTCATCATTTATTTTTAAGAATTTTAAATAAGGACAGGAATCACATTTGGTCAAAAATGTTCAATAGCTCTAAAGATGTTAAAGCTAAAGTCACTAAACTTTATCACATGAATAATCATCACTTATATAACAAGAACATAGTAATTTTTTTCCTAGTTTATATTTGCTCTATTTTACTTGTTTATCAAAGCTACTTCACAGAAGAGTTCTATTTTAATTTTTAATGATAAAATAAGGTTAATGAAATATAAATAACAGACAATATAAGTCTGTTTAATTAATTTGTTCATGTTTTAAATGTGTTACAAAAGTATCAGATCGGGACTCCGTATCGGCAAATCCAGAAAAAAACCTGATCAGGACATCCCTAACAGCTACTCTTACTCTGCAATTGGTTTTTATTGTTTTTGTTTATGTCCCGTTTATCCCGGAATTGACCAAAAATCATTTTCCTGTGGAAGTTCACACATAGAAAAGACACTTTCTGATGTTTAAAAGTCATGTAAAGTTTCTTTCACTGTGCATAACTAGAGGATTCATTACATTTATTCATTTAACATTTCTTCCTTAAAATGCTTACTTGTGAGTCTTCTTGTAGTTACGTTGCTATTTTATGCAAAAGGAATGTTTTCATCGTGACTTGTAAGAAAAGCTTGTTGGAGTTGTGCAACAAAAATGAGAGTTCTATTCTAGAGCAGATGGGTGTCGATCCTAAAGCTCAGCAGACGGCACTGAGCCCAGCCTCCTTGGGATTTGCAGCAGATCAGCAGAAGGAATTTTAGCAGCAACATAATAACTGCAATACGAGAGGCAGACGTCTATTCTGTTCGCCCTGTTGGGAACCAGGAGTTAATAATTCAACCACTTATGCTGCTCCACTGATCAAATGCCAAGCAGACAGAGCTCCCACCAGCGCAGCACAGACAGGGAGCAAAACAAATTAGACGCAATCTCAGGGGCATGCGGGGGTCATTTCTGTGGACAAAGACGGACAGATTCCACGCAGGCAAGTCCTCTCAGCTCAGGTTTGATGCTGCTCCATCCACAGAGTGATGGAGACTGTTAACTCGTGTGTTATTCCTGAAAATGAATCCACTGGAGCTCATTGGTTTGCATTCTGCAGCCATTCTGAGCATACATCCAGTAAATCACAGAGAGGGTAAATATGTTAGTCACCTTTGAAGTGCAACGGTTGTAAAACTGGTTTGGTTAAACTGGTTTTGGTAAAACAGGTTGTTGCTCATGTCTTCTGTGGCAGAAACCGTCAAAACAACAATAAACTCCAACTTAAAAATATCCCCTCAAGTTGGATAAATATCCAAGTTATTTCCCTGTAACCCCCCCCATGATTTCAGTCAAAACAATAACATTGTTTTTTTGTTGGAAAATAATAATTTAGCAGGCGATGTCGTAAAAATCACGTTTCACGTAGGGCGCCATGCGTAGGGCTGCTTCTAAACGTTAGCTTTTCTCATTGTGAGAAAGTTTTTTTTTTCTTATTAACAAGATGTTTCAACAATACAGCATGAATATCTCAAAAATACAATTATCATTGAATATAAATGGCTCAAAGCAGGATACATAAACAAGATCTCAAATGGAAACAAGAAAAGAATAATTAACAGTAAACAACGTTGCACAAGAGTAAATATGTAAATAGATTTTTTTCCTTAAAAGAAAAGAACAGGGATATGCGTCATAGCTTGTAGTTTCTCAGAAAAATAAATGTACAAATGAAGGTAATTTCAAAAATGTGTTCTAAAAATTCAAATAAGACATGGGCTTTGGGAATTTGACATTCTTTCAAAGTAATCTTCCACAAAACTATTTCATTTTTAAACCAACAAAAACTGGGGGCACTTATCAAAAAACAACATTTATGTATATAACATTTTGCTAATATGACTAAAGTACTAATACCAAATGCTGCTTTTTTGTTTTCTGTTTGTAGACCAAAGGTAATAGATTATGAGGAAGTAGCTTGTTTTGAACATTGCTAGTACAGCTGAGGATTTATCAGTAACCTGACCAACAAGGCGCCGCCCACATTTATGCGAACAGTTTTAAGGTTCGTAGGAGCTTTTCTGACTGCTGTACTTTGAAGTAACTGTGATATAACTTGTTCATGTTAGAAGCTACGTATCGTCACTGGGTTGACATTTGAAACACCAGTTTTATCCGTACACATCAGCGGGTTTGTTGTCCTGATGGCAGCGGGGAAGAAGCTGCGTATCGTCACTGGGTTGGCAGAAGCTGCCCTTGAACCCTCTTCTGTGGGATGTAAGGGCCTGTAATGGCTGCCAGGGGCTTTTAGCGACAGGCTCGGGGATAAAAGCTTATTTTGTCCCTAAGAAAGCTAAAGAGAGTCCCTATTGATGGGAGAGTGTAGCCAATGCTATTATTGGATTTTTCTATGATGCGCTAGAGTCTTTTGTGCGAGTGACAGTCCAGATTACCACACCGAACAGCGTCGAACTGAAAAAAATGACCTTCAATTTCATGAATGGTCTTAAAATAAAAGTTTGTTTTCTCAATTTTTATTGCAGATTATCAGAAATATGTGTGCTAAACATCTGATCTGTTATGGTTATTGGTTCACAACTGATGTAGATCTATAGGTCAGGTTTCTGGGAAACTTCATTCAAATCTCTTTTGTTGCTGATTATTAGCTGTTTGTTGGTAAAAAAAAAAAAAAGAAGAAGAAGAAGAAAGAAATGGAAAAGTCTGTATGGGAACACAGCTGCCTGGTACAAAATATCAAACTTTAAGCAAAAATGTTCATGTGCATTTCTTCCAAGAGCATGATCCAAGAGACAGGTCCTAAATAACACGCTTACATTACCCTTATACTTCAGGATACTATTCTTGACGTCCTGATTTTCTACGGTCAAGAGGACCTGGTTGAAGATAAGGTGGTGGCAGAAAATCATTATCTGGGAATTCCACATGAGGATTTCAGTTGCAGCCTCTTTTGTTAAAACTTTTTGATGTGAATAAACGGTTTAGTGTTCAGGATTATCTTAAAATGAGTCAAAAGAGGATAAACTGTTTTATGTATTTCAAATACGATGTTAACAAAAGTGTTTTACATAAGAGCTTTAGCTACAGACCAGTGTTTACGTTTGACTTCAGTTAACTTCAACCCTTAATGCGGTCAACGTGAATCCACTTACTTTAACGTGGAGAAAAGTGGCTTTGTGCTGGAATATAACACCTTACGTTAGTAAAGTGTTATATTGGAATCTCAGGGTAACTCACGATATGATAGAATTCACAATACATGGCTCACAATACCAATCGTATCATGATATGGCAAATATTGCAATGGTCAATATATTACCATCATAATCTTTGATTTATCACTATTTTGTGAACACATATATCCTTTTGTTTACCCAACAATTTAAAACATATCAATTTAACATCCTTTGAAACAGTAAATTAAAATGATCAATAAATACTAATGTGTCTTTGTATTAATAACATACGATTTAAGGTAACATTTGTGTGTTTGTCTCTCGTCATCGTGAGTTGCTCCTCCCCTCTGCACTGCAGCAGGACAAGCAGTGAGGAAACACGACGAATAGCAGTGCACAGTGTGTGTGCGGTGTTGATCGGCACCACGCGGGTCCACCGTTTATAATACCGTTAAGGCTAAAAGCTTGTCTGTTTGGTAAAAAAATGACGTGGCATCTGTACCAAACACTCCTATACTTCTCTGTCATGCCTGTGAGGAGCAGCCCCTGGAGGACTTTTATAGTATTTAAAAAAACGAATAAGGGGAAGACGGGACCGGGAAACGTTAAATATCACAATAATTTGCCACTCTGATATTTCGTCCCACCTCTGTTAGTAATGTGTTGCATGTCGAGGAGAAGACGCTTCAAAGTGTTGCTTAGCAGTGCAAAACCGCTTTTCTCTGCCGATCAGCTCCTTTCAGTTATGGTATGTCAAAGAGCGTTTTGACAGAGACACCTCAGATTTTAACCCTGGTGCTCTCTTATGGGGTCCAGATGACCCCACCCTTACATTGAGGAGTTAGCCCTTCCATGACAAAGGTGGACAAGGCTTCATGTCTGTCATTGGACACCAGTAAAGATCGACAATCATTGAAAAGTAAATGTTCAGTGC
The DNA here is from genome assembly GCF_002922805.2 of Oryzias melastigma. NCBI lineage: Eukaryota > Metazoa > Chordata > Actinopteri > Beloniformes > Adrianichthyidae > Oryzias > Oryzias melastigma. The sequence continues at coordinate 19,245,249 of NC_050527.1, read as the reverse complement.
ACTGTCTTGTGGGGTCCAGATGACCCCACTTTTATTGTAAACAAGCCTAGAAGAGCAGGAGGGTTACAGGATTCAAAGATTCAAACGCAAAAAACTAACTGTTAGGGTGGCTGGTTTTATTTGTCTTTGTCAGCCAAAACAAGAGCTTTTCAAGCGAAATGTGCGGTTAGGCTAACCCCCAACTGCCCAACTCCAATCCTAACCCCAACCCTTCTGGACTTCTGCAGCCAGGCCCCCCTACCTAAGGTGGTCTCAAGGGAACTGTAAGACATACCTGCACACAATCCTAGACCTGTTTACATTAAATGTGGGGTCATCTGGACCCCACACTGAACTTTTTTATCTTCACTGGTGTCCGTGACATAAAATCCTGTCCACCTTTGTCATGGAAATGTAAGGGTGGGGTCATCTGGACCCCATAAGAGAGCAGAATGACTCTCCACAGGCCTGGACAACCCAAAACCCACAGCGCCCGTACATGGGACTAAGGCTTAAGTGACTGCTTACATGGTTGACCGTTTTCTGTTGTGTCACCAGCGTACTGGAGTTTGGAGACTGAGCTGGGGATGATGTGAGGTTATTTATGTGTAATGCAAACGTTTCCTGGGGGGCTCCTGTCCTTACTGTCAGAGGCTCTGATGAGAAGAAATCTGATTCATGGTTGGTTCATTCAATGAGGCCAATCGGGTCCTGCTGCCTTCCTCTTTTTGTTCTTGCTGAAGGAGGACCTCACTTCTTTATCCTGATGTAAAATTCATCGAAGGAGTAAGAAGAGCAGCTGTGGTAGTTATTCACAGTAATCAAATAAATGAAAGAAACAGGTAGCCAGCAGCACTGGTTCAGTCGTCTGTCTGCAGTCGGTTTTAAAGCATGAATCAGCTCATCAATGGGATTCAGGGCATTCATATATACGACACAATGAACTGCTTATCTTACCATCATGCTCAGCTTTCTGGATCTGGAACAAATTATTCAAAAGTTAAAATAATCAAATGAAAGTAATTCTTTCCAACTATCTTAATGGACATCTCTGCAAACAAGAGGAAATGTGTGTTTCTATGAAACTATAAATCAACTCATCGTGATAGACTTTTACTTCAGGAATAAGGTTGTATAATGTCTGTTTAGACAGTGTCGGTCATCAGATGTTTTTCTGTTTGATCCAGCAGTGCTGTGGTCAGTGGAGATGTGAACACACTTCCACCCGCAGTCGCTTCAGGGATGAAATTAAATAACACATAAGCTGATTATGAAATATCCAATGCTTCTCCCTTCTCCACGGTTTTTCTCCTGAATCAATAGCAACTACTTGTAGCTCTTTATTATTGGCTCTGTTTCTATAGCAACCTCAAATAAAGCTTCAGAGGCCAGTTAAATGTATTAGGGTTGAAGCAAGAGTTGTGGGCAGCCAGCAGACATGCACTGATTATTGGAGTCTAAGACCCTGGATGCACTGTCTCTTGGTGCTGATTTGAAGTTAACAAGCTTCCCTTCAAAATGAGCAGGCAGGAAACAGCGGGGTCAGACACTCCAGACGCTGCTTTTAGTGACAGTCACAGCCTCATCCACTCCCCA
>NC_050527.1:19240703-19243563 GCF_002922805.2 Oryzias melastigma | reverse complement strand
CTTGGTGCTGATTTGAAGTTAACAAGCTTCCCTCCAAAATGAGCAGGCAGGAAACAGCGGGGTCAGACACTCCAGACGCTGCTTTTAGTGACAGTCACAGCTTCATCCACTCCCAAAACAATCATCTGTGGAGAAACACCACTGGAGCAGGAGGCTAAAGACTCGAAATGTGTGTATTTAAAGACCCTTATGACCATTTTTGTATTTAAAAAAGCGTTCCCAGTAGTGTTTAAATTATGATTATGACGATTTTAACTTTTGGTATTCATAAACTTTATAGTTTTTGAAATATTGAGCAAAATATGCCTCATAGGAATAGTCCATTTTTTAGTAGATTAGCAACAAGCCTTTAAATTTATTCATGGGTTATGTTTTCATCTTTTATAGGAATTTAAAAAAAAAATGAGTTTACCTAATATTTGAGCAACATGCTAACGTTTTTGGCTTATTTGCTATCTACCTACAAATGTTTTTATATGCTAATTTATAGTTTAGCTTCTATTTTAGCAGCATGCTAACGTTGTTGAATTTTAGGCTATTTTGGAGTTCAGCTAGTATTTGTAACGAAGGCGCGGAGGCGTTTGGATCCATGTGCTAGCAGGTGGGTTTATTAAACATCCACAGCAGGAAATGGCAAAATACAAAGACGAGTCAGAGCCAGGCAGAGGTCAAACAGGAGCAGAGGATCATCCGAGAAGACAGAGAGAGGTCAAAGTCCAGGCGAGGGTCAGGGGCAGGCGGCAGGCAAACAGAGGGTCAGAGACAGAAGATAAGGTCCAGGAATAAACGCTCGATACTGTAGGCAGGGTGGCACAAACAAATACTTCGCGACGACAAGGAGTGAGAGGAGCAGTTAAGTAGAAGGTGGCTGATGAGGATGATGGGGAACAGGTGAGCTGGTGAGTCCAGGTGGTGGTAGGTGGTGAGCGCTCCCTCTGGTGGCTGGAGATGGTAGCAGCAGGTTGCTCCATGACAGTATTTAAGTAATGTGCTAGCTTTTATGGATAATTTGACATCTACCAAGATTTTTTGGGCTAATTTGGAGTTTCGCTCATATTTAAGCAAAGCAATAAATATCTTTGCAAAATTAGCATGTATTGGGGATTTTTTTAAGCAATTCTACTGCAAATTTTTCCCAAAATTTATGCTAACTTTAGCACTATTTTAAAGATCTTTAACTAAATTTCCAGTCTTTTTGCAAATTTAACATTTTGCAAATATCTTTTGCATTTGTGTCCTATGAATGTTAGTTTTCAGGTTCACTGTATATTATATTATATTATATTATATTATATTATATTATATTATATTATATCAGAAAATGTGGTGCTTGACAATATAATAAATGCATTAAATGATAAAAAGTTTGGACATGAAAGAAAAGGTTTTCCATTTCTTTAGTTTTTTTGTTGTTTAATTTATTCCTTGTAATTGAATAAATGTTTCCCTGCTTTGTATTGAGTAGAATCTCAGTATAGTATCTCTAAAAATGTCAGCAGCCTATTGATTTGATGTTTTCTCCGATTGAATTTCTTGTCTGTCTTTGACTCTGCAGCTAATGTACGATGTATTTTATACCTGTATAAAAATGGTTGTTCTAAACAGATATAATCTAGTTTTCTTCTTTTTTTGTTTCTAACTCAAAATGAAAAAAAACACAAGGGTTAAAAGTTAACAAAAGTAGTTGAGAATAAATTAATTATATATATGATTCTCTATTCAAACAGAAATGGATTTATTGAAATAGACACTTATATGCTTCCAACAGAAAAAAAAGGCTTAAAACTGACCTCTAATATCATTTAACTTACTCCTAAATATAAAAAAGGATGCTTTCGGACATTTCTTGCAGCTGAAACATTCTTTTACATTTCTAAATTGGACAGTGTCACCTGTAACCACGTTCTGTACCTCATCTTGAATCTCTTTTGCATAAAAAAGCCAAACGGCTGAATGTAAATGTGTTTGCAGGGTTTCAGTCAGGCTGCAGACCACATCATCACTGACTGGACTGGTAAAGTCAAAAGGTCCTCCTCACTTTTTCTGTCTTGTTCACTGGAGCTGTTAGATGGAATTCAGGTTTGGTCGTCCCATACTTTACATTTTGAGTTTATTAGTATCAGACAGAAACAAGAAATCACTGTGCTAGTTATACACAGAAAAAACAGATATAGAAGCTTGAATGATTAATGATGCTCTAACTAAATTCAAATTAGATTGTGGTTGTTCTTTTGAACATGAGATCCAGCATCCAGTTCAACTTGAAACGTTGCAGTATATCTAAGAACAGGTTTCAATTACAGTTGGTATAACTTGTTTTTTTTATCTGTATAAAATAATATCATAAACCTATTTCAGAGTGAATTGTGAAACACTAGAATCCCACATTCACACAACCTGATATCATAATTACACAAAAAGGCCTTAAAGATCACACTAAAGTGTTGAAAATATCACTAAAGAAACTGGTTTTGTTGTATCTTCAAACTGTTATCATTCTGTTTTTCACTTCAGGACCTGAGCTAAAGCCGTAGTTACACGCACCCATACGGGGAATTGAACCATTGAATCCTTTCTGTGTGGAGTTTGAATGTTCTCTTCATGCATGTGTGGGTTTTCTCCGAGCACTCTCAGTCAAACCATGTTTCATAGGTTAATTAAATATTATACCCACGTGTGTGAGATTGTGGTCCTGCAACAGACCGGCGATCGCTTTCACCCAACAGTAGTTGGATAGGCTCCAGGATCCCCATGACCCTGAAAAAGAGCGAGTTCTGAAGACAGACGGACGGGCGGGCGGATGTTAAATGGATGGATGGGTGGATGGATGCTAAAAACAACCAAGATACTAATTTTTTTT
>NC_050527.1:19203849-19240517 GCF_002922805.2 Oryzias melastigma | reverse complement strand
TAAAGAAACTGGTTTTGTTGTATCTTCAAACTGTTATCATTCTGTTTTTCACTTCAGGACCTGAGCTAAAGCTGTAGTTACACGCACCCATACGGGGAATTGAACCATTGAATCCTTTCTGTGTGGAGTTTGAATGTTCTCTTCATGCATGTGTGGGTTTTCTCCCACAGTCAAAACCATGTAGTTGGACAGGCTCCAGCATCCCCATGACCCTGAAAAAGAGCGAGTTCTGAAGACGGACGGGCGGGCGGATGTTAGATGGATGGGTGGATGGATGGATGGATGGATGGGTGGATGGATGAGTGGATGGATGCTAAAAACAACCAAGATACTAATTTTTTTTGCCCAAAAATGTAACAGTGCATAAATAAAGGACTAGCAGCTAAGGAATGCTCATTTTCCCTGTGTTGCTGTTGTTGATTTGGAAGAGTAAGTCAGTTCTAAATGTTTTAAATTGGTTCAGTTTAGATTGTGTTTGACATCCAGCTGTCAAAACTTAAGAGAACTGCTCAAAATGTTGCAGTTCTTATAAGTTGTAATGTTTATAAGTTTACAAAAGTTGTATTTAAATGTGATTCTGCATTAGGTGCCAAGAACTGTGCACTTAAAAAATCTGAATTTTTGTTATGTTATTTGTCTTTGCAAAATATATCATCTGTGGAATTGTAGGACTTCAGGGTTTATTTTTCTTGCTCAATGAATATGGAACGTGATCATATCGAGGTACGTGTTGAATCGTGAGCAAACTGTATCGTTGCATCCCTACCAACAACCAAGCTTTTCTGCTGTAGGTTTCCTCTTCTAGAGGACAGTCATTTCTCCCCGCTGTCACTTCTTGCATATATATATTCAGAACAGGCAATTTATACCCAAATCTGTTGGTCTCTTACTTCTCTAACAGTCTTTATCTACAAGACACTGAGATTACTGTAATGGTCCTACTCAAACATCAACTCCTGTCAATCATTTGAACGACATTTTGACAAGAGCTGGGTTCAAATCCAACAACACAAAGATTATGAAACCTGTTTTGAATGAGGATTCCTCTCTTCATTATCCTCCTGAACTGTTGTTTGTTTGCTGCGTTCTGCTCACCTCGTTTCCTGCACCCACACAGCTCTCATACACCTGCACAGTCACGGATTGTTCTGTTTGTTAGACAGATATGTGTGAACCCATTCTGTACCATTCTGCAAAGTGTTGCCATGGTAACACCAGCGAAATTGCTTCATAAAAAAGGCTGGTCATGTGTAGGCTGAAGTAAATGCGGGGGGTGGGGGGTACAGCAAATTGGAGCAAGGCAGAAGAATGATGGTCAATTTATGAATGGCTGCATTTGTTGTGAAGTTTGACCAAAATTTGGACAGAAAAAATGTCTGAACAGGAATAAATGAGAGTGTTGAGGGTGTGCCGTCTCTCACCTCATGTCATTACGCTTCACATGCCACACAAGCCTGAACAGGCTGCGATTCTGTCCATGCGCCTCTCATCGGGTTACATGTTACTGACATGGAGGCTGTGACAACAGCAGCCTTACATCTGCCTCATTATTCACTTCAACCTGCTTCATCCATAAAACAAAGGATCTGCAGCTTCGCTGGCATGACGAGAGATTGAATCCCAAATATTCAAAAATATTTTTTGAAACGCGGATGTGCTGGACTGATGTGTCTTAATGCAGCTTTCAGAAGCAGAGGAAGCATCTGCTCAGGCGCTTTCATGTCTGACTCAGAAGAAGTTAACACAACCTTTTCTACAATCTACAGAGTCACAGGTCAGCTTAGAAAGCGGCTGCAATTACACAGCATGAAAACGGAATACTTAGTGACGAATAAACAAATGGCTGTGCTTAATGAAGCAGCTGCTGTTGAATATGAAAGCATTTCTCTTAATTCATGACACCCACAAACATGATATCCATGCTCTCGGTCTTTTGTCCTCTTGCTTTATCCTGATTTCTTGTTTTTCTTTTGAAAGAACTCATTATGCTGCTTCCTGCTGGGTTTTTAATCCAGTTTGTTCGTATGTGTGAGTTTGTCCGCTCCCCCACCCACAGCAGCAGCTCAGGGCTGCACTCCATCTACCAGATCCACAGAGGGTTTATGCTTTATGCCCCTCATCATCTGATATGTCTAAACCACATGTGTCAAAGTCAAGGCCCGGGGGCCGGATCCGGCCCTCTGGCTAATTCTATCCGACCCTCCAGATCATTTTATTTTATTGTTATTAATGACCCGATGTTATCTTGCAATCATTTCTAACTTGCATAATTTTGACAAAATGCATTTTTATGGAGAGTAAAATATTGAAAGTTATTTAAGGTTTAAGTTGATTTATTCTGGAAAAATATTCCTGTATTTGTATTATTCATAATTATGTTAAAAAGTTTTAAAATTTAAAAAAAGGACATTCTGCATTTGCCAAGATTTTTTTTAGGGTGTTTTGGAGTTTAGCTAATATTTCAGCTACATGCTAGCTGTTTTGGCTAATCCCTGCTTCTTTTCAGTTTTTTAGGATGTTTTGAAGTTTATGAAGTTTGCTTAAACAATTTTTTCAGCTACATGCTAGTTTTTTTGTCTAACCTAAGTCTATTTTTTTACGTTTTTTAGGCTAATTTGGCATTTAGCCATAGACTGTATATAAAATAACTGGACGAAGCAAGCCCCCCTACTTCCGTGTTCCATATAGGAAGTACCACTGGGTTGCAAAAAGGCCAAAGTCCCATTGACTTACATTGAGAAACAGACAGTTATTTCTCAGTCATTTTATATCTCAGAATAATCATTCTTCCTCTGCTGCTTTCTGCTTAACTTCTTTTTTCTAATCCTAATTTTTTTTCAAAGATTTTTTTCCATTATCACAAGTTATTAGAGTTATAAATTGACCAATCAGATGACTCAATAAGCGTTTGTGGGTCTGACGTCGACCGTCTGGGGGGTTTGAGTGACAGGTGACGGGTAGCCAATGGGAGCAGACTTCATCAATGGCTCCGTCAAAAGATCTTTAACACCTACTTTACAATTCAACAATGTACCTACCAGTCATTGTTCTACTGTTGTTTTCCTCAGTGGAATGTACCGATGCAGCAGTTTTAGATGAGGATTTACTCTGGAGAAATAGATTTCACTCGGAGGTTATGTGGTTTGGACTTTTTTCTTTGTTTAATGTTCATTTTTCACTTTTCACTCGTATTTTCAAACAGAAAAAGATCCAGCTGTTCACTTGTTAGGATGGTTATTTATTTTAAATACCGCTGAACGCGCTTCTCACGTGCATCTGATCAGACTGTAAACCTGCATGTGAAGTAACGCTGTGGCTCGCGCGAGGGGGCCGCGCGCAGTTCGGGCACAGCGTCACCCAAATGCTCCTTTTATCTCGACAAAAAGGAATAAATGTAAGTAAATCCAAAAGGACCGCTGACAGAATCAACTGTTGGAATGGTTCTCCCTCGGCTTCAGCAATGACTTGTACAATTCTCTCGAGGCGACGACGATGAAGTTGGCTTCCGATTCACAGCGAGAGCGTTCCACTGTATTTTTCGAACTCAGACCACCTAAAAACAGGTCCTGTTCGGAAAAATCGGAAGCCAGCTTCACGGTCGTCTCGAGCCAGCGTTTACATCCGCGGTCCCATGGTAAAGGCGTGGAAAGAGGCAGACGGTTGCAATAATCTCACTCCTGATTGGCGACAGTACTTCCTGTAGATTCATGACTCAGCTATGACTCAGACCAATCGCTGGAGATTGTTTGCAAATGGCGGTATCCATTTCAGGAATTGACGGGGAAAGCGGCGGCCTACTTTCGCGAGGAGAGGAAGTAATGCATTTCCAATGGGGGACCTCGGTGCTTGCTTTGTCCATTAATTTTTACAGTCTATGCATTTAGCTAATATTTTAGGTGGCTATCAGCTTTAGCGTTTTTTCAGCTAATAGCTTCAGTGATTTCAGTTATCAGCCTCAGCATTTTTAGCCATGAATTTCAGCATCTCCAGCTATCAGCACTAGCATTTTCTTTCAATGCTGTTTTTCCAAAATTCAGCTTACAGCATTTACACTAGCATTATCACAGGTAATGCTATATATCTAGTTCATAATTATGTTAAAAAGTTTTTAAAGTTTTAAAAATGTAGTTTTATTGTGTTCAATAAATGTTTATCCTGTTCGGCCTGCGACCTAAGGTGTGTTTTGGATTTTGGAGCGATTGTGATTGAGTTTGACACCCTGCTCTTCTGTAGGCATTATGGTATACTTCACAGAGAGCTAAAGAGATTCATTATGTTTCATTCAAGAAGTTTGAAGTCAGTTTCAGAGACCTGCTTAAGAATCCACACAGACATCCTTTGATGTGAGAGAATCATTTATAGCTTTGGTCTTGAAGTGAGTCAGCCTGTATGTCAGCATGGAACATGAACACAACATGGACATGAAACTCATAGAAATGCTAAAATGAGCCTCAAAAGGTCACGTAAGTGCACTGCTGTGAAAGGTGTCGCCAAGCTGGACTGATAGAAAACACAATAGAAAGTGTTGCCTCTTCTTCACAGCAACCATATAAACACTTTATATAAGACGCTCTTCATCATCTGTTAGCTGAGAGGAGTTTACGGCAAACAATTGTGTCTGTGATTTTCTTTCAATGCTGTTTTTCCAAAATGCTGACCATAAGTAGGAAAATCCTACAAATGTTTGTGAAAATGTTCTCACAGCATTCAGTGTCCCCGTGTGAGACCAAAGAACAGCTTCTGTTATTCAGCAAACCATCTGCTTGTAAATTGGCACCATGTTGCTTCATCCTATCCCATAAATAAACATAAAGATCTGCAACGTTATTCCGAGGGCCTTACCATGATGTCCTTGAAGCCTTTGTCACATGCACCTGTATGGGTTGACCTGTACAGGTGCTGCAGGTTTTTGGGTTTTCTAGGCCCTGGAGGGTTGTGGATAGGACACCTGCTTCTTAAGGGTGGGTCTTGTTGTGGCACACATGAGGTGCATAGGTGATACGCATCTGCCTGTAGGACGGCCAAGGACGCCCACACAAACTACTCTATGATTGTCTAATGTTGTCATTTCTGTCAGGCTGCACACAAGAAGTGCCTCTTTTCCACTAAGCGGACCGAACCGGACCGGACCGGTACTTTGAGCGTTTCCATTATAAAAATTGACCCATTAAGCAGGACCAACTCGTAGCATTTTTGCTCCCCCGTTTGTCGTAATGGAACAGTTAGGGTGGAGCTACTGTCGTCACACGATAAAATCCATTGATTGACGGAATGGTTTTACGACAACAGAAAGCGTCCGACCTGCTCCAACATTTCCAAACATTCAGTTGTTGTCTTTCATATGAGTAACATGAGCTGATGCACGACCTCCATTGTTGTTGTCTTAACTTTCACTGTAGTCGCACAACTATGATGCACAACTAGGTCATCGGTCTACACCCCGCATGCGCCTTGATGGTCCAACACAAGGGAAACGCTCACTAGAATTGCCTGGACCATTCTAAACCGGCTAGGAGAGGACCGGTCCGGTTCAGACCGCTCAGTGGAAATGAGTGTGGACATTTCACATGAACAGCTCCAACAGCACTAAACTAAACAGTATGCTGTATGCATGGATGAACCTTAGTCCCCCTTTAAGATTACTGCTTGCAGAAAGCCTAGGGCTGTGTGTGTTCACAGACCAGTTTAGAGTCGGATATATTCCACTGACTGGACTTTAACTTAAATACTACAACATGAATTGCTAGGGCATTCCATCCATCCATCCATCCATCCATCTTCCTGACCGCTGTGTCCCTTTCGGGGTCGCGGGGGTGCCGGGCGAAGGCGGGGTACACCCTGGACAGGTCGCCAGTCTGTTGCAGGGCCTCAATCACACACCCATACACTTACACATTCACACCTAGGGGCAATTTAGAGTCACCAATTAACCTATGAAGCATGTTTTTGGACGGTGGGAGGAAGCCGGAGTCCCCGGTGAAAACCCACGCATGTACGGGGAGAACATGGAAACTCCACACAGAAAGGTCCCAGCCGGGAGTCGAACCGGGGCCTTCTCACTGTGAGGCGAGAGCGCTAACCACTGCGCCACCGTGCAGCCCTTGCTAGGGCATTCATAAAACAATTTTTTAATATAAAAATATACTTGAATTTACTGTGTATTAGTAGCCAGTGTTACATGAAAAACTGCAAGGATGTTTTTTGGTTATGATTCATTATAAATGTAATCACTTGGAGGCAGAATCAGCAAAGTTCTGGTAAATCTCAACTTTTTCTCAGCATGTATAAATGTGAGTTTACAGTTAAATGACAACAAAAATATGTTCATACCATTTATGAATTACTTCTATGCAATTTAATTTTCTAAACCCTTCCACTCTCTTTGGGGTCTAGATGACTCCACCCACATATTGATGTGTGATTCCTTCCATGACAAATGTGGACAAAGGTGGACAGGATTTTATGTCTGCCATGGACATTAATGAAACTCAAAAATAAATGATAGAAAAAAGTTCAGCGCACTGTCTTGTTTAATGTAAACAAGCCAAGGAGAGCGGAAGGGTTAAGAAATCTGTTGCAAACAGTAAAACGCCTGAGGTATTTCTGTGTAAAATTCTCTTATGATTTTTTGTTTGTTCTGTAAACCTTGAAAACATTAGAATTGATTTTTGTAGAATTAATTATTTGTTTTTAATGGAACTGAGAAAACAGTTCCATTTCACCTTTTCTTAGTTATTTAAAAACTGGTTGCATTCAATGCATCTGTTATGTTGAAAGTATGATAGGAAATCAATATTTATATCTAAACCACCTGCTGATGATTACGTACTTCTTTTTTAAGCCGCGGAGCGTTCAAATTTGACAAATATAGTTATTTGGTTCATTTCATGATATATCGTAGTTTAATGTAATGTAATTTTCCTTTACATGAATTATCTACATCTGGTTCAGGGCTTATTATCAATTTTATACCCTACAATCATAGATTCAGGCTATAAGAGATCATTAATATCAGTGATGTAATTAAAAATGTAAAACATCCACAGACAAGTCACCGATCAATGCAAAAGATCCTCCCGACGATGATGATCCGAGCATACCCCAGACTCAATGCAAACGACCTTCCTCGATGATAATCATGAATATCTTCTCCACTGGGGGAGCCATGAGCTTCAGTCACATACGTACCCTGGAACCGTCCCAGTTTTTCCACAAACTTTCCGTCTTTTCCTTAGCTATCCATCAGCGTTGCTTCATCCATCACCAGGTGGTTGATAGTTTAAACTTTTAAAGGATCTTTTGCTTGTGTTATAAACTGGATTAATGATGCAGTACTTCATTTCTAGACAGTAAAAGCTCTTCCTCGAGATGACTGCTGTAATCTACAGGTAATGCTGTCGTTTTTCAGCTTCAGGACTTCATAACAAACACTGAGCAAACAGAAACCTTTATGAGTGCCGGTGCTTTATTGTTAGAATACAATGTCCCTTCTTTCCAGCTGAAATGCTTGAAGATAATGAGTCATCACTGCGACTGTTTCTGTGTTTTATTCCTCATTTGACGTTTAAATTGAGTGCAAACACTGCAGGGGGGATTATAAAGGTTTATCTGCTCATAAAAGCTCAGCATTACAAACATGATTAGGTGACTCCAGGAGGAGTCGCAGCACATCGTCTGTCAGGTGGTGATGAAGCCGAGGAGTTTTGATCAGACCGATCGTCTCACAGGTCATTTGACCAAAGCAGGTTTCCTTCCCAAGCATGTGACCCTCGTTTAGTGTGCGCAAAGAGATTTTACTGAGTAATAAAAGCCATGCTGGGCATATGGCTCCGTGTGTGCTCAAAGTCAACAGCCCTTTTTCCATGGAAAGTTTCATTAGTTTAGAAAGGGAGTCGTTTTAAACCCCTGGACGGTTAAGCAGCTCTCAGTTTTACTTTTTAAGTAGACAGAGATACTTAATGACTCACAAGCTACGTGTTGATTGGCTTATTCACACAAAGGTTTGAGCGCTAGTGGATCCAGTCCATATTCTTTGTAACTATTTGATAATAAACGCAACAAACACAGTTCCGATTATAATTTCCAGAAACAATTTGATTCAATTCACAAGAGCCTGAATCGATTTGATTCAGATTTTTTATGATTCAATTAAATTTAGAGTTTACACATTTATACATGTTTGTTTAGAAATACATCAATAACGTACTATATATTTTGAATATATTTATATTAATCTGATCCAGTTCACATACTGTAAATGTATCAGTGAAATAATGAGATTGTTAATATCATTCAGTGTTACATGGATTCTCTAAAGGAGAAGTTCTAACTAAAATGTTCAGATCATTAACATTGGAAACATTGTTCTGCTTCTCCTGGAGGACGTTTCTGTTTGGACACTAGGTGGAGATCACGCTATAGCATTACACTTTATTCCAGAAGAAGAAGACAGTGTGAGGAAAAAAAAGATGTTTTAGACCACAAATAGTTACTTAAAAAAATATTTCCTTAAAATAGTTTAGAAAATTCATGCATGTGAGTTTAAAAAGATGTTCATTTAGTCATCAATATATGTTTAAGTCAACCGAGTGTTAGCATTAGCTGTCCTATGGGGAATTCCATTAAATGTTAGCATCAAGCTAGCAGACTTTAGCTTTACGTGCTAAATCAATCTATATTTTTATGAATCAATTATTGATCAATCAAGCTTGGATCAATTTAAATTAATTCATCGGTTTTATAAACCCAGCCCTAGTTCCTTGTACTGTTACCTTGTTAATTAGAGGGAGGTACATTCTAAAAATAAACTGTGATCGGTGAAATCCATGAAGTAGAATTATAGATGTTTTAAGGCGGTAAAACTCCTCTCTATGTACTTTTACAGTTTTCTCAGACAGACATGAATGTTTGCACACTTTTCTCTCTTGCTTAAACTCTCAAAGATTAAACCTTCATAGAAAAATAAGTCCAGGATTTCGAATGAAGACAAAGATCTGATTGTGATTGTGTGATTAAGATTTATGTAGATCTGGCAAACTGAATCCATTCTGTACAGGAGACATGGAACAGACGAGGTTTGTTGATGGTCTGCAGCCAACCAGGATCTGAAACCCAGTGCACTATCAAAAATGTCAGGTTAAATTGTGATGGCATAAATCTGCCACTCAGCAAGGCAGCAAAAGATGAACCACAATATATCGTGGCATCTCTGTAATGAGAAGAAAGACAACTAAAACCAATAAAAACCACTGGAGAGGAGAGTCCTGCTCTGCCTCTAGGGCAGGGTTTAGTTCCCTCATGTGTATCAAAGTGTGCTTGGGCAAGACCCTGAACCTCATGTTGCTCCCAATGGGCTGGTTGGCCCTTTGTAGGGGCATGAATGTTTGTGAGCGCTGTAGCTAGAAAAGTCCTCCGTTCACCGTTTCTTTCCTGGCCTCTTTCCTTCTCTCCAGGTTTAGGTCAAGTGGTCGACGGTACAGCTCAACATGGGGAAGCAGAACAGCAAGCTCCGACCTGAGGTGATGCAAGACCTGCTGGAGAGCACCGACTTCACCGAGCACGAGATTCAGGAGTGGTACAAGGGCTTCCTGAGGGACTGCCCCAGCGGGAACCTCTCCATGGAAGAGTTCAAGAAGATCTACGGAAACTTCTTTCCCTACGGAGATGCTTCCAAGTTTGCTGAACACGTCTTTCGCACTTTTGACGCCAACGGCGACGGGACAATAGATTTCAGGGAGTTTATCATTGCGCTGAGCGTGACGTCACGCGGAAAGCTGGAGCAGAAGCTGAAATGGGCCTTCAGTATGTACGACCTGGACGGGAACGGCTACATCAGTAAAGCTGAGATGCTGGAGATTGTACAGGTTAGTGTCATCTGGATTCAAATGCACATAATCTGACATCACAGCTGGTTTAGATGTGTCTATTATTGACATATCCTTGTGTTCACACCAACAGTGAACAAGCTTTCTTGTTTTTTAAACTCTGCATGTCTTCTCCATCATATCCATCTCAAATAGAAAAAATAAACATGTGCAGCACACCGCCGTAAATACTAGTCACCACAATGTGGCTGTTGGTATCAGACCTGGTTTGTTCTGCTCTCTCTTATCTGTTGACATACCTGCTACACCTCTGATGAAGCCTGAAGCTCTGATGTTAACTGGACTCCTGCAGGTGCAGCGGTCATGGATGCTGTTGCAGGATGACTGTCTTGTCTTTTAGAGCAGTGGTTCCAAGCCCCTGGTCCGCGGGCCGGCACCAGTCACTTGGTTCAGGGCTTCAGACAGAAAAAGCAAATAAATGCCCTAGCTTTTAGTTGATTTTCTGATCCTGAAGGAAGTTTTATTTTGAAAAACTCCCAGATTCCGATCACAACATCCGTCTTGGTCACGTGACTCAAAGCAGCTAACTAGCAGAGAATGAAGATTCCATCAAATACAGTTGCTGATTTGTTGAAACTTGTAAAAAGGACATTTGAGAAGTTTCTTACAGTAAGGCTTAAATTAGCTAGACATCCATTCAGAAAATTTTGCACAGAAAATGTTCTTTTGTGTTGAAGAAAAAACTATGTAAAGACGAAATATGATCAATATTTTTGCCCTAAAAGATAATCTGAGCCTGGATTGATGTTCAAATGAGAAAAAATCCTGTAATGTTTTATCTTTGTAACTTTTTCAAATCAGAAACAATTTCTACAAATCAACAACTTTGTGTCATTGAATCTTCATCGTCAGCATAAAAATATATACTTTGATATTTTTTAGACTTTTTCAAATTACATTTCTCGTAGTAGCATTTTATTTTGAAAATAGATTTTCTTAAATCAGAATCTTAAAACACCAATTTCAGCCCCGTTCAGACTGGTTTGTGAGAACATTGTCCAGTTTAAACGGGTCTGAGGCCTGAAACAGGTCGGGGGGTCACTGTTTAGACCGTTTTCTGATCTTTCTATAGATTTATTTTTTTTGTCATTCCAGAACAATTTACTGGTTTTAGAAAAGTTGTATTTTGTGTTTTTTGACAAAAGTTTGACCTAAACTGAATAGTAGGAAGGGTGCCTGACAGGAGCCAGAAATCTCAGAACAGATTACCAGCTCCTGTAGTATCACTGTAGACACAAACCCTGGAGCTCCTCCTCCTTGATTTACAAACCAGTCAGTCAAAATGCAGGAAAAGTTCTCAGTTTTCCAAGTGAAGCAGATTGAAAAGGTTCTGAAGTCCAGTCACATGCTCTGGTACAGGGGGTTGACCCGTTCAGGTTGTAGAGAGGAGGAACCACCGCTTAAGGCGAGTCCAGGTGTGTCTTCAGGTGGGTTCACACCAAATGTGATTCGCACATCAGGGGTGTGGAGTGTCACTGTCATGATACAGATGTGATCTGAGGTCCTGGGGAGGGATTGTCACGACTGTCACGATTTGGGCGGCGTGTCCAAAGTTAAGAAATCTGAACTTAGGATGTTGGCGTAACCAACTAGGGACTCGGCTATGGGTATGTGAGGTGTTTCGTGACTCGTGGTTGACCAAGTCAGCAATAACCCCCGCTCCCCCCAGTCAACCGTTGTGTCCTTGGGTAAGACACTCCCCTCTCCAAAGCTCCAGTGTGGCTCCACTGAATGTGATGGTGAGAGGGGCAGAAGGCGTTTACTGGCCGCCACGCCCCAGGCAACTGAGGCTACATCAGTGGTTTATCATCACTAAGTATGCATGAGGAGTAAATGATTAATGGGTACAAACTGTAAGTGCTTTGAGTGTCTGGAAAAATGCAGAGAAATCTGATCCATTATTATCATTGTTACTGCATCCATAATACGCCATTGATTAGACGTCCAGAGGAGGACATTTTAGAAGAACAGAACGCTCTGACTCGCTTTCAAAGACACTTTCATTCTGATACGGATGACAAAACACTAAAATTAGTTTTGTAAAAAGCATCAGGCTGGTTTCCTCTTCTCTTTTTTAAATATGGCTTCGATCCTGACACAGATAATAGAGACAGAGTTTTTCCATCTGCTTCACAGACATCAGCGGATCTCAGCCTAATCCCTGAGCATCAGATCACCTGCTGCATGAAGCTCAGGACTCTTGCTTTGCTTTACTTTTGTAGAAAGAGCTACTGTTACTGAACACTGAGGATTTCTAGAGTTAGATCAAAACAAGTAGATAAGAGGACATTCAGTCTGGAGATTCAGAAGAAAAGAAATAATTAAATTGATCAGAAAAAGGTTGTAGCGGTTTTTTCTTGGCATCCTGCTTGTTGGTTTTATCCCATAAGACCTAATCTGGAGCATCTGATTTCTGCTCACTGATGAGAAAGAAATGAGTACCAAAGTAGGACCAGGAAAGGCTATTTCCTGCACAAAAGCTCTCCAAGTAAACAAACAATTACTGGAACAAACAAGCGCATGTGTGTGTGTCACATTACAGTTTTTTTCAACTTCCTCCACACTTACGTGACAGCAGTTCTTTCTGCTCCAAGTTCTTCTCTCGGGTTCTTCTGGTTGGACAGGAAGCTCTTCCCGCCTTTGGAATGGGGGTCATGTCTTGACACAGGAAGTCTGCGTCATGCTCATTAGGATCCTGCAGTAATTTAAGCGTTCCTACGTGGAGAGTGGAGAGCATCATCAGGCTTTAAAGTCCCCCATGACAATTTCATTAAAAAAACTTTCCCAGTAGTGTTTTGATTATGACTATGAAGTGTTTTACCAAAATCCCACAACCTAAATTTTCCATGTTGATCTGAAGTCTCTGTTTCTAAAATCTCCTCTGAGGGGACGTGGCTTTTGGAGCTGAGCTGAGTAGCTCCGCCCCTTATCCCCCCCTGTCTGATTGTGATAGCTCTGTGTCTCACTAGTGTAAATCTTCACCGCTGCTACATGAAACAAAAGTGCTTCACTTTCTGTCTTTGATTCAAAGCGACAGTGGTCTGCCCGCCTCGAGACAGTCACGACTCAGACCTCCCTCTCACGCTTTTTTCCCTCAATTCTCTGCCCACTTCCACAGCCGTGAGGCGGAACAAAAAGCAGTGACTAAGATGCTTTCGTCTGCTGCTCGCAGGTTCAGTGTTGAAGCAGCTGGTGTGAGTGCAAAGAAATTACTGCTGTTAATGATCTGCTCCAATTATGGGGCATGATTTTGTTGTGAAACTGTGAGCACTTCAAGCATGGTTGTAGCAGAGGCTCCGAAGCAGATAGAGCAGAGGTCTGTGTTGATGGCATTGGTGGTGGGGGCTGCATCTCCAGCCTCTCCCAGTCCTGTGAAACTATTTCTGTCTGTGGAGGTATCTTCACTTCAGGTTGGAAGTCCGCCTCTGCACACAGAAAACTTAGGAAAGTAGAACATAAGTTTTCTGTCTTCAATGTCTTAGAAACAGAATGAATTGACTCAAATGCAGAGGTGTCAAACTCGATCACACAAGGGGCCAAAATCCAAAACACACCTTATATCCCGGACCGAACAGGATAAACATTTATTGAACACTCTAAAACTGCGTTTTTAAAACTTTAAAAATATATCTTTTTAACATAATTATGAATAATAAAAATGCAGGAATATTATTCCAGAATAAATCAACTTAAACCTTAAATAACTTTCAATATTTTACTCTCCATAAATATTTATTTTGTCAAAATTATACAAGTTGGAAATAAGCACAAGATAACATCAGGTCATTAATAACAATAAAATAAAATGATCTGGAGGGCCGGATCCGGCCCCCGGCCCTTGACTTTGACACACGTGCTCTAATGCATTCTGAGACTGTTATATTGTGAACATGGGAGGACAGACTTGACCGCCGCCTCGCATCGACCCGTCCATCTGGGTCTGGGCTGAACCGATAAACACTTGACGGCTCCCTCTGTCAGAGCTACAGTGTCACACGGAGCTCATCAAACCTTTGCAGCTGCTGATGCTGCAGCAGAAAGAAGAAACTGGAACCACAAACAGCTATCAGCTTCAGTGCTGCGGTTTTCACAGCCGTCTCAGAAAAAGGACTAACCTTCACACCAAACGACGGCGACAGGTCACCCCACAGCAGAGCTGTCTCCGTTCATGCACACTGAAACCTCTCTTCATTTCATTCATGCATCACACACTTCACGTGAGATCATCCTTTTACCCTCTGAGAATTAAAAAAGTGTTGAAATTTGACTGTGGTTTAGTGAGCTGCCACTTCAAATATTTCCTGTCTCATTCAGGAGGACATCTGCTGTTTTAAGCTGATTTATTTTTACATTGTTTTTAGATCAACACTTTTTTTTACTGGTCTGACAGCTGAGCAGGCAGATCAGAGCTGAAGGCCTCTTGACAGATTCTGCTGTGACAATAGGGAGTTATAGATCGTCACACAAACAATGTGGATATTTATACAAACCCCTTTTGTATCTGTGGGTTTATTTAAAATAAATATAATTATATGTAAAAAAAAAAAAAAAGATAAGAGACGGACGGAGTGGGATGCTAGAGGTGGGGGGTAAAGGGTTAAGATGGGGGAGATGGGGGGGGAGTATTAAATAATAAGATAAGGTAAGGGTGAGATCAGCATTCATTTTTGCATCAGTTTGAAATAAGCTTATATAATATTAACTGAATTTCCTCGTTTTTCTTAGTTTTACCATTGACTGCATAGGAGAACTGGACTGAGTGACCCCTCCCCCTTGGCGTTCCAAAAGTGTTCCAGTGATACACACTGTCCTTCAGCTGTTTGTAAATAAATTAAAGTTTGAGTTAGTTCACTTTTTTTCCCCTTTACTACTTTGTTATAGTTATTTTTAACAAGAAACTTTTTTCTTCAGAGGGGCCCTACCATTAAAATTAGACTTTTTGAGGTTTTAAATGTATTCTACTGTTCAATCTTCTCTATAAAGAACCCCAAAGTGGCATTTTGATCCATTCATACATTTAAGAGTAATCCTCTAAAAACCTGCACTGTTTACAGCAGCCCCTCCCATACCCATGAAAATGAGCGGGTGGAAACGTGCTGATGTAAGATCAATGCCAACAGCTCCCTCCAGGAAGAGTCTGCTCTGATAGCTCCGCCCCCAGTGTAACACAACCTTAAATTTATCCTCTTGTCCAGTCATGGTCAGCAAAAAACTTTCATTTTAGATGCAGAATACCGTTCATCTTCCAGTTCTGTCCTTTCTTCAATAAATTCCAGCTCAAACAGGAGTTTGTTACTTTAGACGCGGCGCTCCTTGACTGGCCCTCATCCACATTTGGCCCAACCCCCCCAGACACTATATACGTTTTTTTTTTCTCAATCTAGCTGTTTGAGACCCCCCTAAAACATGACTTTTTATTCCACCCATCTGTGAACTTTGACTGGAGAGGATAGACCATTTATTGGTTTAATTGTGTGTGATTCACTTTTTCTTTATTTCTTTATATATATATAATTTTTTCTGTACGTTTTTTAGACGTCCATAGCTCTTCAGCTCTTAATATATTCAGCTCTTTTTATGCAAGCTTTTTCCACTGTTTTATCAGATACAAAGGCTGTTTTGGGGATTATCTCATATTTTAGCCACAGGCTAGCTATTTAGGCTCATTTAGTTTTTTTTCAGTTTTTTGGGCTTATTTGGAGCCTAGTTAATATTTTAGCTTTATGCTAGCTGTTTGGCTAAATTACACATTTTACCAGTTTAGTCACACACCCATTCACACAATGCCGAACACTGGCTCCAGCTCATTACCACCGGGAACAATGTGAGGTCTAGTGTCTTGCTCAACGACACTTTAACGTGAGCGGATAAGGCGGAAACCAAACCTGAGAATCTCCGATCGTAGGTTGACCGCTGTACCTCTACACCACAGTTTTATCACGTGTGTGTGATTGTTGTGGCTGTAGAAGTTACATAAATTGAGGGCTAGAGTCAGAGCGGATACTCTGGCATTGTGGGGCAGAATCCCATCTGAGGTCTGGAGTTTGATTCCCCTTCAGGATCACTTCTCTGGGTGAAAGAACTTAATTTCCTCCAGAGTCAGACTTGAATGAACAGACGGTTCTCTCCAGAGAGGCAGCAATGACTCAAGGAGCATTTGTAGTGATGAAGAGAAAGCAGCAATCCGCTCTGCTGTCAGCTGTGATGAGGAAACTGAAGCTCAGAAACTGAGAAGAGGCCGTTTGAAAGCATCGCTCTCTGTGTCTGTTTGAAATAGGCGCACTGCTGTTCATTTCTGCCTGTAGACTGTTGTCACCATGAGTTCTGTTCACACTTGCCTCGGTTTGCCAGTGTGACAGAGAGCTGCGACTCGCTCCAGCTAGTTAATGTTGGCTCCTGTAGGGAGTGTGTAAAAGCTGCTGATGCTCATAATTGGCCTCGCTGTGGCAGTAATTGACCGGGACAGATCACAGACAGCTCGGCTCTTCTTCAGATGATAGGCTGAACGCAGACGCACTGATGAAACGCCTCATGCACTGATGCATTACCTCGCCCGCGTTGATTGGAGGTGTGGGGCTGTCAGCAGAGCAGATGAGCCCAGAGGGGGCTTTGTCCTGTAGGACAAGAGGGGAGGAAGATCTAGATTTAGGCTGAAGAAGACAGAGGAGTACGGTGGCCCTCAAGGACAAATCAAACCAGCAAATGTCTCAATGCAAAAACATGTTAAAGATCACCATGAAGGTGAAAAAGGCAAAACAACATATCATTTTGGAAATCAGAACACAATTAAAAAAAAGAAATTACATAAAAATAAAACATTTTGAAATCAAATTGAAATCTTAAAAAAAATCAAACTCAAAAAAAGTTGTAAAAGGTTAGAATAATGCCTTTTTTGTAATGCATCATCAATGTCTGTATACTTATAAAAGTTTAATGATTATTGTAGTGCAGCAGTCTGTAACCTGCAGCTCCAGATCCACGTGTGTCTCTTTTATCTCTCCATGGTGGATCCTTGTTCAAACATAAAATAATTAATGGAGACTGCTGATCCAGACATGTCGACCATCAGAGTCAGCAGCTCCTGATAATGTCTGACTAACCAAAACTACCTAAAGAAAACAACAAAGCCTGAAAACTAAGACTACCAAGATCCAAACTAAAATAACAAAACCCAGCAGTGTAAGACTGCTGAGGACAAAGAGGGGAGAAAAAGAACAAAAATAAATAAATAAAAGAAAAATAAAAAAGCATTTTCTTAAAGTAATAATTACTTAATTAGCATTTATTTAATTTAGATCAGTTAAATGTATAAACTGATGTCTGAGGTTCACATAGATGATAAACTATGTAGGTTTTTACATCCTGTTGACCTGAAGACGTCTTGTTTGATCAACTCTACCTCCAGAATGAACAGATTTTATATGCAAAGTAAAACTTTGGTAAAAAGTTTGATCTTTATGAGTTAAAAGCACATATTATCTTATGCTGCACAACATTGTTACTAGCTGTTCAGAGCTGCACTGAGATGATCCTGTTTGGCACAGAGCATCTTTTATTTTTAAAATAAGTTACAAAAAATACATTTTGAGATATGTTAGGTCCTTTTTATATTTTTGCTTTTGTTGGTGCCAAAAAATAGACATAATTAATATTGTAAAAAACAAAGTAATGAATGCAAATCCAAATTTCTGAAATGCTAAAGTAGACTCTCCGGCTACTTCTAGGTTTTGATCGGTAGAAAACGAGTCCAAATGGCTCCTTTACTGTTAAAGGATGCAGACCCCTGGTATAGAGCATATACAGGTTGAAATGATGGACAAACATCATAATCCAATCAAAAACATCCCATAATAACTATTTTGTTTTTTTAACATTAATTTTGGATTTCTAGAAATGACTTTTGTTTCCTGAAATGTTTTATTTTTATGTTGTTTTTTTATTATTGGTTTTGCTTTTTAATGATGATCTCTGGTGTGTTTTTGCTTCGAGTGATTTGATTTGCGCTTCACGGTAGAGAAGTGATGAGCAGAGCAGTGCTGTGAGCAGAAGCAGATGCATTCGTGAAGCGTGTAGCTGCGTGAGAGTTGTTAGTGTCTGCTTTTTACTGCACGGCGGCTGGTATGGTGCTCAGCTGGTCATGGATGCAAACAAATGAATGACCTCTCTGTCGGTTTTCTCGCATAGAAGGAGGCGACAGGCTCAACATGAAGCTGTTTTCTTCTGCTCCACATGCTCAGAAGGTGCCTGCAGAGCCGTGCGTCTGCAGAGCCGTGCGTCTGCGGTCATGAGCGGGTTTGTTGTGTGAGTGGGACCTGGACTGCATCACGGAGACGATGGTGGGCTCCTGTTTGAGGAGGCTCTGCAGCCTCCGCTGGTGTTTGCTGCTGTCCGTTCAGTCAGAATCAGAACCAGCAGGACACCACCCAGCTTCTCCTTCAGCAAGAGACTGAACTGAGGTGGAGAGTTACTGACATGTCAGCCAACCAGGATGAGCGGCTGAAAGAGCTCTTTCTAAGAAAATCCCCAATGTCTTTGAACTTGACTCCTCAGAAGAGAAGAAGTCACCGTGTGGTTTGAGGATCTGTTTGATGTTTGACTGAGTCTCAGGAATCAGGCGGCTGTGTCTTCATGTTTTCAGGACTCAGATGCTTTTCTTTTTGAGCTCCGCTCAAATGTTTCTCTACAGAGATCCAACACCAGCAAAGTGTCATGTCAGGTGATCTGGTGTCACCTGTCATCTCGTCAGTGTTTGTGAGTTCCTGCTGTGTTAGAGCTTTAGTCAATAAAACTGGAGCAAACTTCAGAAACTTTTGTTTTCTTTGTTGCAGTTCTCTCCATCTAAGTAGGGGAAAAATGATGTTTTAGCTTATTGCTGTTCGGAGACCAAAAACTGTAACTAAAATCAAATATAATTTATAATATTAATAATAATCTTTAATTATTTACCACATTTCAAGTTAAAATCACTCAGTGCTTCCCAGTAAAACAGTGTAAAGCATAGAATATAAAAACAGAATTAAGAAAAAGCCATTTTAAAAATGTGTGTTTAGCTACTTTTCAAAAGAAAACATTGAGGCTGAGAGGAAGGGAGTTCCAGAGGGATGGGGCCACTGCTGCGAAGACTCTGTCACCTTTAGTTTTAACTGAGTTCTTTTAACCACCAGCAGGCCTTGGTCACATGATCTCAGGGACCTGCTGGGAGTGGACGGCTGCCCGAGGTCCTTTATGTAGACCGGTGCTTGGTTATTAACAGCTCTATATGTTAAACCAGGATATTAAAGCACACTCTGAAGCAGATGGAGAGCCAGTGCATCTGGATCAACAACGGGGTGACGTGAGAATACTTGGAGGATTTAGTTAAAAGTCTTGCAGCAGCGTTCTGGACAACCTGAAACTGTTCTAAAGATTTATACTAGGACATATGAAGATGGAGTTACAATAATCAAGATGAGAAGAAATAAAAGCATGAATGAGCATCTCCATCTTAAAATGTGTCTCAGTTTGGCAATGTTTCTTAAATGATAAAAGCAAGAACGAACAAGTGCAGCAACATGGGAGTCAAGAGATAAAACTGGGTCTAGAGTTACCCCGAGGTTTCTGACCAAAGAGGAAAGTGGACCAAACCACTGGACTATCTGGGAGAGGTATTTGTCAAGAGCACAAACGAGGACTTCAGTTTTATCGTCATTTAGTTGGAGAAAGTTGTCATTCATCCAACTCTTGATCAAATCCAGACACCTGCGTAATCTCAAAACCATCCTGAGGTTTTGAGATATGTAGATTAAAATTCCGTTTAGTTTCAGGTAGATAATGTTTCTAATGGAGTGTTGTTTAATGCTCAGTCAGATCAGTGTGCAGGATTTCAGGATTTCAGCTGAAGTGCTGCTGCTGCTCGTCCTGGGCTCTGACCTGGGAGCTGTGCCGTCCTGCTGCTGGGTAATAGGCAGCATAATCAGCACCTGTACAGAGCTTCGGCTGCTCTGTAATCACCATCAGCCCTGCTGTGTTCACATGTCAGCTCCCATTCCCTCAATACGCCTCCTTATTACAGGGAGCGCGCCGTTATCCAGCGTTTCCTGAACAACAGCAGCTATGCAGCACAGACGCACAACCCTGACAGTCGCTGTGTGGGGGTGTGTGTGTGCATGTGTAAGTGTGTGCATGTGTAAGTGTGTGTGTTTCAGCAGTCACAGTCTGGAGCGGGGGGGGACTCAATCGCACAAAACACACCTCAGGTCGAACAGGATAAACATTTATTGAACACCCTATAACTACATTTTAAAAACTTTAAAACAATAACTTTTTAACATACTAAATGAACTAAATATATAACATTACCTGTGATAATGCTAGTGTGAATGCTGGAAGCTGAATTTGTCCGCTGAAGATGCTGAAGCTGATAGCTAAAAACGCTGAAGCTGATAGCCAGCTAACTATTAGCTAAATGCCAAATTAACTTCAAAACCTAAAAAAAAGAAAAAAAACTAACCAAAACAGCTAGCATGGAGCTGAATTATTAACTAAACTCCAAACAGCCTAAAAATCTTAGTAAATGCCAAAATAGTCTAAAAAGCTAGCAGAAGGTCAATTTTTTAAACCTTTAACCAACTTTCTAACATAATTATGAATAATAAAAGGGCTGGACTATTATTCCAGAATAAATCAATTTAAACCTTAAATAATTTTCAATATTTTATTCTCCATAAAAATATATTTTGTCAAAATTATACAAGTTAGAAATAAGAGCAATATAGCATAAATAACAATAAAATAAAATGATCTGGAGGGCCGGATAGAATTACCCGGAGGGCCGGATCCGGCCCCCGGGCCTCGACTTTGACACATGGTCAGGAGGTTTCATTCATTCAGTCTCATCTGTGAGTCTTCATCCTGATAAATTCATCCTACTCTCATCCAAAAACTTGTAGTTGGTGTTTATTCCTTCAAACCTCAAGATATTTGAGTGTTTGGATCTCCGGTGGTCCTCAGCTCTGTTGCTGATGCTTCAGTCTGAACCTCCCCTGTGCAGGGATTGTGCTGCAGAACGTCTGCAGACCGGAGCTCAGGTGGAAGTCCTCACTCTGGAACAAACATGAGCTTAGCCTGTGTGCAGCCTGAAGGCCTCAGGTTCTTATGAGCAGAGAATATCTATGAAAAGACAAAGTCAATGATGCAATCAATCACTATGTAAAACTGACCCCAAATTTTCATAAACAAGTTTTGAGATAACTTTGCATTTGGAAAAATCTGTGCATCACTGTAAGCAGATGGAGTTTAATTTGCATCCCGCTCTGATCTTTATTCTTCTGTATGAACCTTTAATGTCCTTAAGAACATTCTGGAGTGATGAGCAGGAAACAGAATCCCCTTATAATGATAATAATACATTTTATTTATATAGCACCTTTCAAGATAAAAACCACAAAGTGCTTTACAGTAAAACACAGAATAAAACACAAAGAATCCAGACACTTGTGTAAAATCTGTATTTTAAAAACCTCCTGTGGTTTAAAAGATACATAAAGCTGAATGTCGTCAGCATAAAAATGATAAGAAATGTCATTAAAAGAACTTAAAATATTATATAAAGGCAACAAATATAAAATGAACAGTAATGGTCCCAAAACAGAGCCTTGTGGCACACCAGAAGTGAGGGATGCAGAGGAGGACTTAAACTTGGAGCAAACCACAGAAAGGGATCTGCCAGTGAGGTATGATGTGAACCAGTCTAAGGCAGATCCGGATACCCCAACCCAGTTTTTCAACCTGTCTAGGAGGACGTGGTGGTCGACAGTGTCAAAGGCTGCGGTTAAGTCCAAAAGCAGAAGCACGGAGCAGTTTCCTGCATCACTCTGCATCAGCATGTCGTTTGTAACTCTGAGAAGAGCTGTTTCTGTGGAGTGAGCTCTACGAAAACCTGACTGGAACTGATCCAGAATGGCGTGTCTGTCTAAAGCAGCTGTGAGTTGTTTAGCAACAACTTTTTCTAAAAGCTTTGAGATAAAGGACAGATTAGAAATGGGTCTGTAGCTGCTCAGGAGGGAGGGGTCAAGCCCAGGTTTTTTAAAGAGAGGAGCTATGACAGCTTCCTTAAACAGCTCAGGAACTTGACCAGACAGCAGAGATGAGTTAATTATGGACAGGACGCAGGGACCAATGGACTGAAAGACATCTTTGAGCAAAGGTGTTGGTAGCAGATCAAGTGAGCAGGAAGACGACTTCATTGTGCCCACTAATCTGACCAGCTCAGGGAGAGAAACAGGTGAAACGTGTCTAAGATCACAGGTCGAGATGGACTAGGACTAGAAACAGAAACAGAAGCAGCTGGTTATTTTACCCAGTCGACGTGTGTCTGTGTGCAGGCGATATACAAGATGGTGTCGTCTGTGATGAAGATGCCTGAGGACGAGTCGACGCCCGAGAAGAGGACAGAGAAGATCTTCAGGCAGATGGACACCAACAGGGACGGTAGGATGACCCAACAGAGAATGACGGATGGAAACGTCACAGTTGTCACTTGCTGTCGACATATTCCAGAGAATGCTCCCGACTATTGATAAATAGATTATTATTGTTGATTATGTCAATATAAAGAGACTTCAATTTAAAGATGGAGAGGCAGAAACCTAACTTTTACTAGAAGTGCCTCAACACTGCCACCTGTTGGTGGAAGTGAGCCTCATAAAGGAAGCTCATCGTGTTGAATATTGCTGCTGCCCATGGTCTTCTTCTTATTTAACAGCTTTCTTCCTGTTCTCTGAATGCCTCCTGACTCTGTCCGCTTCAGGCAAACTCTCTCTGGAAGAGTTCATCAAAGGAGCAAAGAGCGACCCCTCCATCGTCCGCCTGCTGCAGTGCGACCCCAGCAGTGCTGGTCAGTTCTGAACCTGAGGCACCCACACATTCGGTAAGACCTGCACTCTACAGAAACAACTTTGATAAAGTTATAGCAGGGAAATGTGTCTGCTTCGTTTCTTCTCCTCAATCTAAATCCATCTCTGGCGGAGGCTCAGGTCAGGTCTGCCTCACACTGTGACTGACGGAGGAGGCCGCTGTCATGGAGCTGATGAATCTGTAGTTACTCCACTCGTTCCTTCTCTCATGATGGGATTATTCCAAACTCAATTAGAAAAATGGAGTTTCCATTGAAGAACAAACTTTACATCTCTTTCATGAGGCAAATAGGATCAAGAACAATGAAGTAAAAGTATTTTGCACAAAAATGTCAGTATTTATATAAACCTCATGAAGGTGGAAGGTTCAGAGGTTTCTCTGCAGGTGGATAAAAACTTGTTGTATTTGTCAGATCAGGTTTTATCTCTTAAGGCCGTGCATGTGTGGTGCGTTCAAGAACACGTGAATTCACAGAGCGCATGCAAGCAAATGTTCAAATCTGTCTCTCCTTCATGTGATAGATGTCAGAGGATCACATACATGGTCCCAAATATTCACCTGGTTTTCAAATCACTTTGTGAAAAATGTCCCTCTGAATGGTACACTGGCAATACTTGGACCATCTCCAGAAGCGCCTGTGGCGTCTGGTGTGATTCGCTGGAGAGAACGGATGCCACGTGCACTCCACTCCCCGCCAGTCTGAACCTGGTTATTCTTTGTGAAGACAGAGGATGCCGTGGACCCTCAAATCTCAACAACATTGATCTTCTTTCACAGCTTCCCCCGAGATTCCCCTCCGTCAGTCAGAAGGGTTGTGTTTATGCAGTTACCATGACAACGTCACACCCTCACAGTGTCTGCTAGGGCTGGGTTGAAAAAGTCAATTAATCGATTTGAATCGATTTAAGCTTAATAGATCAGTACTCAATTCATAAAAATATAGATCGAGTTAGCACATAGAGTTAAAGTCCGCTAGCTTTATGCTAACGTTTAACAGTTTCCCATAGGACGGCTAATGCTAACGGTCGGTCGACCCTCACAGACATTCATTTTCTAAACTCTTTTAAGGAATTTTTTAAAGTAACAATTTGTGGTCTGAAACATCGTTTTTCCACATACTGTCTACTGATCTGAACATTTTAGTTAGAACTTCTCCTTTAGAGAATCCATGTAACACTGTATGATATTAACAATTTCATTATTTCACTGATACATTTACAGTATGTGAACTGGATCAGATTAATATGAATATATTCAAATTATAAAGTAGATTTTTTTATGTATTTCTAAACAAATGTGTATAAATGTGTAAACTTAAAATTTAGTTGAACTGAAGAATCGAAAGAATCGAAAAAAAAAATCGTAATTGAATCGATTCTGGAAATAACTGATACCCAGCCCTAGTTTCTGCTCTGTGTTGCCACAAACCTTCAGACGCTGCAGATGTTGGTTGAGGACCAGAGCTCATTTGTTTCCCCTCCTGACTGTGGCTCTGTCCCCCTCAGCGCTTCTCTGGGCGACGCTGAAGATGTGAACCTCTCCAGCTGGAGCAGATTGATGAGGAGGAATGACAGAGGAAGATGATAGAAATGTCAGGACTTCAACGTTTGCTGAGGGCTTTTAGAGATGGGCACAGGAGCCGCATTGTCCATTGATACCCCCCTAATTCATTACATTTTGTCCATAGACCTTCCAAACTCCAGCGACCCCCCCCCCAGGTTCATTAGACAGTAGGATGTACATAAGCAGCATAGCCTGGAGTCTCTGTGTCGCTGTCTGTGCTGGGCTCTCAGTACTCTGAGGGGGGGCCTCCGTCACTCTACTCTAGAGGTTTAAGACACACGATGGTGAAGAGGAGCAGAGAGGACCTCGCCCTCCTCCCCGCTGTGACACGCTGTTTCTGCAAACGTCTGGACCGTTGGATCTGCTGCGCCAGGACGAAGCAAACGTGTGTACGCTGCTATGCATATGTGCCCTCCTCCGTGGTGTGATGGTGTCCCCGTATGTACTGAAGGAGGGGGGGGCCGCCTTTCCTCATCACGTTCCTGTGTTCTGTTTTTCATATCAGCAGAGGAGGTCGTTCTTGTGCTCCGTCTGGGAAAGTAGTTGTTGCAGCAATCTGAGGTTAGTGTAGATATTTGAACGTGCACATCCTGAATTCTCAGTACAGACCAAATGTTGTGAAATAATGATGATGTTATTAGTAATAGAACATGTTTGTATATTTATGCCAGATGTCACGCATGTTTTCTCTTTTGGGAACTCCTCTCACTTTTTGACGTTTTTAATTAAAGGCTGCATGTTGACGCAGTCGCTGGCTGCAGAGGCAACAAACACATATATGCATGAGACTTCTGCGCATGTAAATGTATAGACAGCCAGCCGGATGACACTCAGGCCGGCGCGGTTCGTGCAGACATTCGTGACCCCGTGAATTCTTCAGACAGATAAAGTGAAGTTACATCGGCTCTGAATGTAACCCCACAGCTAAAGCTGTTCAAGTCACTGCGTTGGTTTTAGATTCACTTTCAAATTTAAAAAAACTGCTGGTGTTTTCATCTTTTTTTAACATAAAAAAGTAAAGATCCAGAACCAGGTAATACGATTCTCTCACAGTGTGTTGCTTTTATTGTACATCTTTTTATATACAGTCTAAATGGATCATCTTTTCTTATTCAAGGAAATGTTTCAGGTGTAATATTTCTGTCAAAGCACAAATTAGCAAATTGTGAT
Source organism: Oryzias melastigma (assembly GCF_002922805.2). Lineage (NCBI taxonomy): Eukaryota > Metazoa > Chordata > Actinopteri > Beloniformes > Adrianichthyidae > Oryzias > Oryzias melastigma. The sequence goes on along the minus strand of NC_050527.1, from coordinate 19,215,006 downwards.
CAAGTGCCAAATTAAAACAAACCAGTATTGTGTACATTTACACTGTATAATTGTTATATGTTGAACAACATGTTTGTAATTGTTGCATTTTGTAGCTTTTGTAAAGTATCCTGTGTGTAGTGACTGCAGTTTTAGAACACAGGATGCTGTTTTTTGGTCAATAAAAAAACAGAAAGGAAGTTTTTGTGTGCAAATATCACTGTGTGTGTGTGTGTGTGTGTGTGTGTGCGTGTGCGCGGTTATTGTGGCTTATTGCAAAAAATATTTACAATGAAAAACATGACACTGTTTTCTGATGAAAGTGATGCATGTGGGAAAAGCTGTTCAATAGATTAGAGACTGCTCCTGGATGGAACAGAGACCTCTTCAGACCCCTAAACCTTCACTCCACGTGTCAAAGTCGAGGCCCAGGGGCCGGATCCGGCCCTCCGGGTGATTCTATCCGGCCCTCCAAATCGTTTTATTTTAATGGTCCGATTTTTTTCACATTTTCAAATTTTTTTTTTGTAATTTTCATTTTTTTCAGATTTTGTTTTTTTCCTCAAATGTACAATGTCTTGTTTTCACATTTTCATATTTTTTCAGTTACAATTTCTGTTTTTTTCAAGTTTTCAATCAGTTTTTTCGTTCACTTAAAGACGATCCTGACTTGACCCCATACTTTTTAAGACATTTAGGTTGTGGAATTTTGGTTAAAAACTTCATAATCATAATTAAAACACTACTGGGAACGTTTATTCAAATTAAAAAAGTTGTCATATGGGGACTTTAACACCCGAGGTGTCATTGGTGACGTTTAAACACAAAATCTTTAACATACTTTAACTTTTCAACTGTTAACACAATAACTCCCCTCAGAATCTACTGGAATTATCACGTTAACGGTTGAAAAGTTACAGTAAATAAAAAGAACATAAACACTGGAGCTTCTGTGTTATGCTGCTGCGAATTAAACAATTGTTGAGAGGCATTAATCAAAGTTCTGTGGAGGAAAACATTCAATCTTTCCTGATTCAGTCTTTAAATCCAGATTACACCAAAGAGTCCATTTATCAATCACATCCATGACAGACGTGAACTCATAAAAACTCAGTTAAAAACCACGTTTGGGTTTAGGCTGGCAGCTGGCCTTTAGTGAGGCAACTCCACAGACGCTGTGACAGCAAAGATTTGAGGCTTTGGCTGCAAATAATGTGCTTTTATTGAGATTTACAGTAAAAACAAAAACAGGAAAGAAAGGACACTGGAACTGAAAATCACATTAGGCCTCCAAACATTATAAAAACACACAATTTTTCAAAACTAAAGTCATAAATAGTAATACTTGCCGGAAAAAAAGCACTAAAAATCAGCAAACACGGAGAGAAAGGAAGCAAGTTTAACAGCCTCCTGAAGATGAAGAGTTGTTTGGTATTTGAGTCGCGCTTGCAGCAGAAACTTGACCCACCTGCAGCATTACGAAAGAAACCAAAACCCTGTCCCACCCAAAAAATCTAAAATAAACACCAGAAATCCATAAATATTTACAGATTTATAAAAACTGAAGCCCAACCATGAACTCCTGCATGTCAGTGACATCCACAGCAGTGGGGAACCTGCAGCCTTTCACAATAAGAGTCTGGAGGAGCTGATGACTTCCTCAGATGATTTCCAGCTTCAGCGGCCAGCACGGAAACAGGAGGAGTGCAGGGAGCACAGATGAGGCCAGCACTAGCGCCCCCTGCTGTTAGTCCAGTGCTTCACAGAAAATGCATGGATGTGAGGTGGTGATACAAATAGAAAAAGTCAGGGGAGGGGGGTGTATCCAATTCAAAACTTCTCTGACTTCCTGAAAAAAAAGCAGCAGAGTTGTATCAGCTGGGAGGAGCTGTTTCAAATGCAGGGACCTTTACTGAGGCTGAGAGCCCAGTCTGAAGAGAGTTTGGAGGGCAGTTAGATCTCTGACAGAGTCACTCGAAAGCAGTCTGCGGAGCTGTCGATGGCCAGGATGAACGTGTCCTCGTTTGAATAGTGCTGAATGATGTTGTCGTCCATGTTTACCAGAACCCTGAAAAAGAGGGGTCTCTGGTCACATGCAAGATGGCGCCAGAAACAACTTTAGCTGGTTGTGTAAGAGGAACTTTCTAAACTTCAGGAAACCTTTTCAAAAATGATATTTCAAAAACTTTTCAGAACAATCAGCTTTAAGCTTTAAAATCTGAATAAAGTGTAACTGTATAACAGTTTAGTGTATAGGACGAGTTTCAAAGACAGAGAACGCTCATCGCTAGGTTCCTGTAAAGTCAATAATAACAAGTGTTCATAATCGTATAACTACACCCGTTTACCTCCAGAGAAAATGCTTGCAAAACGTCCTTTTTTCTTCTGTGAATCAGCTGATCGCTGACAAAAAGTAGTTTTTTTCTCCGTAAATTACCAGATCGACGGCAAAAATTGTTTTTTTTTCAATGAATCAAATGATCAGAGCCGATGAAATGTCATTTTTTCCTTCTGTAAATTAGCTGATTGCTGACAAAATGTCTTTTTTTCTCTGTAAATTAGCTGATCGCCATCAAAAAAATATTTTTTTTCTCTGTGAATCAACTGATCAGAACCAACAAAATGTGGTTTTTTTCCCTCTGTGAATCATCTGATCATGAAAGCAGTTAAGGTGTGTCAAAGGGAAAAAAGGCTGAAAGTTCTGGTTGAGGACTTTTTTGTGGCCGGCTCCAGCAGGTAAAGGGACTTCTGGCTATTAATTTTCGAGTGGCATATTTTTTCTCTGTTTCCAGATTCTCCTGAGTAAAATCAAGTGAAAGGCTTCAAAGGACATTCAGACACAAGAGGTTGATGATTCCTTTATACTTCTGTCACATCCTGACCTCTCAAACACATGAAACTGCTGGATATATACATTTAGAGACATCTCAGATACATTTGAGATGCTGACTCTTAAGAGAAAATGGACTGCAAACATTTTAATTAGCAAGCTTGAACAAGAGTCAGGCCGTGCACCCCCTCAGGAAGACAGGTTTGTAGACTTTCTTACCCTTTTTTACTTTTTTGGTAAACTTTAATCGCCTTGTCCACTGGCAGTGAGTACTTTTCAGAGATCTAGGAAGATAAAATCCACGTTAACCACCTTAAATCTCCACTCACAGACCACAAAGAAGCAGCTGCTGTCATCACCGCTCAGAAAGACTTCAGGTTCATTGAACCGTTTCATGCAGTGGATTTTCACAAGCACTCACCGAATCCATCAGAGCTTTCAGGGTGGGGGCCCGCAGCATTAGAGCATCAAAGACTTCGTCACACTCCTTCCTCACATACAGCAAGACTGACGAAGCGTACAGCAGGAAACGTTATTCATTCAGAGCAGCAGAGAGCAGAAAACCCGACGAGACAGGTGAGGTTACCTTTCTTCTCATGCTCCACTTTGGACTTCTTCGTCTGAGGCAGAACTGCATCTTCCTGACTGGACGTCCTCTTTGTCGCCACATTTCTGACGAGCACACAACAAATCATCGGAACACATGTGGATGTCAGGGTTTGAAATGTCTAAATCAGCAGATCTCCATGTATTTCATTTAGATTAGGTAAATGTATAAATTGATGTCTGAGGTTCACATAGATGATAAACTATGTAGGTTTTTACATCCTGTTGACCTGAAGACGTCTTGTTTGTTCAACTCTACCTCCAGAATGAACAGATTTATATGCAAAGCAAAACTTTGGTAAAAAGTTTGATATTTTATGAGTTAAAAGCACATATTATCTTATGCTGAACAACATTGGACACTAGTTCTCCAGAGCTGCACTGAGATGATCCTGTTGGCACAGTTCATCTTTTATTTTGAAAATAAGTAAAAAATAAAAAAAAATTGAGAGATGCTAGGCTATTTTTACATGTTTGCTTTTGCTCATGCTCTAGGTTTTGATCAGTAGTAAACAAGCCCAAATGTTTTTTTATTGCCGACCTCAGGTCTAACTGGAAGAAAAAAACAACAGTCTTTTTGTTTGTGGCTGTAATCTGCTCACCTGTCTCTGGCTGAGTCTTCAGTGTTGAAAGCAAACACCTGCAAAAATCAACACGATTTCAATGAAAGCAGGAAAACCCGCGCCCTCTGTGCACGTGAGTGGTAGAGGGCTTCCCTCACCTGCCCGGCCCTCTGCAGGTTTCCAAAGTGAACGTCTGGGATGAAGAGAACCGGCTGGGATTCCAGGTCAAACATGCTTTTGAACAGCGTGCTTTCTGCTCTCTCAGCATGAGGGGTCAGACTCGAGCTGACGCCTTTCCCTAATCAAAGACAGAGGGTGAACTCTCCATCTGTTGCTAAGCAACAGCTACAGGTAGGACACATGCTCACCCCCCCCCACAGTTCTTTACACTTCACCAAAAAAATGTAAATGCAGTTAAACCGTTTTATCTTTAAAAAAAATCCCACCTTCTGTTATTATTATGGGATTTCAAACAAACTGTTACCTTTCACCCTCTTCCTGAGCTGTTTCTTCTCCTCATCACGGAGCTTCCTCTCAGCTCCCTGAAGAAAAAAAAAAAAAGAAAAGCTGTAAATGTTTCTCAGATCCAGTCGACGCTAATCCCAATGAGCTGCTTTTGTCATGGCTCACCTTGTCACAGAAGACCTTAATCTGAGCATAAGCTCTGTGGATGGGCCGGCTGTTGCAGCTGTTGTAGCTGTAGGTGTCAATCTGGATTATGAGAGGCATTCCCTTCACCCCTTTCTGCGAGGAGAAGTCTGTGCTGAGGCAGTTCACAGAGATGAAGACCTGAGAGGAAAAAGGAAACAGAGCTGGGTCCTGAAGCTGGGACTTCTGCCTTCACTGAGGACAGCTCTACTTTTAATTGGTTTTTAGGAAAATTTTGGAGCAGAAGAATAATCAGAATCAGCTTTATTAACCAAGGAATTTGGTAACCTCGTGGAGAAAACAAACAAAAAATAAAAACAGGAAAAAAAATTCAAACATAAATAACATTTGAATTGGTTTAAAGATTCTCATGCGTGTGCTGTCATAGTGTGGCTGTTCAGAGTTCTGGAGAAGAAGCGGTCTTTGTGGTGGGTGGTTGTAGTGCACAGTGAGGAGAGGAGTCTGAACAGAATGTGTCTGCTGTGAGAGGGGTCTGTGGAGATTTCACCAGCGCACTTCCTAACCCTGGACTGCTACAGGTCCTGGATGGAGGATCTATCCTCTCTGCAGTCTGTCCCTGTCGTGTCTGACTGCAGATCCAAACCAGATGGTGATGGATGTGTACAGACTGGAAACAGTCAGCAGCTCCTGAGGCAGGTTGAACTTTTTTTAGTTGATACAAGAAGTAAAACCTCTGCTGGGTCTTTTTTCTGGATATTGTCAATGTATGAGGTCTAAACCAGGAGTCTCCAACCTGCAACTCCAGATCCATATGTGTCTCTTCTATCTCTCCATGATGTCTCCAAACATAAAATAATTCATGGAGACTGCTGATCCAGACATGTCGACCGTCAGAGTCAGCAGCTCCTGATAATGTCTGTCTAACCAAAACTACCTAAAGAAAACAAATAAACAAAGCCTGAAAACTAAGACTACCAAGATCCAAACTAAAATAACAAAACCAGCAGTGTAAGACTGCTGAGGATAAAGAGGGGAAAAGAGAACAAAAATAAATAAATAAAATAGCATTTTTTCAAAGTAAGGATTACTTAATTGGCATTTATTTAATTTAGATTAGGTAATTGTATACATTGATGTCTGAGGTTCACATAGATGATAAACTATGTAGGTTTTTACATCCTGTTGACCTGAAGACGTCTTGTTTGATCAACATAGCTGCAAAATTCAGCTTACAACATTCACACTAGTGTTATCGCAGGTGATGCTATATATCTCATAATGATATTAAAAAGTTACAGTTTTAAAAAGTTTTAAAATTTTAGTTTTAGAGTGTTCAATTAATGTTTCAGCCCGCAATACTGAAACTTGTGCGATTGAGTTTGACGCCCCTGCTTTACACTAACTAAAAATAAAGAGAATTAAGATGATAGTTTATTAAACTTTTAATGAATTGTGCAGCCTCTGTCCTTCATTCATGTTTAGCATTAAAACATGATTAAATCTAATGAGGTTGGCATCTAAAACAAACAGCTATTTTCCACTAAAGATCAAGTTTTGATCTCACTGACTCAAATATTAAAAAAATACATTTTTTGGTGCTGATCGCTCACAACTTTGTTCAACTCTGACTCCATATAATACAAAGTTACAAAATAGTCGATTAGTCGACTAATCGTGGCAGCTCTAATGTTCACTTGACAAATCTGCAGCAGCTGTGTGATGCTATCATGTCTATATGGACCAAAGTCTCTGAGGAATGTTTCTCGTTGAATCTCTGTCACTAATGAATGAGTTCTGAAGGTACAGGAGGTACTAGCAAGGTGGGAGTGTAGAACTGAAATATAATGAAATGGATCTCCATGCTAGGCCCTGCGACAGACTGGCGACCTGTCCGGGGTGTACCCCGCCTTCGCCCATCAGCAGCCGGGTTAGGCTCCGGCACCCCCGTGACCCCGAAAGGGACAAAGCGGTCAGGAAAATGGATGGATGGATGGATCTCCATGCTGAGGTTCAGATCCACATCTGGACTGAAGGAAAAAGAGCTGAATGTATTCGAGCTTGACTGATAATCATAAACACACAAAACCAGACGACGCCTGGAGGCTCCAGCAGTCCAGTTCTGTGGTGGACACCTGAGGTTAGGAGCAGTTTGTGAGCTCCTGGTCATCACGTTTGTCAGTCAGGAGGTAAAGTTTCTTAGCAAAGCTTCTCTCGCTCAGATGGATCAGAATTTTAGATAAATGTCAGAAGAGACGGATAATGGATGAATGTATCCTGTATCAAAGGACAAACAACTGTTCAAACCTGCCTGTGGAAAGGTAATTGCATGCCCCGCCCCCACATGGCTGATGAATGAACTGTGATCAACCTCAGCTTTTTGGGAAAGCCAATTTCAGTTTGACTTGCCACACCTAGACCTGAACAAACACAATCCAGCGGTGTGAACGCCACAGAAGATCCGCCACTGCTTGATCAAACTGAACAGCTCGAACACCCATGAAGATCTGGATCAGATCCTTCATAGGCTTTAATCCTTCTGCTCTCTTATGGGTCAAGATGACCCGACTCTGTGTGATCCTCCCATGACAAAGATGGACAGGATTTCATGTCTGCCACAGACACAAGTGAAGATAAAAAACCTTTGAAAAAAAAGTTCAGTGCGCTGTCTTGTGGGGTCCAGATGACCCACTTTCAATGCGAACATGTCTAGGATAGCACAAGCTCCTCATTCAGCTTAACTCATCCTGTGCTGCTGAATTCACATGAAGCTGGAATGAGATCACAGAGGCTTTTTCTTCACAACAGACACTGTCCGGAGCTGCATCTCTGCTGCTGAAACAGCAAGAAACTCTGAGAACTTCATGACTAACTGTGACTCTGACCGAGGATGATGATGATGATGATGGTGCACAGGTAAAGACAGGAAAGGAAAAGTCCATCAAACTTATCTGGGCAAGTAGTGACACAAATGGGATGAGATCCAAGCTTTAAAAGAAACGATTGTCAACATTTTTGATCCTCGGCTCACAGAGTCCCTCCTGTTCTTCACTGATCTGCTTTTGGTTTCCTTGTTTGTTTAGCAGAGTTTGAATTTCAGTAGAAACTGGATGTGAGTGTTTAGTGACGAGCGACTAACTGCATGGAAAACACTGTGAGCAACACGGACATGCGGGAAAGTCCTTCCTCGGAAGCCGTCATAGGGTCCAGATCGTTCTGGATGGGGAGTTTCAGCTCAACATGGTTCTGATCCAAACTTTGTGTCCTGAAGCTAAATGATGTAAGTGAGTCAAGCTTTCTGTTTGTGCAGCTCCCCTCATCCGTTCCTCTGCACCTCACAGGAGCAGTGTAAACAGTCCTCCATTATCTCATACATTTTAATTGTATAGCAGCTTCCCATGATCCGTGCCAAGCAGCATAAATCAGCTCCAGTCCTGTTGAATTTTCCAGTTAAACAGGACTGACGGATTGAGCAACAGGTCGACAGACACGAATAACGGTGAGATTCCTGCAGCTATTTTCCCACTACGCCGCTGCAGCAGCGTCGTGCCTGGACCTGCAGAGGTGAGGTCCTGAAGCAGCGTGGAGCCTCCCACACACCCCCCACAGACTCGCACCTCCACAGAGCCCAGCCATCTGCACACATTCCTGCCGGCATCTGTGGCGGCGCGAGTGGGAGTGTTTGTGCTTTCCGGGGGCATTCGAAGGCCTTCATAGAAAGCTGACGTGGGCACAGTGTGCGACCCACTCCACCAGTCACAAACAAACAAACATAAAGGCGGAGTTGTTGACGCAGGAATGATACAATGTTGACGCTGGTTGTTACTTAGCAACAGAAGAAAACTGATCATTCCAACATTTGTTCCTCAAAGATTTGTGAGAAAAAGAGCACAAAGTTCTCTCAGTGTTTTACTGGTGGGAGAGATGGTTTCAATGAGCTGCATAAATAAAGGCACGGACTCTTCCCATCATCAACACTCCACGCCACAGACATAAGGAAACTGAGAGCAGTGAGGCGTCACGTTTCCCCTTTGAACCGTTCTATTCTGGCTCAGCCTCCCAGCTCTGCTCCTGCACTGGAGTCGGGGACAGCAGCTGAGATGGAGGCCACGCAATCCCATCACTAGAAAGAAACCCCTCCTCTAAACGCACAGACATTCCAGTCTAACGCTATGGAAGAATTCAGTCTCTTAAATAATGTCTTTCTCTGGATGAAGGTTTACATCAGCAACCGTACGAGGGCCCAAAATCCGAAACACACCTTAGGTCACGGGCGAACAGGATAAACATTTATTGAACACTCTAAAACTACATTTATAAAAGTTTAAAACCGAAACTTTTTAAAATAATTAAGAACTAGATATAGAGCATTACCTGCAATGCAATGCCTTCAAAATATCTTGAAAACATTTTAGTAAATGCCAAAATAGTCCAAAAAGCTAGAAGAATGCCATTTTTTAAAACTTTACAATCGCAACTTTTTAACATAATTATGAGCTAGAAAAGTCGCATTACCTGCGATAATGCATGTGTGAATGCATCTTTGCTGAATGTTGTCGCTGAATATGCTGCAAACATTTGCTGAAGATGCTGTAAGGACTTACTGTAATTGCTGAAAGTAGCTTAACAAAGAATTAGCCTTAAAAACCGGAGAAAGTGTCAAATTAGCCAAAAAAGATAAAATTATGCTAATATGTTAGCAAAACTCAAAGTTAGCTTAAAAAACGTAGTTAGTTATAATGTTCTTAACATGCTGAACGGTTTGATACCCATATTTCATAGGTTTGAAATTGCACAAAAAGTTGTAAGAATTTTGAGGTAAAAAATTGACAATTTGTGTAAATTTGTGAACACAACCGTGTAAAAGCTTAAAATTGCTTAAATTTAACAATGTGTAGTAAAAGCATGAATTTCCTGAACATGCTGATTGTGTATAATTGCATAAAATGCCGAATTTGCTTAATATTTGCACAAATTGTGTAAAATTGTGTAGTTGTGTAAAGTTGTGTTAAATTTGTGTAACTTGTGTAATTGTAACAATGTGTAGTAAAAGCATGAATTTCCTGAACATGCTGGATGTGTAAAATTGCATAAAATGCTGAATTTGCTGAAAATTTGCACACATTTGTGTAAAATTGAGTAAAGTTGTGTTAAATTGTGTAATTTTGTGTAACTTGCATGAATTTTAACAATGCTGGAAGTACAAGCATGAATTTCTGGACATGCTGAATGTTTTAAATTGCTTAAATTGCATAAAGTGTGTAATTTGCAGGAATTTGTAAAAAAAATTAGTTATAATGGGGCTGAAAAAAAGCACAAATTGTGCAACTACGCAAAATCTGTAAAGTGCACATATACTAATAATACAAGCGATAATGTCCGTAACGAGCTGAACGTTTTGATACCAAGATTGTGTAAATCGCATAAAGTGTGCTTGAGTTTTTACGTGTCAAAAAACGTACGGAAGAAAACGTAAAATAAAGAATCTCAATAGTGTGAATGCATTCAATGCATTCACACAATAATCAAAAGGCAGGAATATTATTCCAGAATAAATCCACTTAAACCTTAAATAACTATCAATATTTTACTCTCCATTAAAATATATTTTGTCAAAATTATACAATTTAGAAACAAGCATAAGATAACATCAGGTCAATAATAACAATAAAATAAAAGGATCTGGAGGGCCGGATAGAATTACCCAGAGGGCCGGATCCGGCCCCCGGGCCTTGACTTTGACATGTGCTTTAGACTAACCAGTCAACCTATGAAGCATGCGTTTTGATTTTGGGAACTGGAATGTCTGGAGAAAACCCACACATGCACGTGGAGAACCTTCAAACTCCACACAGAATCAGAGCCTTCTTGCTGAGAGGTGAGAGCGCTAACCACTGCGCCACCGTGGACACAGGAGCTTCCTCAACCCTAAATCAAGGTTGGGACAGTGTGTCTTAGCACACAAGCATCACTGTGACACTGGAAAAAACCTTTCTAAACAGTGAAGTCCTCTGACCTCCATTGTGGTGGATCTATCACTTCAGGATGAATCTTAAGTTTATGGTGACCAAAAAACAGAACAGGACGAACAATAAAATCAGAACAGAGCAGCAGAGATCTTCTCTGAATCTGTCTAGCTTTCTACCACATCATTACAAGTGTCAATTGACCATTGAGTCATTGTGCAACAAAGAAGCACATGCATGAATGTAACCAAACTAAACTGCTCACTACATGAGATGTTCTGCAGACCGTGGGTCACACATGCATCCTCAGATCACACTTCAGTGGGGTGACAGTGTGTGCCAAACCCCCAACATTTACCTTCAGACCTGCAGAGCGGCTATTACCTGTCTTTCAGTTCTCATTATGACTTTATGAAACCTGCAGGGTTCACTCTTTTCCTGAGTGCAAGCATTTGCATGTTGTTGTTTCCTAAGGGGAATTCTGAGCTAGTTTATTTGAAGGGACCGTCTCCATCAGGTCTGATGCAGCTTCACTTGTTTTTGAAGGTGAAGAAACATTCAGGTTCCCATGAAGCTTCAACAATCCACTGGAGTCCGGTCAAATTCC
>NC_050527.1:19200572-19203742 GCF_002922805.2 Oryzias melastigma | reverse complement strand
ATGAAACCTGCAGGGTTCACTCTTTTCCTGAGTGCGAGCATTTGCATGTTGTTGTTTCCTGAGGGGAATTCTGAGCTAGTTTATTTGAAGGGACCGTCTCCATCAGGTCTAAAGCAGCTTCACTTGTTTTTGAAGGTGAAGAAACATTCAGGTTCCCATGAAGCTTCAACAATCCACTGGAGTCTGGTCAAATTCCAACAAGCTCATTTCTCCTCTTACCTTTGCCTCTTCACTGACGTCCCAGGTGAAAGACACCGCATTGTATGCAATCTCCTCCACGTTTCCAATGGTGCTGAAGCTCTCCTTGTAGTCGGCTGTGTGAGGAGACGAACGGCAGGAGGAAACTTAGAGGTATTGAGGCTTTTACACAACAAGCTGAGCATGAGTAAACTTTATTCTTAAAGTCCCCCTCAGAGGAAAATCCTGTTTTTTGAGCTTTTAACATGTATGTGTGGCATTTTTCTTATGAGAGAGAACAAATGTAACAGAAAAGTTGCATTACTGGCAATAATGCTAGTGTGAATGCTTTTTGCTGAAAATGGTAATGAAATTTACTATAATTGCTGAAGGGATTTGGTGAAAATGAAAAAGCTATTTGCAAATTGTTACATTTGCTAAAAGACTGGAAATTTTGTTAAAGAACAATAAAAGAGCGCTGAAGTTGACCTAAAATTCTGAAAAAATTGTAGTAAAATTGCTTAGAAATCCCTAATACATGTGAATTTTGCAAAAATATTTAGGTTGTTGCTTAAATATTAGCTAAAATGTAAAATAGCCTAAAATTCCTCAGTAAACTAAATTAGTCAAAAATGTTAGCTAAATTCCAATTGTTTTGAAAATTACCAGCAGTAATGTCCTGAATGAGCTGAATGTTTTGATATAAAGATTACTGAAATCACTGAAAGTTTGACTGAGGAGATTTTTAAACAGAGGCTTCAGATCAACATGAAAAATGGCGTTTTAAGACATTTAATTTGTAGGATTTGGGTTAAAAACTTCATAATCATAATTAAAACACTACTGGGAACGTTTTTTTTATTAAAATAATTGTCACAGGCGGACTGTAAATGTATTTAGAAAAGCAGTTTGTCTGGAAACATTCGTCTGTGGACTGAGGATTCTTCTACTCTGACTTTTTCAGTCCTGCTCCTGAACATCCCTTCTGTTTCATGCAAACAAAACTCAGGTTACTGCTTGAGTTCTAATGCTTGACTCATTCATTAGTCAGTGGGAATTGGTTACACAAGGAAACAACAAGCAATGAACTCTACCAGGAAACAGGACTATTTTGTTCAGGTTGTGAGACAGAGAGAAAGTGCTCTGTCTCTTCACAGGAGTGTTCTCTCCAATACACCCGAAAATGTTCAGCTGCTTATGAATTCTACAGCAAGCCCATGCCAGTACCACTGATGCCATTAACTTGCCAAACACAAATGGAGTGTGACGCTGGCTGTTCATTCCTCTGAGTCTAAAGCGGCAGGTTGAGGCCCGTCTCCTCCTGATCATTGTGGGATAAGGCTGCAGCCCAGGCCCCCACCTTTTCCTCCTAATAACGTCTATGCAAATGTGCTCCTCGCAGACTCCTGTGGGAATCCAGGACAGACTCGCTTCCTGGTGAATCAGGTCTGCCTGTGGGAACACGGCCGGGTTCTCCCTCAGCCTGCTGCAGGCTTGAGAGTCCCGCAGACCAGACAAAACCGGCGCTCACCAATGTCCAGGACTCTCTGCTTGGCGGTGTGCTGACGGGAATGCCAGTACTTCCAATTCCGCAGCTGCTCGTCTCTGCCCTTGTCTTCCCCAAACACGACCATGATGACACTCTGGAGGGAAAGCAAATCTCAGAATACTCGTGCTTCCCACAAGACTACTTTTTGCATAGTCATCTCACCTGAACAATACTGTCCTGCTGCAGCTCAGAGCCCCCAGGGGGACCTTTTGATGACTTCCCATCATGTCTGCGAGATGACACTGCCCCGCCCCCCCACAGTTTGCCGCTGCGTGGAGAGGGAGAGGCTCCGATGGCGGCCCTCGACAGCGTCAGAGAATAAAACTGGCCCCGGTTCAGGTAAGCCATGGGTCCTTCTCCTTGGCGCGGCCTGAGCGACATGCTGGCGTCCAGAGAGTACTTAAAACTGTCTCTGTGACGGAACGAGAACCAGTGTTAGCCCTCAGGAGGACGCACGGCCACTTTGGCTAAGGCTGCACAGTATGAGGGAAAGTTACAATGAAATCAATATTGGGATAACAATACAGCTTACGATACATGAACGAATAATAAAATAAAAACATCATGTTCATGTCACTGCAACACTTTTCATTACATAAAAGCGTTATAAACTATAGTCCAAATGAGCTGCATAGGTGACAGGGATCTAACATAACAGGACTCCATTCATCTGATTGGTCAAATGTGTAAAAAGGTGTATTAGATTTGGTAACTACCTCAATCTACCATGAGATAGTTTTACCCTGTGCACACAAATGATCATTTTAATCGTCAACTAATCACAGATTATTTTTTCAGATTAGTCGACTAATCCGGTCATGGGCAAACTTGATGTAAAACCATAGACTGTTTATACAGTCTATGTGTAAAACACACATCTTAACCATTATTAGCGTTAAACTCACTAACAAGTAGATATATAACATTACCTGTGATAACTCTAGTGTGAATGCTGGAAGCTGAATTTAGTCGCTAAGGGTGCTAGTGCTGATAGCTGAAGATGCTGAAATTAATAGCTAAAAACGCTGAAGCCTATAGCCAGTTCAAATATTAGTTAAAGGCCAAATTAGCCTAAAAAAAGCACAAGTTAGCCAAAACAGCTGGCATGTAGCCGAAATATTAGCTAATCTCCAAATTAGCCTAAAAAAATGAAAAAAGCTAAATTAGCCAAAATAGCTAGCATTTACCTGAAATATTAGCTAGACTCCAAAATAGCATAAAAACCTTGATAAATGCCAAAAAGTCCATAAAGCTAGCAGAATACCATTATAACTTTCAACTTTACTACACTCTGACTCCATATGATATAAAGTAATGACTAATCGACAATTAAATTAGTCGTCGACTATTTTAATAGTCGATTAGTCATTGATTGGTTGATTAATCGTGGCAGCCCTAGAACACATATAAGGTGACCAGTCTATACATTTGTCAGTACCCGTAT
>NC_050527.1:19194547-19199717 GCF_002922805.2 Oryzias melastigma | reverse complement strand
TAAGGGTGCTAGTGCTGATAGCTGAAGATGCTGAAATTAATAGCTAAAAACGCTGAAGCCTATAGCCAGTTCAAATATTAGTTAAATGCCAAATTAGTCTAAAAAAAGCACAAGTTAGCCAAAACAGCTAGCATGTAGCCGAAATATTAGCTAATCTCCAAATTAGCCTAAAAAAATGAAAAAAGCTAAATTAGCCAAAATAGCTAGCATTTACCTGAAATATTAGCTAGACTCCAAAATAGCATAAAAACCTTGATAAATGCCAAAAAGTCCATAAAGCTAGCAGAATACCATTATAACTTTCAACTTTACTACACTCTGACTCCATATGATATAAAGTAATGACTAATCGACTATTAAATTAGTCGTCGACTATTTTAATAGTCGATTAGTCATCGATTGGTTGATTAATCGTGGCAGCCCTAGAACACATATAAGGTGACCAGTCTATGCATTTGTCAGTACCCGTATTTCACAAGGATGATATCATAATACAATACATTTTTGATTTACTGTGCAGAATTAATTTTGGCAAAATGTTTTGTTTACATGAAAAAAACATCAGCAACGTGTGAAGTTTAGGTTAGAAAAAACTGATTTCCAGAATGGAGTAGTGGAAAAGTTCAAACCTTTAGCTGCACTTTAATAAGTATGAACATTAAAGTCCTTAAAACAACTCAACAATCTCGTCTTCACATCTGTACTGACAAGAACCAATCAATGGGAGCAGCATCTTAATCTTTAAAACGTACTAACAATTAGGGGTGTGCCAAAATATTGATATTGCAATATATCGTGACATCTGGTCATGCGATTGATTCTGGATGGTTCTCACCAAGTATCGATCTTTTATTTTCATTTGAAGAGGCTGTAAAACGTTAAATTCATCACCCTTTGGTGAGATGTTCCTTTGGAGGTAGATAGGGGGCGCACATTGCTAGACTGGGAGTCACGAGCACCAATGTGTACTTGAATTATTTAGTTTTTGTTTTGTTGTTTACAACAGTTTTGTACTAAGTAGTGGCACTGCTGTTTATTTACTATTGTTAACACAGATAATTCAAATTTGATTGGTGTCAATGCTTGTCAAAGACATAGAATTACTGATTTCAGCAATGTTGCACTAAAGTTTCTATTATTTGTTGCACAAAGTAAATACATTAGGATATATTTTCCTAAAAAAAATATGTGTTCTTCTATATTTTGGGAGTTATTAAAGCTGATTTTTACCGATTATTGCTGTTTCGTAATACCCTCAATAGCGTTAGCCATGTATCGCATCATATCGTGAGGTACACAGTGATTCCCAGCCCTACAAATAATACATGTTCAGTTCTTAATTCGACTAAATCTATTGAGATGAGGCATCAAACTGCCCTTATACTGGAACAGATATATCTATGAACAGAAAAAAAGATCAAAAGTCATGAACTGTTTGACAGGTTTTAAGTTTTCTTGAAGGAATGAGACTTCTCTTTTGAACAACAAAACAAAGAGAGGAGATGGAGTTATCATCCTCCTCATCAAAACATTGCTAGCACCATTAACCCCTTTGTGTGAACTTACACGGGCGTGCTGCAGTGGAACGCCTCTGCTGCCGAGGAGGGGCTTTTCTGGAACATCTGTGAAGGATGACAGCATGAGTTTCATAACAGACTCAACCGACCCGCCCAGAATTCAGCACAGAGACATCCACCTAACACCCCTGAGGAGCTACAGTCTGACCTCTCCTTCTGCTGCATCCTCATACATGTAGTCCAAAGCGCTGCCCTTCAGGAAACCAGCAAGAGGCAAATCATGGCGGCTCCTCTCCGGAAGTGTCCTCAACTGCTCTTTAGATTCTGAGTGGAAGGAGTCATCAGAGTATGACACCGGAATGGACGTCTGGCTCTCGGATTTGACCAAAGCAAGTGGTGCACTGCTTCTGCTTTTATCACCACCTCCTCCTCCTCTTCTAGAGTCTCCCGAGAGGTTCACAGCACCATGCTTGGAGCTGTGAACGTCAGTGTTGTTTAGGGAGAGGTTGACAGGCATAGATCTCAGGCTCTGACAGTTGTGATTGACCATTTCCAGACTCCCGTGGTTGTTAGCAGGCACAGCTGCAGAAAGGTTTGTGGGGCTAACCCCACTGGAGAGGCGCTTCGTCTCTTTGGGAACCTAACAGAGCAAAAACAAAGAAAAAGAATTGAACAAAGTAGTTTGAAATTTCTTTTTTGAAACTTTGGAAACAATTTCCCACCTTGTAGTAATCATACAACAGCCCCAGAGCTGCTGCGCTGTCGTCATCTCCGTTGATGCTCATCATGGCCTTGGTGGCAGCTGTCAGAGGGTTCTCCAGGTAGCTCTTCCACGCCTCATCCTCGCTGTTAAACACCCTTCTGGAGGCCATCGACAGCTCGTTTGGTACCAGCACCACCAGACGTTTACTGCTGAAGTCAACAGGAAAGAGGAAACACAGAAAATGTCAAAAAAAAAGGCAATCGATGCCAAGCCCACAGGTACGCCTCGGGCTGTTTCTCACCAACATTCAGTTAAATGACTCGCTCCACATGAAAAGGGAGCAAGCAAGTTCACACCAGAGGAGGGAATGGTTTACATCAAACCTTGCTGAGAACTACGATTTCTTGTGAATCGACAAAGTCTTTACCCTCAGATTAAATATTTACATCGTCTTTGTGTAAAATTCAAGAACTCTCTGTGACTGTCAATTCCATAACAGTTTCTTTTATCTTCATTTCTCTACAACACCAGAACATGCTCTTTATTTCTCTTCTTCCACAGAGACACCACCGGGTTTCAGTTTGACTTTAATATGCTGGCACATGAGCTAAAGAAATATGCAAGCAAGTAGGATCACGTTTCAAAGATAAGGAGATTCTAAATTCAGTCAGGAATAAAGCACACGTGCAGGTATTTGATCCCGTCCTCTTACCTGTCCAGATCCATCTTGCCTCCAGGTCAGAACGTGTCTTGGGCTTGTTGATGACGGTCAGAGGTGGTGGGACAGTGAGGGAGCTGCTTCTAAATCCAAGTGAAGGCAGCTGGAAGAGTGATCCCAAACTTTCACTGATTTAAAGTGGCGTTTTCAGTTTGAGGTGAGAGGAGAGCCACACGGACAGGACCAGAGCGGCGCATTTCAGCACGTGCTACCCTTTCTCCAATGTCTGAAGAATATTTGTTTTCTGTTTGGAGTCCTCGCGGAGGTAAAACATGCAGCACCTGAAGAGGCAGAGTAAACAAGGAAACCACGGGCTGTCTGATGATTGGCTGGCTCTTTTAAAAGGGGCGGGATATTCAGGCTCCTATTAGTCAATTCCGAATTAAAAGGCGTGGCCCTGTCCAACAAAACTGATTTTCTTAAGTTTTTTTTATTGTATAAGAATAGGTAAAATGCATTTTAACATGAAAATCAAAAGTTATAACTGAATAGTTAAAAAACACCCCCTAAGCAATGGCTTGATATTATTATTATTATTTTAATATTTATATTCTGCTCAGTTTATTTATACAAGGGATTGAACTGAATACTTTCCCCAGACTTTTTACCGTGCTAAAATGAGAGAGTTGGAATGGGACATCTTGTGGTGAGAATTTGATCTTGCACCTCCAGAAATATGTCACGTGGTAACATTCAAACCTGACCATACACAATAAACACACTTTAAAAAAAATATGAATGAAAATGTAGTTAATGTGTTTTTAATGTTATTTTATTTTGTACTGTTTTCCTTTTGTTGGCATAAAATAAGATACACACCGGTAAGTATGATTGAAACCATTGACTGAAACAAACGGTTCATGATACCTTTGCGTACAGTCAGAAAATTGATTATTCACTGGCTGTTGTGAATGCCAAACCCAGAGACAGTCACGAAAACATAATATACATTTTATCGTTTTACTTGCACAGTGTGGTTTTACAAGTTAAGTACAACTCTTGATAAATTAGTTAAAAACTTTTCTTGGGTTCTGCCGAGTCTCTGACAATTCTGACAGTCTGTGAAGGCATCACTGTTTGAGGGTCATGGGCATGCGCACTAGAGCAGGAAGAGCTGGACTCCGTTTGACGCGGGTACCGAGAAGCTAGTTTCTTCCGTTTCATTTTGGGGTTTTCTTCGATTACACACATATTCTTGCAGGTGATTAATTTATAAATTTTTGATTTATTAATTCTGTACTTCATACTCATTGTCTGCGTCTTTCGCTTTATGTTCTTGCTGACCGTGAGGACAGCTAGCTAACGAAATGCGCAATTCAGACTAGCAAGGAATAAGCTAGGGAATGTTGTTGCTAAGATTAAATTATGTTTTTATTTACAAATGATTATCACAAATATAAACGTGGTTTTTGAGGTTGGGCTGCCACAGCTCTTAAAGACATGACACTAATGTCATTCCTTCTTAGCAGCTAACATTTTTTTTTTTCTTATCAATCTTTATTTCTGATTTACTGTAACCCCGGGATGTCAAACTCAATCACACAAGGGGCCAAAATCCAAAACACACCTTAGTTCACAGGCCGAACAGGATAAACATTTATTGAACACTCTAAAACGACATTTTTAAACCCAAAGTGTAACGTTTTAACATAATTAAGAACTAGATATATAGCATTACCTGTGATGATGCTAGTGTGAATACTGTAAGCTCAATTTGGCTACTAAATATGCTATATAGCTGAGGATGCTGAAATTGATAGCTAAAATCGCAGAAGCTGAGAGCCAGCGAAAAATGCCAGATTAGCCTAAAAAGCTATAAAACAAGCCTAAGTTTGCCAAAGAGCTAGCATGTTGCTGATAAAATAGCTAAACTTTAAGTCAAACATCTGACCAAAAAAAGCCTACTTGGCCCAAACAGCTAGCATGTAAATATTAGCCTAACTCCAAAACAGCATATACAAACTTTTTTAAAGCTTAAATTATCCAAAACAGCTGGCATGTAGCTTAACTATTAGCTAAACTCCAAAATAGCATAAAATCTTAGAAAAAGAGCCTAAATTAGCCAGAATATTTAGCATGTAAATATTAGCATAATGCCAAAATAGCCTTTTAAAGGCCTAAATGAGTCAAAACAGCTACCATGTAGGTGAAATATTAGCTGAACTCCAAATCAGCCTACAAAAGTCTTAGTAAATGCTGAAATAGTCTAAAAAGCTAGCAGGATTATGATTT
>NC_050527.1:19194238-19194515 GCF_002922805.2 Oryzias melastigma | reverse complement strand
AACATAATTATGAATAATAAACGGGCAGGAATATTATTCCAGAATTAATCAACTTAAACCTTAAATACATTTCAATATTTTACTCTCCATAAAAATATATTTTCTCGAAATTATACAAGTTAGAAATAAGCACAAGACTATTTCTATGTGGAGACTATCTCAACCAACAGGTGTGTGTGTGTAACTACAGAGTGTGTGTAGACAGGCCCCGCCCATTCTATTATTTAGACCTGTTTTATGATGTTGTTTCCCTCTGTTGCCATCTTCTTTTTTCTCT
>NC_050527.1:19190129-19194199 GCF_002922805.2 Oryzias melastigma | reverse complement strand
AAACAAACACAAAATATAATCGATATAAATAAAGTTTAGCATGAAATACAACAGAGGTTTATACTGAATAAATCCCTGTTTTGACAGTAAAATCTGACCAACACTAGAGGCTCTCAGCCCGCATCTGTTTGCTCAGCTGTTGGACAGGACAAGTTAAAAAAGAAAGAAAAAAAGAAAAAAGCGCAAGATAACATCAAACTATTAATAACAATAAAATAAAATGATCTAGCGGGCCGGATCCGCCCCCCTGGGCCTTGACTTTGACACGTTCTGTAAATGAATCCTTGCTCTGTTTATCTGAACTTGAACAACCACTGACCCAGTACCATCATTACGGAGGTAGTAACTTCGGTATTTGTAGAATCTCAAAGTGTTTTGGGGACATTTAGTTCATTTAACCTGACTGGTTCCCCTACTTCTGAGAGGTGTCCCAGCCCTAAACAGTTTCACCTCCACCACAGCTGTGAGATATGTAAATATTCAGAGTTAATTTACTCCAAACTTGAGATGATGTGAGTCATATATGTGATTTAAGGAGAGAGCTCGATTCCTTGTAGAAACTGTCCAGAGTTCCCTGTCATAGCTCATCCCATTCATGGCTGGATAACATCTTTGTGGTGATTTTCTGATGAGATTCCTGTCTCATTTTTTCAGGTGTAACGGCAGAAATGGCCCGGGGGCACCAGAAGTTTCAGTCCCAGCAGAAAAACGCCAAAAAGCAGGCAGAGATTAAGAAGGCCAAAGGACATGACCAGAAAGCAGCAGCGAAGGCTGCTTTGGTATACACCTGCGCTGTGTGCCGGGTATGTTAGCAGAACCCTTGGAGAGCAGGGGAGGGGTTGCAGCATGGTCAGGGCTTAGTATCACCACCATGATAAACCTGAGCTTGTAATTATGTTTAATTTCTGATTCTACTTTGTTCAATCATATTAATTTCATTGGTTTATTTGCCATATTTTCATTCAAGTTAATTTGTGTATATTTATAATGCTAACATACCTTGAAATTAAAGTTAACAGCCAATAGAAAAGCATTTTTTTTTCTCCATAATTTGCGCATGATGAATCGTTGTGTCAATGCTAATTATTCTGGCCCTGGTTAAGATTTAACTGTAAATCACGTTACTCCTTTTATCTACCTAATATCATCAGCATGTAAACCATGCAGTTTGTACTTATTAAAGGATTTATTGAGCTGATGGTTATCAATCCAATCCTTTATTATTTAACAAAAACAGAAAACGAATCAGATTTTAATCTCAAACACGACTAAACAAAATAAGGTGTTCTATATGAGAGCAGGTTTTAGTTCCTTTAAGACCCACTCCAACTGTATTTGTATCTGTTGTAAAATTTTTCCCAATGGTCTTTTAATAATGATTATACCATTTTTAGTCAAAATCAAGTAGCGTTTAATGTTTTTTTTGACATATTTTCTAGGGCTGGGATAATAAAATAGATTAATCGATTTGAAACGATTTAAGCTTAGTAGATCAATAATCGATTAAAAAATATAAAAAATATAAATTGATTTAGCACACAAAGCTAAAGTCCGCTAGCTTGATGCTAATGTTTAATGGAATTATCCATAGGACATCTAATGCTAACACTAACGTAAACATACATTCTGACTAAATGAACATCTTTATAAACTCACAGGCATGAATTTTTAAACTCTTAAGGACATTTTTTTTTAAAGTAACTATTTGTGGTCTAAAACGCAGTTTTTTCCTCATACTTTCTTCTTCTGGAAAAAGATGTAATTCTACAGCGTGATCTCCACCTAGTGGTCAAACTGAAACATCCTCCAGGAGAAGCAGAACAATGTTTCCAATGTTAATGATCTGAACATTTTAGTTAGAACTTCTCCTTTAGAGAATCCATGTAACACTGGATGATATTAACAATCTCATTATTTCACTGATACGTTTATGTGAACTGGATCAGATTAAAATAAATATATTCAAAACATATAGTAGATTATTAATGTATTTCTAAACAAATGTGTTTAAATGTGTAAACTCAAAGTTGAATTGAATAGAAGAATCTAAAGAGTTAAAAAAAATCTTAATTGAATCTATTCTGGAAACTATAATCAATACCCAACCCTAATATTTTCTGCAGAGTGGCTGGAGTTCATCAGAAATCCGTCTGCGAGTTGTGAGTGAGACTGTTGGCGTGATGTAAGCCTCCACTTATTTCCCATCATGCCTTTGTTTACACTTTTCCTCTAGCTGACAGCCACTCACAGCCCCAACCTAACTGTAGCAGTTCAACAAAAACTGTAAGCAATATCAGAGATGTGTAGTCGTACAGTTTTGATCCTGATTCCAGCTCAGATGAAGAAAATGAAGATGTTAATGGATCTAGTTGTGTGCAAGTGGATGTATCAGAATGGAGTGGAGCTGGGAGATGTTGGCCCATTTCAATTGCTGAGAGCTGGTTTTTATCTGCTCCTGATCCATCAGGATTAAAATAATACTCAGAAACGCACTTTTAGTCTTAAATTATTTTAAATATGTCATAAGAAAATGCTACAAGAACATGTTAAAAACACCAAACATTTCTTTTGGAGTGGGTCTTTAAAACAAAATGAAATAATGTTGAAGCTTAGACGCTAAAAAAGCATAATGTTTCATTAGTCAATACAGGCACAAACATTTGTTTTAAACAGAAAATCGTTTGCTTTAAGTTTATCATGTACATCAACTGTAAACATTTGAGGACTTGGAGGAAATTGGATGAAAACAAAGTTTGAGTCACCTTTACATTGTTGGGATTTTAAGTATTTTAATTCAAAATAAAATAAACTGAAAAAAAACTGAAACTGAAAAGTAATGCTTGGTGGTGACACCATTGAGCAAATGTAAGTACAGTGTTCCCTCATTCACTGTGGAATAGAGCTGCCACGATTAGTCGACTAATCGACTATTAAAATAGTCAATTTAATAGTCGATTAGTCGTTATATGGAGTCAGAGTGTAGTGAAATTGGCAATGTAGGATTAGACTGATTAAAAAAAAAACATTCGAAATTGTACTGAAGCTAATCTGTGAAGCAGTAGGACCCCAAAAGGTGAAGTGCAGTACAACAAGGGAACACTGTCCTCATGTTGTGAACACGATCCGCTCCGTGGTTGTTCATGTCAGGATCTTGTTCTTATACAGTTGGCTGTTTGCTGTGATAAGGTTACCAGCACAAACCTTGTTTCATTTTCTAATTATTCTTTTTCCTCTCTTAATTTAGACCCAAATGCCAGACCCGAAAACCTTCAAGCAGCACTTTGAAAGCAAGCATCCGAAGTCTCCTCTGCCGCCAGAGCTAGCAGGCGTGGAGGCGTGACGGGTCCACCGCTCTCCCTGTGAGGAAGTTGACGCTAATTCAGGTTACTGTGGTTGCTGATGTTTAGTATCTCCAGGTGACTAATTAACCTGTGTGGGGTTTTTCTGGCATGGTACTCACCTACCTGTGGAATTCTGTTAAATTAAAACAGTTTAATTATTTCATTTGTTTTTGCCCTCGATCCCCAGAATATGAAGGACTGAAGACCACCACCCTGCCCTCTTGCACAATACTCTACTATTGGGTGGTTGCAGTATTTTTAGAGTTTGATCATTCCGAGCATTTAAGTGTACATTTCAAATCTGCCCCCCTACAGAAAAAAACTTTAGAGATAGCAGACGCTGAGTCTAAAAATGAATCTCTGAAAGAGGAAGTGATTCAGATCCAGAGTTCTGGATGTTGAGCAGTACTTTATTAGGCGGGTTTGACCCAATGATTTGAACAGAATGACTGAATCTCAATAGGGCTGCCACGATTAGTCCACGATTAGTCGACTAATCGACTATTAAAATTGTCGACGATCAATTTAATAGTCGATTAGTCATTAATTTATACTATATGGAGTCGGAGTGTGGTAAAGTTGAAAGTTATAATGATACTCTGCTAGCTTTTTGGACTGTTTTGGCATTTTAAAATTTCAGCTACATGCTAGCTGTTTTGACTAATTTAGGATTTTTTCATTTTTTTTAGGCTAATTTGGAGTTCAGCTAACATTTCAGCTGCATGCTAG
>NC_050527.1:19164575-19189898 GCF_002922805.2 Oryzias melastigma | reverse complement strand
TGACGATCAATTTAATAGTCGATTAGTCATTAATTTATACTATATGGGGTCGGAGTGTGGTAAAGTTGAAAGTTATAATGATACTCTGCTAGCTTTTTGGACTGTTTTGGCATTTTAAAATTTCAGCTAAATGCTAGCTGTTTTGACTAATTTAGGATTTTTTCAGTTTTTTCGGCTAATTTGGAGTTCAGCTAACATTTCAGCTGCATGCTAGCTATTTTGGAGCTTTTCTAATATTTCTGCTGCATGCTAGCTATTTTGGCCAGTTTGGGATTTTTTTCATTTTTTTAGGCTAATTTGGAGTTTAGCTAATATGCCAGCTGCTTGCTAGCTGTTTTGGCTAACTTGAGCATTTTTTTCAGTTTTTTGGCTTTCGCATGTAACTAATGTTTTAGTTGACTATCACCTTCAGCGTTTTCAGCTATTAGCTTCAGCACTAGCATCTTCACGGCCAAATTCAGCTTACAGCATTCACACTATCATTATTGTAGGTAATGCTATCTATCTAATTTTATGTTGGTTTAAAACTAATAATGGTTAAGATTTGTGCTTTACATCCAGTTTGCGAATGACCTGGTTAGTCTACTAATCAGAAAAATAATCGGTGATTAGTCGACTTCTAAAATAATCGTTTGTGGCAGCACTAGTTTGCATTGGTAAATGGAAAAACAAATATTTTCTCTTTGGATAAAGCTCCTGTTCCCTTCTGTTCTGCACTGATTTCCTTTGTTTCTTTGAGGAGTTTCCAGGGAAATGTTCTCTGAGAGGTGCTACCGTTCTCCTCACTGCAACCCCTTCATGAGAAATTTCTTTAGTAATGTTCTGTCTGGTGAAATCGGTTCTGTGGGTTAAGTATCATGGTTTCAAGTGGGTGTTGTCTGCGTGCCACCGCCGTACACCGCTCCAGTTCTGAACTGGATTCAGTTCAGATCCCCCTCATGCCATTTTAGCAGTCCTGACTGTAGTCTCTTGTCCGTCTCTATGGTGCAGTGTTTCTGAACCTGCAATAAAGTCTAGTTTATATTTTTGTAAAAGTTTCCTATCATAGCATGCTAACAGACATATTTAATGTATAAAAGGAACTATTTTTCAATACGCCTGGACCTCCTGGTCTTCAACCACTGACATTGTATCACTGTGCTAAGTCTGGACTGACAACCAGCCATGTTTTTACTTTTGTAATGATCATATCTTTGTCTGCACAATGTAACATGTTTTAATAAAGATATTTATATTTATGCATTTGTTCGTGGAACTGCAATTTGTTGGTGAAAACTGGTAAACGTGCATGGTGGGTATTTATGGTACAGACAGTAATATTTGTAAACAGGGTAAGAGGGTGGAGAACTGAACCACATTTCCTCAAGCTTATCTTTTCTATTTCAGTCGGTTCAGTTGGAGCCCAAAGCCCTGCCTGACCTCATCCTGGTAATCAGTTCATAAGCCTCTCACTTCTATCTTGTTGAGACTTGAAAATGCTGTGCTCAGTTAAAGGAACCATCAAACTAGGAATGGGTGATATATCGGTGCTGGTATCGGACGATATTTGAATCATTTGAGTTTATCGTATCGGTGTGATTTGAAAAAAATCCAACCATTCTTAGATACACTTTTATTTTTAAAATATTTGTTCCTGATAGATCCCTGGCACTGGAAGTTTACAGTAATGATCAGTAATTGTTCTGTTCAGGTACATTTTATTTTTAAAGTCCCCGTCCGATGAAAATCCTGTTTTTGAATGATCTTTCCATCAACAGCTCTGCTGCACATGCACTAAACCCTCATCTGTTCCTAGTGTCTAGTTCAGGTTCTGGAGAAGAGAAGATGGTATCTTCACATTGACTGCAGTCAAATGAGCCGCC
Organism: Oryzias melastigma; assembly: GCF_002922805.2. Taxonomy (NCBI): domain Eukaryota; kingdom Metazoa; phylum Chordata; class Actinopteri; order Beloniformes; family Adrianichthyidae; genus Oryzias; species Oryzias melastigma. The sequence goes on along the minus strand of NC_050527.1, from coordinate 19,188,036 downwards.
GTTCACATTTCTGTGGTCAAATCAGCATCACTGGATTTTTGGTGTGAGTTTCATCCAATACTTACGGTAGCAGGACTGAGAACGCTGGAAAATCTCCACCAGACTCCACGGAGCTTCTTGATGTGACCACGGAAATGTGAACGGCGGCTCATTTGACCGCAGTTGGAAAGGATTGTAAATCAATGAAAGAGCATTTTGATGTTAGCTTTGATTATTTTATCAAGAACTCTGAGAAACCAATGATTGAATGTATTGATCACAGTCAATAAACATTGGAGAATTAGCTAAAAGAGTCTTTGGTGAACTGGAAGGAGAAAGAATCAGGATTTTGGAGGAAGTTCTGTCCATGAAGATCTTCACTTCCTCGTCCAGCTGACATCCGGATCAGAACCATACGGCTGGACATTACCCAGATTGATGGATGTTTTTATGGAGCAGCGGTGAAGATTTATGCTAGAGAGACACAGAGCTATCATAATCAGACAGGAAGATCAGGGGTGGAGCTCCAAAAGCCACGCCCCCTCGGAGGAGATTTGGGATTCTGAATCTTCAGATCAACATTAAAAATGTCTTTTTAAGACATGTATGTTGTGGGATTTTGGCTAAAAACGTCATAATCATTATTAAAACACTACTGGGAATGTTTTTTAAAATAAAAAAAATGTCATAGGAGGAGACGTTCATAAGCTTCCTGGAAGCTTATGGTTGATAGTTATGTGTAATAGTCACTAAGTCTGAATGTTTTCCGATATATTTTTAAAGTGATAATCGTTCCTATGAGATCACTTGGTAAATGTTAAAAAGGTCAAGTATTCTGTGATGGGACAGTGTAAGAGCAGTTTTGCATTAAGACAGTCATTGCTATTCTTGTTCTGTTTTTTCCAATGAGTGTTTTTATGTTTTTTTTATAGAATAAGAGTCTGCAATTAAAGTTTATCTATCTGTCTTATCTATAATAAATAAACCAAAAGGAACTCTAAACTTTGTGTTAATGTAGACCACGTCAAAGTCAAGGCCCGGGGGCCGGATCCGGCCCTCCAGATCATTTTATCTTATTGTTATAAATGACCCGATGTTATCTTGCGCTTATTTCTAACTTGTATAATTTTCACAAAATATATTTTTATGGAGAGTAAAATATTGAAAGTTATTTGACCCTTTGACACCCGAGGGGTCATCGGTGACGCTTAAACACAAATCTTTAACACACTGTAACTTTTCAACGGTTAACACAGTAATCTTCAAGCTGCTCTTCTTCAGAATCTGCTGGATTTATTGTGTTAACGGTTGAAAAGCTACAGTAAATCCAGGAAGTTAAGCACAGGAGATCCGGTGTTAAACGGTTAAGGTTTAAGTGGACTTATCCTGGAATAATATTCCTGCCTCCTTTTATTCATAGTAAAGGTAAAAAGTTATATATTTTTTAAGTTTTAAAAATGTAGTTTGTAGTTAGGTGTGTTTTGGATTTTTGCCCCTGTGTGGTTGAGTTTGACACCTCTGCTGTAGACACATTGGTATCGGCAGACATTGACTATCAGCCACAGTTACTGGAGAAATGTTGGTCATCGATTTCAGCCAGAAAAAATGGTCTCAGCCCATCCCTACATTAACCTGATTTAAGTGAATGTTGGTTGGACCTTTATACCAATGGTGGTAATATTTTATTTCAGACATGGTTTAAAGGAAAAACTTGGCAAGTAATAGTGTGTATATATATTTTTGATGGGGGGGGCAGTTTCTTTATTACAAGTCACAGTAATAAAATAATGAACTTTATGAAGGAAAAATGAGAGAAAGTCACTCTCTTTGGCATTCGTGAACACTTCAAAAGTTCTTGTGAGAAAGTGTGATTGTTGTGTCCGTTCAGCTTCTCCAGACTTGCACGTGTGTTTGCACATGTACACATTAAGGCCCACACTTGATCTGTTTGTAAATAGGGGCTCAGCGTGAGGTTCAACTCGACCGACAGGTTCTGGAAGCAGGACCCACCAAAAGTCTGTTTAACTCTAAAAACAAGAAATGCCTGTTCACAACCCCTGCAGAAATGGAATAAGTGGGAGCGATGCCTTTGTAGATCTGTGCGATTCCATAAGACCTTTTGGTTCTTTTAATGGTTGATGAAGCTGACATTTGGGTCAGTTTCAGCCAAAGGAGACTGTGTCACTCTACCAGATTCAGGCCCAAAGAGGAAATAATGTCCAAGCCATCATTTCTTTTTTCCAGTATAATTCGAAAGAAAATGGAAAATTCCAAAATTTTATCTTAGAATCAAACTCAAAAAGTACCAACAATAAGCCAATGAACAGTACAAAGGACAAAGAGACAAAAGAGAAACTATCAGAAATATAGAATTAAGTTATAGAAAAGAAAATCAACACAAATTCAATTCAATTCAATTCAATTCAATTTTATTTATATAGCCCAAAATCACAAAGGAATTTGCCTCATTGGCTTCAAAATATAAAGTTTTCTAAAAACTAAACAGACTACATAAACTGGTTATCCCTGTCCTTAGACCCTCCCTCCCAGTAAGTAAAAACTCCTAAAAAAACCTGAGTCAGGAAAAAAGAAACCTTAGGGATTCCCACATGAAGGAGAGATCCTATCCCAGGACGGACAGGAGATACCAGAACGGTTAAAGAAAGATTAGCTTCTACAACTATGTATCTAAAAGAGTTCATTCAGATAAAGCTGAGGGACGAGTAATTTGTAAAAGTACAAACAAGTAAATTCATTTGACCCTGGTACCAAAATGTCAACAAAAAAAATAAAACTTTGATTGAGATTCCTAGAACATAGAGGAACTTAAAAGAATCTAATAAAAAAAAACGTAAGCAACAGAGAAGCTACCGTTAATGCCAAAATTCAAAATTGAAAGAAAATGGTTTCTAATGTTCATGGAGAAAAAAAATCAACAGTTTTAGGGGGATGTAGTCATCCTGAGTCCAGATTTATCCAGAGTCTTAACTGCAATGATTTGAGGAAGCTGATAGAGTAATTACTAATGTACATTTTAGAAAGAAATTTAGGAAGAATTCTGATGATTGAACAAATGATCAGTCTTCAAGTCAGTGAGTTCATTGTTGAGGATTAATCCTCACCCTGTAGCTCTGTGGGTTTGAATCACATCAGAGGCTCTTTAAATGGACCTGAGTTCAGCTCCTACCATCAGAGACACATTTCCCCTTTTTCCCAACCCACCACATGATAGTTTTTCAGCTCCAGTTGGTAGAAGCAGCTGTCAGGTTTCCCAGACGGTGCTTTCACCCTCTCGTGGTATCTAGAGTGCTCATTTTTTCCCGCATTCCCCAGATTCCTGTCACACCCACTCTCATTTGATCGTCTACCTTCTAGCAGTCACCAACCAAGCTTCACCTGCACTCTCACCTTCAATGAATTAAATGTACTGATCCTGTTGGGAGTGCCCCCTTTTTTAAATCTGCAAGTTGTTTCTGTGTATATAAGACCAAGGAATGAACATCTGCACATGTACGAGTCATTTCTCCTGTGACCCATGTTTGTCTCCATCCCTGTAAAACTCCCAGAGACTGGATATTTCTGCTCAGTCAGTCACTGCTGGGATCAACAAAACCCATCTGATCTTTTTTAGTCTCGCTGTGTCACTGAAATGTCACCTAATGGCCTGAAGCCGCCTGTCCAACTCCTTCACTTCCCTGACATGACATTCATCTCTGCTAAATGGTTTATTGTTTGAATCTTATAGTCTGATGTGATTTCACTAAAAACACAACTGTAATCCTCCTAGATTAGACTGTTGCATTCAATGACTTTTGACTGAATGTCAGTGAAGGTTCTGAGTCATCCAGGTCTTGTTCTCATAGGGTTGTGCTCTTTGGGGGAGAAATATTTGAATGATTGATCTAACTTCTACACCTCTAACTACTGTTGAGGAACCTTAAATGCAGTTAGAAAAGACAACAAGCCATAAAGGACACAAAATTCAAAACGTCATTCAGACTGCCAAGAAACGCCCCCTAAATAAAAGGATGAGACAGATCAATTTTACCTGTGATTCTCTGCAGCAGGAGTTTCAAACTCAATCACACAAGAGGCCAAAATCCAAAACACAACTTAGGTCACGGGACAAACAAGATAAACATTTATTAAACACTCTAAAACGACATTTTTAAAACTTTAAAACCGAAACTTTTTAACATAATTATGAACTAGATTTATAGCATTACCTGTGATAGTGTGAATGTGTAAGCTGAATTTGGCTGCTGAAGATGCTGAAATTGATAGCTAAAAATGCAGAAGCTGATAGTTGAAAAAATGCAGAAGCTGATAGCCAGCTAAAATATCAGCTAAATGCCAAATTAGCCTTAAAAAAACAAAAACAAAAAAGACTTAAGTTAGCCAAAACAGATAGCTTGTAGCTGAAAAAATAGCTAAACTTCAAAACAGCCTAAAAAATCTTAGTAAATGCCAAAATATTCCAAAAAGTTAGCAGAATGCCAATTTTTAAAACTTTAAGATCGAAGATTTTTACAAAAAATGTGAATATTAAAAAGACAAGAATATTACTCCAGAATAAATCAACTTAAACCTAAATTACTTTCAATATTTTACTCTTCATAAAAATATATTTTGTCAAAATTCTACAAGTTAGATACAAGCGCAAGATAACTTTGGGCCATCAATAACAATAAAATACCTACATCGCCTCTGGTGGAAGGTTGGCGCCAGTGTTCAGCAGCAGAGCCACCATCAATGTGTGAATGGGTGAATGGGTCTATGACTGTAAAGTGCTTCGGGCCTTTGAGGAATGCAGAAAAGCGTTTTACAGGTGTACGCTATTTACCCTTTACCATATGAAGGATCATGATGTCTTACAGGCAGGCAAAGGAAAATGCCCACTGGGCTTGAACACATCTGGCCCAAGCCTTTTAAAGACACTGACACATATAAGAACACGGGGTGGCTGTGGTGCAGCAGTACGGCGGTTGACCTCTGATCAGAAGGTTGCATGTTCCAATTCCCGCCTTGAGCAAGACACAGAACCCCCACCTTGCCTCTGGTGGAAGGTTGGCACCAGTGTTTGGCAGCAGAGGAACCATCAGTGTGTGTCTGGGTCTGTGACCGTAAAGCACTTTGGGCCTTTGAGAAAGGTAGAAAACGTGCTTTACAAGTGAATGTCATGTAACAAAATGTTCCACCAATAGACATAACAAGAACGTGATCAGCCTTCTAAAAAAATGAAAGAATTATTGACCAGATTATTTCAATCTGTATCTAGGGCACATGTGTCAAAGTCAAGGCCCAGGGGCCAGATCCGGCCCTCCAGATAATGTTTTATTTTCTGGTATCTCTCCATAGATGGTGCACTACAAATAAATTCACCTTTAGATGCAGAAATGTATTCATGTGTTGTTGGAAGATTTGTTGTTTTTCCAACATTCATCTGTGTTTTCTGAGTCCGACAGTTATTTTTTCGATCATTCCAAAACCGCATGAACGCAGCATTTCTGTAAGTTTGTGTCTTTTTCCTGACAGACATCAACTCATCAGTGCAGTTTTAAAATAAAAACTCCAAATTGTTCTTTATAAAAATACATACTTTTATTTTAAATCAAAATGCGAATACGTTTTGGTCCACATTCGATGTTTCTTTTGAGGTGGAATTAATAAAACATGGCACAGATCCGCTCCTGGTCCGGCCCTTCTGTCAAATTTTAGAACTCTTTGTGGCGCAAGAGTCAAAAAGTTTGCCCTCCCCTGGTCTAACCTTTAGAGCACCGGTCAAAGTCAAGGCCCCGGGGCCGGATCCAGCCCTCCAGGTAATTTTATACGGCCCCCCAGATCATTTTATTTTATTGTTATTAATGTTTCGATGTCATATTGCACTTATTTCTAACTTGTATAATTTTAACAAAATATGCTTTTACGAAGAGTAAAATATTAAAAGTTATTTGAGGTTTAAGTTGATTTATTCTGGAATAATATTCCTGCCTTTTTATTATTCGTAATCATGTTAAAAATGTAAAGTTTAAAAATTGGCATTCTGCTAGCTTTTTGGACTATTTTGGAATTTATTAAGATTTTTAAGGCTATTTTGGACTTTAGCTAATATTTCAGCTACATTTTAGCTGTTTTGGCTAACCTAAGTTTTTTTTTTACTTATTTATTTATTTATTTTTAGGCTGATTTGGCATTTAACTAATATTTTATCGGGCAATCAGCTTCATCGTTTTCAGCTATCAACCCCATCGTTAATAGCTATTAATTTCAGCATCTTCAGTGGCCTAAATTCTCGCAGGTAATGCTATATATCTAGTTCATAATTATGTTAAAAGTTACAGTTTTAAAGTTTTAAAATTTCCGTTTTAGAGTGTTCAATAAACATTTATCCTGTTCAGCCCCCAACCTAAGGTGTGTTTTGGATTGTGGTGTCCCGTGTGATTGAGTTTGACACCCCTGCTCCAGGAGATGTCATCCCGGGAATATATAGGACTTCTGAAAATGTACTAGGAAGCCCAATGAGACCATCTGTGAACTGTGCCAACAGAAATTTAGCAGCTTCTTATTTCCATTCATGGGAACAGTATACCACTCCTACAATGCCCAGCACTTTGTCAGCAAAGTGCACCACAAGATGGATCCAGATGACACAATGGTCTTCTTAATCTGACAGTCAACAGAATTGGACCTTCAACGTTGTCTGAAAAAACCCAGCTGATATATTTGTGATCTGCTGAACACCACGTACTTCCCGTTTCAAGCGAAATTCTACGGGCAAAAACTCAACTGTGCTGTGGGATCACCCCTGACCCTCATGGTGACCAATCTGCAGAGCACTAACAGCCCTCCTGGAACTGAGATGACATAGTTTTAACAGCTCTTTTTAACATTACGAGTTTACTTCAAAAGTGTGATTTTCAGAGGGTTCTTGTTTGGAAAAGCATTCCACCAGAAAGGGTTAAAGCACAGACAGTATAAACTAACTTTATTTGAAAATGTTACGATACAACACATTCCCAAATGTTCACACTTTCAAGGTTAAGTCCACCGTCCATCCCTGCCCAAATCATTTGACCAGCTCACAACTTGAAAACTTTATGGTTCCAGTTCCTAAAATGCAGAGATTCACTGGGTTTTACTTTGCTCACAACAGAAAATAAGAGCAGTAGTTGGAAGTTGGGATTACCTCAAACAAAGGGAATGAGAACCCATCTTGTATTTCGTCCTTTCAGCAAACCTTAGATCTCAAATGTCATTTGATTGAATTTACTCATGTCAAATGACATCAAGCCTTTTTTGGCAATATTTCTGCAGGTCATGAAACTAAGTTACCTTTATTTGAATCTGGATATTTAATTTATCAACTTGTTTTCTCTCTTTTCTACTTTTATTCTCTGATACTAAAGTCAAGCACCAAGTGTATTTGGTTCACAGCTGTAGTTCAATTCATGGTTACCAGTACATCTGAACTGCAGGCCCCACTGTGGCCCCCATTCATTTAACCGGAGCTTTGATTTCATCTTCATTCAGCAGCATTCATTCATTCATTCATTCATCTTCTTTTCCGTTTCGTCCCTTTCGGGTCGCGGGGGTGCCGGAGCCTATCCCAGCTACTGATGGGCGAAGACGGGGTTCACCCTGGACAGGTCGCCAGTCTGTCGCAGTCATTCAGCAACAGTTTCTAGTAAATTCAGGACCTGCTGCTGAACAAGGATCACATCATTACATCAGTTAATTACTTGAAAAAAGAACCTGGTTAATGCTCACGGTGTAAGTACAACTTTTTTATTATTAGAAATGCGCAACTACTTATTTATTTGATATATATTGAAAAAAAATCCTAAACTAATGACTTAATCATTGTTTTTTTAGGTCTTTTATAAACAAAGACATTAATGGCAGAATTACAGTCTTGTTAAGAAATACATGTTCAGTTTAAAAGCCTTTTAGGAAAGCACTTCTCCTGCTCTATGCTGATGTTTACTCTGTTTTTGTATGATGTTTGAGCCTTCATCTGTAAAGAAATACGTTCTTCAATCAGTGATCAGCATTGATTGGAGTCCTATGAAGTTGGCTGTGTAAAGATAACGTTATGATGCATGTTTGAATCACTTGACTGTCATACGATTGCATTCCAGGAGCTAATGTAAATTCTATCTTCAGGTTTTCATTGGCTCAAATGGTCTTATGAAACTAAATGTCCATGTGTTTGTTAATAAATATAGGAGTTGGGTTTTGAATGTATTATTTTTAAACCTTTAAACATGCTTCCAACTGTTGTAAACACAACATTTTGATCATTTTGCAGGAAAAACCATGAAAAGTTATATTACTTATAACAGTCAAAGTCAACACATGAGTAAAAGAGCCAGATTTGTCAGAGGTCAAGATTTCTGATTTGAAAATGCATGGGAAAATCATTGAAATGTTAAAAAAATGCAAACAATATTGTACATAACACAAAGAATAAGGAAGTTAAAGACTATTTCTTCATGGTTATGAAACTTCTTGTCAACGCATGTATGGGATATATGCAGAAAAGCTGAATTTGCTGGTTGCTCCCACATGAATTTTAGCTAGTTCTTCACGGCTGACTCAAAACGGGAAAGTTTGGGCGTTTGCAGTCTGTTCCAGCTTGTCCGGGCAGGGCCATGGAGCCCATTGTCCTGCAAACCTTGACTGCCAATCTGTGGAAAAGAACATCAAAACGCAGACAGCGTGAGAACAAGGGCTGCTAGGGACCAGCTCTGTTAAACTGGTCCCATCTAAAGAGATGAAATGTGACAGTGAATTTTGGAGTGGACACCAGCACAAACTGTATCAGGGGGCATGCGTATCGGTCAGAGGTCGGCAAAATTCAACAGTAAAAGAGCCATTTGGGCTCGTTTGCTACTGATCAAAACCTAGAAGGAGTGGTATAGTCTTACTTTAGTCTTTAAGAAATTTGGATTTGCATTCATGACCTTCTTTTTTTAATAAATATGAATTATGTCTATTTTTGCCACAAACAAAAGCAAAAATATAAAAAGAACCTAGTATCTCTCAAAATGGGATTTTCTTTTTTCTTTTGACGTTTGACAGAAGCCCAAACAACTTATTTTCAAAATAAAAGATGCTCTGTGCCAAATTAGATCATCTCAGTGCAGCTAGTAACCAATGTTGTGTAGAATAAGATAATATGTGCTTTTAACTCATAACAGATCAAACTATTTACCAAAGTTTTGCTTTGCATCTAAAATCAGTTCATTCTGGAGGTAGAGTTGAACAAACAAGACGTCTTCAGGTCAACAGGATGTAAAAACCTACATAGTTTATCATCTATGTGAACCTCAGAGATCAATTAATACATTTAACTAATTTAAATTAAATAAATGATAATTAAATAATCCTTACTTTAAATAATTGGTTTATTTATTTATCTTTTATTTATTTATTTAGTTATTTTTTCCCCTCTTTGTCCTCAGCAGTCTTACACTGATGGGTTTTGTTATTTTAGTTTGGGGTTGGATCTTGGTAGTCTTAGTTTTCAGGCTTTGTTTATTTGTTTTATTTAGGTAGTTTTGGTTAGACAGTCATTATCAGGAGCTGCTGACTCTGATGGTCAACATGTCTGGATCAGCAGTCTCCATGACTTATTTTATGTTTGGTTAAGGAGCCACCATGGAGAGATAAAAGAGACACATGTGGATCTGGAGCCGCAGGCTGCAGACTCCTGGTATAGATGTTAAAATAAGGCACCATGGAGAATAGAAGATTTACGGAGAGTCAATAGCTAGAAGAGTCAGAAAAGCTTTTGCAAATGTTTTATGAGCTCTGCTTTTCAGCCCACAAATGCAGGCCTCTTAACACCCAGCACAATTTAAAGATGTGTCTGCAAGAGTACAAGATTAATGTTTGCAAAAAAAAAATAATATTCCACCAAACACACATATTCCCACTACGTGATGAATTTAATTCCATAGCTGTTTTTTTTTTTTTTTTTTTGTGGACAGAAGCAAGAAGCAATGATCGTAGCTGACATTTGGAAACAAAACAAAATGAATGGAATAGAATAGAAAAGAATAGAATACCATTTTGGTCATAGTTGACATCATATACACTACTGAACCTCAAATTATATCTTGTGAGGAGATTATAGAATTTTGCATTCAAGGGGCTATGTGATGACAGCATTAATGTAAAAAAAATGCATTGGGATTCTGGTACATAATGAAACATTTCACTATAAGAGCAATTTCTTTACTCTTTCTTATCAATGTGCACATATTTTAATTATATAAAAAAACGAGTTTTGGATTTTCTTGGTTTGTCACTCTCAGAATAGGACATCCATTGTTGACTTGTGTCAGGCCTGCTTTTTTTCTCTTGTGTTTCTTCAATAATAATAATAATAATAATAATAATAACTTCCTTAACATTATTTTTGGGTCTTTTACAGTATGTTTCTGTTTGCATGGAAATTCTTCAAGTTTGGATTATTGCACTTTTTGAAACACAGTTTGACCGATTACATTCCTGTCTTTTTCCTGCCTCCATTTTTACAGCCAACACTCTGATCTGTCCTTAATTAGGTTACAAGCTAGAAATCTTTGCCCAAGGGGAAACATGTGACAAGGCAAAAATAGCTCCACTCTCTCCCTTTGGAAGCTAACCAGAATGCAGAAATAGTAGTTTCTATTAGGCAAGATGAACTGCCTGTGTTCCAGTTTGTGATGCCCTCAGCATCTTCACCAAATACTCCATTGTAGCCACTTCTGTCAAGACAGAGACTGTAAGACTATATTTTAAAAATAGCACAACATACTTATGTTTAATTTTATGGAACGCAAGGCTTCTATAAAATGCTATAATTTGAGCTAGTGTGGCTTTGAAACCTTCCAGTTAACTCTGAAGTTTGTTTGCTTGACGTGGCTTGATCATGTTTTTTTAACAATAAAAATTAATATTTTACCAGTATGTTCATATGGTTTATCAAATAATTAAATTTTTGCTATTTAATTGTTTATTATTTTTGGGAAATTCCATTTTCACAAATGTTAATGGTTAAATTCACAACCCTATTTTATCTGCACCTTAAATCATATTATAAAACAATAGAACATTTAATATTTTAAGAGAACTGCATTTTTTTTTTTACTTTTTGAGTTTACACATATTTTGTTATTTAGTGTTTTAAGTTGATGTGCGGTTTCACTGTACTTGTAATGTTTTTTGTTACATTTTGTTTAAAGAAAAAAAATGTGAATGTGAGCATTGTAAATTGAAAGAATGTTCAATAAAGTTTATGGAAAATGAAATATATGTAAAAAGCCCAATTTTAGTTTTTTTAACGCAATGACATAGGGTTCATGTAAACTGCCGTTCCCAGAATGCTTTGCGTTTGGTTGCTAGGGTAACCCGTGACGTCAGCACTCCCTTGCTCGGGCCGTGTCTCGGTCCGGTTTGATTGGAAGGAAAAGCCGTGCACTGCCTTCACTTACACGGGCTCAAAGAATCAGCTGCACCTTGGTACGCCGACATCTGTCAGCACCCAGGTAGGGTAAGATTTACAGATTTCTAACCAGACTTTTTAGTTAGTATTTATTTCATTTTAATCACGTGTTTCCTATTCTGAGGTAATGGGATTTAAGAGAGCTTGATAGTTTCTACTTCCCGATGGAGTTCCGTGAAGCGATTCAAGCAAACTAAAGAACAATGGCTAGCTTGGCTAACATAACCGTTTGGGATGTGTCTAATAGCTGGTTTGAAAAGAAAACCGGGCTGTGGAGCTGAAGGCGTGCCACTGTCGTAAAGAGAAGCCCCAGCACGACCAGCTAAAACCTCCAGGTCTGTGGAACCGTTTTCTGCTGGTCCAGGATGGCCCCAAACGCAGCGTTTGGACCCAGTGGAGGAAATACTGCTGCAACTAAAAAATACCGTTTAGAAAAAACAATGAATCGTTCCTTCACGGGAACGTTATGAAGTTAAAAAGCTATTTGACACATTAATAAAGTCGTGTTTTTACTGCTGTGTAATGCATAACTAAGGAAAAATTGAATCCTGAAAACCAAAAGGGCCGCTTGCCAAGTCAAACGGTGCACCCCATTTTCAGGGTGTGGCGTTACGTAAGCGCGCTTACATTAGAACAGAATGACAAAAGTTTCTGTGAAAACCAGCCTCACTTTTTAGCTGGTTTGTAAAAGCTGTCTGAACTCCAGTTTCAGGAAATAGTTGGCGCCATAATGAAAACTAGTCTCGAGGGCCTAGCTAATAGCTGTCTCTTTTCGTTTACTGAACACTTTCTCATCAAGTGCGCTTGAGATTTGCATTATCGAGTTAATTATTTTAAAGAATGTACTGACGGAAGGATGTGTTTGTGGCGTCCAAATACACGTTTTTACTTCAGTTTCCGCTTTAAGGCAAGCCGCAGGTAGACGGATGGGTGTGGTGAGTGTGAGAAAGAGGGACACGCTCGAGCGCAGGCTAGCATGGTATGCTAGCTCAGGTATCTGCACTCTGACTGCTGAAATATGTGACCATACTCTTACACACCAGGAGAACTCAAATTCTATTTGAACTTTTTTTTTTACCAGGTTTGGAGTTTTTTGTTGTTGAATGAGCTATCATACCTGCAAGTTATTTTAAATGAAGTGAAACTTTTGACCAAAAAACAAGTATTTCTATTTTAATTTGAATGCACATATGTAAACGTATTAGTGCTGCCACAAACGATTATTTTAATAGTCGACTAATCACCCATTATTTTTTCTGATTAGTCAACTAATCGGGTCATTCGCAAACGAGATGTAAAGCACACATCGTAACTATCATAATGCTCGTGTGAATGCTGTAGTGTACGCCGTAAAGCTGAAATTGATGGCTAAAACCACTGACGTTTGTAGTCATATTCACTGAAGCTAATAGCTGAAAACGCTCAAGCTGATAGCCAGCTAAAATATTAATTAAATGCCAAATTAACCTACACAACTGAAAAAAGCACAAGTTAGCCAAAACAGCTAGCATGTAGTTGAAATATTACCTAAACTCCAAAATGGCCTAAAAAACCATAAATTAGCCAAATTAGCTAGCAGGTAGTTGAAATATTAGCTAAACACCAAATTATTCTAAAAATGTGAAAAAATAATAAATGACCCAAATTAGCTAGCAGGTAGCTGAAATTTTAGCTAAACGCCAAATTATTCTAAAAATGTGAAAAAATAATAAATTAGACAAAATAGCTAGCAGGTAGCTGAAATATTAGCTACACTCCAAATATCCTAAAAATGTATATAAAAAATCATAAATTAGCCAAAATAGATAGCATGTAGCTAAAATATTAGCTAAATTAGTCTAAAAAACCTTAATAAATGCCAAAATCGTCCATGAAGCTAGCAGAATGCCATTATAACTTTCAACTTTACCACACTCTGACTCCATATATCAAGTAATGACTAATTATGGCAGCTCTAAAAATGTAAACGTGTGTTTTGTTAAAGTGAGCGTAAAACAGTTTTGTCAGAATTTAGGAGGTATGTGTTTCATTTATTTTTGGTGAATGTGTGGCAAAACTTCTCTCCCCTTCTAATTTCCATCACACTGTCCTGTTTCTCTCCACATTCTTTAGAGAACAGTCATCATGAGTGAGGCACCTCAGAAAGATTTGGTACAAAAGGCCAAGCTTGCCGAGCAGGCTGAGCGCTACGACGACATGGCTGCTGCAATGAAAGCAGTGACTGAGGACAGCGAACAGCTGTCAAATGAGGAGCGCAACTTGCTGTCGGTGGCTTACAAGAATGTGGTCGGTGCCCGGCGCTCCTCCTGGCGTGTGGTTTCCAGCATCGAGCAGAAGTCTGAAGGCAGTGATCGAAAGAAGGCCATGGCCCAGGAGTACCGGGAGAAGATTGAGCAGGAGCTGAAAGACATCTGTAATGATGTTTTGGTGAGGATTTTATCATTTCACAACTTTTATTGTGCTTGTCAGTCCTACATTAATTGGTTCCCTTACTGTTTAGTCATAGGGTGTGCAGAGTATATGAGAAATATTTTCTGTCTATTGCATAAAAAAGCTTTTTTCCTTGGTTTTGAGGTGTTGAAATTAAAAACCCACAGACTTAAGTTTGAATTTGCGCCAAAAAATTGTTGGACTGAAGCAAATAACCAGACTGCAACGAGTGATGACCTGTGGATAAACCTGGTTAAGCTGCAGTGACTCAGTCATGCCTCACAGGAAATGCAACTTTCTGATGTAAAGGTTTTGAATTTCCAAGTTCCATCAGTAGTTCTAATAAAGGTGGAAAGCCTCAGTACTCTGAACATCATCACACAAAGTACCTGGTCAAATCTGATACTATTTTAAATGATTATTGTCACAAATAGGGTTTGATGACTGCTGCAGGTAAGATGCCAGTACCCCAAAGTACTTCAGAGTAACACTTCCTGTTAAGCCTAAAGGCAAACTTTGTGCATTTTTGCTTTACTTTAATGTTTTAGCCAGAATACCTTACACTTCTAAGAACTACCTATTTTTTTTTCAAAGATTTGTGATTAAGTAACCCTACAGAAATGACTTTAAACTAGATATTATTTAAATGTTATCAGTTCTCCTCCAACAGAGACAACAGTTGTATAACATAATAAAAGTACGACATTTATAGTTATAAATCATTGAGTTGTTTATTCTTTGTGATTCATTCTTCTACATTTATAATCAGTTCAGCCATGGGTTGTTCAGAGTATTATACGTCATCTGATGACTCAAAGTATTAATCCTATAATGACCATCAAGCTCTCTGCATAACTGATCTCCCCTTCAGCCACTAAAGAGACGTGGTGTGAAGTGACCAGATAGAAACTGCAACAAAACAATTTTTCATTTCAGTTGTTTAAATCTCCTGAAGAGATGCTGTCAAATATCCAGTTCTTTGGAATAGATACGAACAAATGAAACCCTTCTTTCATTGTTAGTGACAGGCTGTGGCGTAGAGAGCTTTGTTTCTGTCCCAGCAGGCATGGATGTTCAGATGCTTTGCTGTGAATGAAGGTAGTTTTTCAGAGAGTGTTTTGACATTTCTGACAGATGTTTCTTGCAGTGGTGCTTTTGTGTTACAATTTAGATCTGACCTTGGTCTTTTAGCGCTTATTCAGATTTGTAACAAAATCACTTACTATATATTGTTAGAATTTTAGCTTTACTGACGATTTTAATCTGATTAATTGTGTGAATTTTTAGTAAACATTCATACTAAAGTGATTCTTCTGCTGCTTTCCGTACTTTTTTGGCTCATAAAAACTCAATCACACTTTCAGCGATTTCAGCAATCTTGGTATCAAAACGTTCAGCTTGTTCAGAACATTACTGCTTGTACTTTAAGTATTCATATACGTTGTAGTTTTTTAAATATTGAGCAAAATATGCCCCATGGGAAATGACTGAGAGTCTTCAGATTTTACGTAGATTAGCAACAAGCCTTTAAAAGTATTCATGGGCTATGTTTTCATCTATTATAGTCATTCTTTCATAGTTATTTATCATAATGTCCAGTCTTTTAGCAAATTTCACATTTTGTAAATAGCTTTGGATTTTCAGCAAATCCTTTCAGCATTTAAAGTAAATTGCATCAACATTTTCAGCAAAAGCTTCAGCATCTTCAGCAACTACTTTTAATAAAATGCATTCACACTAGCATTACTGCAGTTATTGCAACTTTTCTAGTTTCTCTTTATTATTTAAGTTTGCACCACCCAAATGGAATCAAACTGCACCCTGTTAGTTTCCATTTGTTCTGTATATTTCAATGTTGTAGTCTCCTTTTTAGCTGTGCCCTTGCCAGTGGCCCAGTTCTAGATTCAGATCCCAGCGGGCTTCCCCGGTCCGTCACAGCAGTTAAAAGCATTCAGCAAATTCAAACAGTTCAAAATCCTTTATGTTCATTTTACCTAAAGAGAAAAAAAATCAAGGTTTTGTTTTTCTATCAAGAAATTTTTATATAAATTGGCTGTTATTTAACTTAGCTGTGGCTGCTGTGGTTGGCATGGAAACCTCGTGTTGGCCGACTGAATTCACAGGAATCAATATTTCACTTAGAATTGAGCATCGATGCATGTGTGGGGGTTTTGTTCCACCACTTTTGTTCTATAGAGCATTAAAACTCCCAAACACATCAAACTCTTTGCAGTTATCCTGTTCAGATCCGTTCTTGTCCTTCAGCTAGTACTCAGATGAAAGCCTGTGTGCAGAGTGCCACCCCTGTGTTGTAACCACCCCAGCTGGGCTCTGAGAGTGCCCTACTTCCTCATTAGAGGTCAACAGTCTGATGTTGTGCGCTCAGTCCCATCACCCCTTCATCATGCTCTCATCCCTCTTTACTTGCTTGTCCCCGTCTCCTCCCCCATGCTTTCATAGATCCCCTCCCTTCAGTGGTCCCTGAAGCATCTGTGAAGGAGCTCAGCCAAACTGTTGGGCTGAAGCTGAAGCCCAGGGGCGGCTGGAGGCGGGCAGCTACCCTGCTCACACCTACAAAGAAACTACGCCTTGAAATTCCGATTATCGGTTGGACATAAGCTCCGCCCCTGCTGTGCATGCGGCTGGCGCTTGTTGTAGCACGCGGAAAAGTACATGTAATTAATGCAACTCTGTTCTGTTTATTTTTCCTGTTAACCACAGGGATTGTTGGACAAGTTCCTCATTCCTAAAGCCACTGCAGCTGAGAGCAAAGTCTTTTATTTGAAGATGAAAGGGGATTACTACCGCTACCTGGCTGAAGTGGCTTCCAAGGATGACAAGAAAGGTACTTTCCTTACTTTGTTGACACATTTCAAATAAGCTCAGATTCTTCATTTTTGATATTAAAAAGACAGAATCCTAAAATTAAATGATTTCTCAGCCAGGTCCTTCTTTCAGCTGGTAAAAGGATTGATTTTGGTTGTGTCAGAAATCCCTCCCTAACCCCTAACTACAAAAAAACTATATAGTGCAGGACTATATGGTTCCCTGGATTTTAAAGGCACGTCAGACACGATGCTCACTACTTCTCTTTCATTTTTCTAAACGCCGGATATGTCACCAATTTCGCAAAGTCAAATTTGAATCAATACGATTATTTCATGACGTTTATTTATGATTTCACTGTGTTCTGATGGTGAAAATGTGGATGGTTTGTTCAAAATTGTTGGACTGCAATGCATTGTGGTCTATATTTGCTAATCTAGTGAGCATCGATGAACGCTAGTTTTTTTGCAAAGATTTCTGGGAAATTTCTAGTGCACTTGATTTCCGAATTAGTAGATTCAGACAGCACTAGAAAATGGCCAACGCATTATATAGGGCACTATATAGTGAGTAGGGGGGATTCGGACACAGCTCATGTTTCAAAGTGCTGGTAAATAGGCTAACTGCTCCAGGGTTGTATGATCACTGCAGTGATTTTATAGATACAAAACAATCGTTCCTTTTTGGAGAGGAGGTCTTTACTCTAGTCCAGGGGTCGGGAACCCTGGTCCTCCAGAGCCACCTCTCCAATATACCCTGCTCTGGGATGTTCTTATTGGCTGGACACACCTAGACAGGTAATCAGACATAAGTTGGGACCCATGAAAATGACCTGCTTCAGGTGTGTCCAGCCAATAAGAACGTGCCAGAGCAGGGTATATTGGAAAACATGCAGGAAGGTGGCTCTGGAGGACCAGGGTTCCCTACCCCTGCTTTAGTACCTTAAATAATTCATGTTTGCAATCACAAAAACACTATCTTTTTCTCCTTTTTTAACATTTCATCATTTCTGTGCTTGTTTTTAGTGGAAGATCTAAAAGTTGAACATAATAAAAGGCTGTCCTGTTCATGATTATATCAATAATTAAAACAGAAATAAGTCAGTCTATCTGTGCAGAATTTGGAACAAAGCATCTGTATGCAAGGGAATTACTATTGTTGAATTATTAAGCAGTTTCTTATAAAATAATCTTGATGTATAGTCAGCATCCTGTTTATTTTTTCAACGTACTTGACATCTTAAATCCAGTCTTGGATTATTTTTATTACTTTCATCTGTTGTTTTGTTTTTAATCTGTTTGTGGATCATACTTTTTCTGCATCTTGTTTCTTTGTTGCATTTATGTTCACATACTACACTTCAGGTTTCCGTTATTCTTTAATCTCTTGTAAAGGAAACTGAAGGTCATTTTAAGTAAATTCTTCATTTTCTGCTCTTTGGCTTCTCCTAATTGATGACCAGTGTGGAACTTTAGTACTTTTAGAGCAGGGGTTCCCCAAACTTTTTCTAATAAGGGCCACATAATTCTGATGTGGGGTCACTTTGTAGGCTTACAGAAAAAATGTTGCAATCACAGCCTAAACGTAAACATTTACGGTTTTCCAGAAAGCCAAAGATAGCCAAATTTGAAATATTCATGTCTGTAATCTTAATAGAAAAAAATTACCGAAA
Source organism: Oryzias melastigma (assembly GCF_002922805.2). Lineage (NCBI taxonomy): Eukaryota > Metazoa > Chordata > Actinopteri > Beloniformes > Adrianichthyidae > Oryzias > Oryzias melastigma. The sequence goes on along the minus strand of NC_050527.1, from coordinate 19,169,638 downwards.
CATTTTAAAAAGTAGATATATAACATTACCTGCGATAATGCTAGTGTGAATGCTGTAAGCTGAATTTGGCAGCTGAAGATGCTGAAATTAATAGCTAAAAATGCTAGAGCTAGTAGCTGAAAACCCTGAAGTTGATAGCTGAAATGGTTGAAATTAATAGCTGAAAATGCTGAAGCTTATTGATAGCTAAAATATTAGCAAAATGCCAAATTTGCCTGAAAACCTAAAAAAAAAAAAATCTAAATTAGCCAAAACAGCTAGCAAATTGCTGAAATACTTGCTAAATGCCAAATTAGTTTAAAAACTGGTAAAATGTGTAATTTAGCCAAAACAGCTAGCATAAAGCTAAAATATAAGCTAAACTCCAAATGAGCCTAAAAAAACTGAAAAAAATACTAAATTAGCCAAAACAGCTTCTGGCTAAGATATTAGCTAAACTCCAAAATAGCCTAGACATCCTTAGTAACTGCCAAAACAGTCGAAAAAGCTAGCAAAAAAAGAGCTGAATATTTTATTAGCTGAATGAGCTAAATAGCTGAAATGGCTGAAGAGCTATGGACGTCCAAAAAAATACAGAAGCAAAATAATAATAATAATAAAGACATTGGGAAAAAAAAGTGAATCACTATTAAACCAGTAAATATTCTATCCTCTCCAATCATAGTTTAGACTGCAGAAGGCTGGAATAAAAAGTCATGTTCTATGTGGTTCTCGATCGGTGTTTCCTTACAACTTTCTTTCATTCTCCAGTTTTAACCCTCCTCTTTTACGCTCTCAGGAATCATCTTAGATTCGCAGGCGGCTTACAATGAGGCCTTTGAAATCAGCAAAGCAGAGATGCAGCCTACACACCCGATTAGGCTTGGTCTGGCCCTCAACTATTCAGTCTTCTTTTACGAGATCCTAAACTCACCGGAGGAAGCTTGCCAGCTGGCCAAACAGGTGAGTCTGTCGTCTTTTTGCTCAGAGTTCTCTTTTCAAAAGGATCTTATTCCTAACTGGTAGCACAGACGTGTGTTGCTGGCAACACTTCTGCTGTGGTTGGTGTGGGTCTGAATTCAGTCGTCTAACGCAGAGAACGAAGCAGGAAAGTCGATGCTCAGGGAGCTGCTTGTTATATTGATACAAATGTCTTTTCCCTTTTTCAGGCTTTTGATGACGCCATTGCAGAGCTGGACACTCTGAGTGAAGAATCGTACAAAGACAGCACACTAATAATGCAGCTTTTGAGAGACAACTTGACAGTAAGTTTCTCACTGAATACATGAAGATGAAATCTAATGTAATTGAAGCCTCTGCAGCTGTAACATAAATGTTCATTGTTTATTCAAAGAACAGAAAAAACTCGCCTTTGAGGGACTAGAACAGAAGGTTTCTTTTTTCATCCTTAAAACTGTTGGTCCTTCTAAAAATATCTTACCTCAGAGACTTATGGGGCTTTGCATTTCAACAAAATTAACAGTGTGAACCACATCGATTGCATGTGGTCAGTAGTAGGGGTGTGACAAAATATTCCGATATATCGCAACATTTAGTCCTGTGATTGATTCCCGACGAGTTCTCACTAAGCTAAACCATTATTTTATTAGTCGACTAATCACTGATTATTTTTTCCGATTAGTCAACTAACCAGGTCATTTTCAAAGTGGATGTAAAACACACATCTTAACCATCATTAGCTTTAAAAAACTAAAATTAAAAACAATCAAGATGACAGTTTATTGAACCTTTATGTTTCTGTGATTAAAACGAGATTAAATCAAATGAGAGAGAGATTCTATCAAACTCATTTTGACAGATGCCCCGCCCCTCAAGATGACGGAACAATTATGGATGTCCCTACTAATCACATGATCAAAGATCGGCCCGATCACCTGGTTGATGACTCGATTAATATCAGATGTTGTCCCCGATCAGGATCAGATATTACATTTATTCTCGTTATGATCAGCGCTTCAGTTTTTGTTTCTTTTTAATGTGAAGCTCTTCGTGGTGCCGACAGACGGCTAAACAGCAGCTGCTAACTGTGCTAAGCTAAATGCTAGCTCCATGATTTAACTCCTTAAGACCCGAGCTGTTCTTTGATGTACCTGTTTTATTTCTCTAACAGGGAAATAAAAGTTAAGAAAATTAACTACCGTGGTAATAAAACCGAAAATGTGATGTTTTAAGAGCTTAAAGAATCACATAATCTTAAAAAACAAAACAAAAAAGCTAATAAATGGTTCTGATATCAGCTAGTCATGAACACTCATCATCAAATTCATGCTAAAACAAAGTCATCATTCATTTTTAAGAGTTTTAAATGAGGACAAGATTCACATTTGGTTAAAATGTTCAATAGCTCTAAAGATGTTAAAGCTAAAGTCACTAAACTTTATCACATGACTAATTATCACTTGTATAACAAGAAAATTTTTATTTTTTTTCTGGTTTATATTTGCTGTATTTTTACTTGTTTATTAAAGCTACTTTACAGAAGTTTTATTTAAGTTTTTGATGATAAAGGAAGGTTAATGAAATATAAATAAGGGACAACACTAATCTGTTTATTCAATTTATTCATGTTTGTGTTACAAAAGTATCGGATCGGGACTCGGTATCGGCAGATACACAAAATCCAATGACTCGGAATCGGATCGGGCCCAGAAAAACCTGATCGGGACATCCCTAGTAACAATTTAATATTTTATTTTTTAAAAGGTATATTGGGTCAAAGTTCACCTGTCAAAAAGAGTTTGATAGAAACTATATTCCTTTTCTCTCTAACTATTTGTCGAACTATTTGTCACAAATGATGAAGTATTGGTCTCACTGACTCAAATAGTAAAAAAAAAGAAGCATTTTTTTGGTGCTGAATGCTCACAACTTTTTGCACTAAGTAGTGGTGCTGCTGTTCATGTTTACTGTTGTTAACACAGATAATTCAAATTCATTTGGTGTCGAAGCTTGTCAAAGACAGAATTACTGATTCAGCAGTGAAATGTCAAACTGATTCTATTGGAAAGTAAGCACACAGAAATCATAGTCATCAGCTGAAGTTGAGTGTCTTTAGCCTGAGGGTTTGTATTCCTGGCCCCCGCTGGGCTTCATGCTTTGGTTTGTCCGCCTTCTTTCAGCTGTGGACATCTGATAACCAGAATGAAGGAGACGACCCAGAGGAGACCAAAGATTGAGCCAGACCATTGTCGCCCTTCCTGTCCGCCTGCCATCTCAGGTCATCTTCATCACGATCATCTTCACTTCGACCACTTCATTTTTGACATCCGACTGTCTGTTTTTCTATCAAGGGGTGTAGTCGTCTCCCTCCTTTCAGTTTGCTTGGTCTTCTGTAGGAACCGGGGGCAGTGGGAGGGGCAGAGGGGAGGTTTCTACTGGGTGTAGCAGGACGGGTTCACATGGATTTGCGGATGCTTGGCTGTTAATCTTTTTCTGAATCTTAAGTTCTAATGGTGTTACATTAATAAGGGGCTGGGTGAACAATTTTTTTCCACTCACGAAGCATGTAGCAAGTTGAGATTTTAAGAATAAGTAAATTAGATCCGATTTCTACTCGACTAACGAACAGCACTGTTTAGGTAAAGCGTTTTTTTGAGGATGCATCGAGTTTTCTCAGAAACGGCGTGCTCCTCAACCCAACAGAACCCCCCCAGGTCCAAACGGCGGGGGTGTTCTGCTGGAAATGAAGGGCAAATCTTATAAAGGTTGCATTCCATTTACTGTTAGTTGTTCAACCTGCTTCTTTGTTTTATTTCTGGAGGGGGGTGCTTTTGTATTTCTATGTATCTATTTTGAGGTATGGAATATTTGAAGAACAAAGAGCACACAACCTTATATTGTTGCTGTTTTGTATAAACACCTCACTAAAAACATCCATCTTAGTTGCTGCTTGTTCCAACGGTTTTCTGTATTTTTCTCCCTCTTTTTATATCGATTTTTGCTTAGAGCTTTGGTAAGGATTCGACTTTGAAGGAGCAAAGAAGGTTTTTTTTGTGGGCGGGTTAGCTTTGTTTGTCTTTGGCATTTTCATACTGAACACCCAATCATAACCGTTATTTGGGAGGAAATGTCTTCTTTCATGTAAGTGGAATAAAAAAGTTAAAACATTGCTCTTGTCTGTTTGTGATGCTGTAATCCTCTCCAGGAATGTTTTCTGAAGTCAGACTGAAATAGAGCTGCAAGTGGAATAAGACCAAAAACTTTGCTAAAATCCTTCAATTTTTCTGTTTGGATAACTAGACAAACTGGGCGTGTTGGTCCCGCTGTCTGTTAGCTAGTCATTTTTGACTTGAGCCTTTCCAAGTTGCTCACGTCTGAAAAGATGCATCTCTACCAGACAGACTGTAGTAGTCTGACAAAACCATCGCCAAGTTTTCAGCCGACCCTGAAGGCTATTAAATAATGGCTGCTGGAAAATGTCTTCTTTTTTTTTAAGGTGAGTTTATAAAAATATTATTTGAAGAAAAACTAATGGATAAGCAAATCATAAAGTTGACATCTTTCAGCTGTACTGTCAAGTTAATTTCTGCCAGAACTAGTCAAGAGAAAATACTTTGCAGTTCGTTAGAAATTCACCTTAGAGTTGTGGTCGGGACCATCAGTGCGGAGTAAGCCTGCCTTCATTTCCCATCATCCCTTTGTTTAAATGCTCTCCTACTAGCTCACAACCCCAAACTGCCATTAGCGGTGCAATAAAAATGGTGAGCAATATTGGAGTAATCCAGATTCCAGATCAGATGAGGAAAACAAAGACCTTCGTGGATCTATGTGATGAATCCAAATGGAGAGGAGCCGGGAGACTGTGGCCCGCCGCTTCCAGCACCTACATCCCTGCTAGCTTGTCAAACTGCATTTTTTTTTTGTCTGCTTCTGATTCACAACAATTTGAATAAAGAAATGCTGATAAATATAGTTTAATTTTCTTCAAACATGTCCTCCATCATGAGAAAAAAGCTACAAGAGTGTTGCTGCTACTTCAGTTGAATACTTTAGTGAAGTATCACTTTATGAACCGCCATGCAGCTTGGATAAAACTGAGCTTCAAGGGAAATGGAGTTGGATAA
>NC_050527.1:19151915-19164510 GCF_002922805.2 Oryzias melastigma | reverse complement strand
AATACTGGTTGTTGGAAGTTTAGTAAAAAAACACATTTTGCCATTCAGGTGTTTCCCAGACAGCCAGGAATGTAGTTGCTGAAGAGCAAAGATCGACTTCTTAATCCACATTTAATCAACAAAATTGCAGTAAAAAACAAAGTGAGGTAATGTGATGAAACCCCCTGGTCTCACAATTCACTGAAACTACTGTTGTCCTCACATGACTTGTAGTTATAGTTTACAGTTACCTAAAGTCTGTTAGGTATTTTTCATTGCAGTGGGTTAGTGTTTGTATGAATGGAGTTCATGTCCCCCTACAGGTCATTTTTGGACTGCTTCTGTAGACAAATCAAATAAATTGCTCGTTATAATATCCCAGACCACGTGTCAAAGTCAAGCCTCTTAGCCCCATCCGGCCCTCCAGATCATTTATTTTATTATTATTAATGGCCTAATGTTGTCTTGCACTTATTTCTAACTAGTATGATTTTAACAAAACATATTTTCATAGAGTAAAATATTGAAGTTGTTTAAGGTTTAAATGAAGTTCTTCTGAAATGATATTCCTGCCTAATTAATTTTTATTCATATTTATCTTAAAAAGTTACGTTTTTAAAGTTTAAAAAATTAAGTTGTGTGTTCAATAAATGTTTATTCTGCTTGGCTACGGAGTGATTTTTGTGCCACCATATTGCAAGCAAAGGTCACAGTTTATATGGGGTAAGATAGCTGTCAAAAAGAAACGTATTCATAAATCATATTTTATATACACAAAAAGAAATTCGTATTCATAAATACAAAGTTGTGCAAACATTTATATTTTGTGCCAAACTTACATAAAAAAACGAATAAAACATTTATTTTTATGTTTAACATGTCTCTCTTGAATACGAATTTTCCTCGTTTTGTATACGACTTCTCCCCGTCTGACGTAGTTTTGACAGTTAGGTAACAGGAGAAAACTGTATCCAAGACAGAGAGAAGTCGTATACAACACGAGGAAAATTCGTATTCAAGAGAGAAATCTAATATGGCTCTTAGAGTCTGGCACAAAGTAGCTCATAACTAAAAATGTACCAATCATTGGATTGAACACAGCAACCATGAGCAGATTTTTCTTCCCTAAGGTAGAGATTAGTATAGGGTATGTTAATTTACATTTTCAAAACATGGATGTTTTATTTTAAAATCATATTTTTTTAAATACAGTTATACTTATATAGTATATTTTTAGTTCGTATTATTGTATGTACTGATAACTGTTATTATGCTGCACAGAATTGTGTTAAATGTCTTTTGTGTCCTGTTTTAAATCGTAATTGTAGTAAAACATGGTCATTGAGACAAACGAACTAAATTCAGTTGCGACTCTGTGGTGGTGGTGGTGGTGGGGGGGATCTCGCCCGGGGACTGAATTGTGTTAACCTTATGTAACAACTACCCGCAGTGGTCATTTAAAGAGTTGTATGTCTTAAGTTTTGTTTTTATTAAGTTTCACTTTCATCATACTTGGCGTTTCAGTTGAACACAGTAAGTCAACGTGAGCATAGGAATAGTTGTCTCCTCTCGTATAAGCCTGGAAGTAGATTTGTCTGTAAGTACAAATGTGCAATTTTGGTTCAAATTGATGTTTTTGATTATTAATAGGTTGGGAGAAGGCAAATATTGTTAAGTCGTTTGGATGAAAATGCTGGCTGAGTTCATTGTTGCCATGTTACGTATACAAAACAATTAAAGAAAAGTCTAAGCTAATTTCAGAGCTAAATTACTATTTATTTTGTATGAAAGCTGCAAATCTTTATTTTGTCATGGTGATTTAAGTTATTGATTGTATAGGAAACTTCCAAGCAGAGCTGGAGGTAGCAGAGATGAAGATGCTGAGGTTCTCTTTGGGAGTGACCAGGATGGATAGGATCAGGAATGAATACATCAGAGGGACAGCACATGTTAGAGGTTTTGGAGATAAAGTCAGAGAGGCCAGACTGAGATGGTTTGGACATGTTCAGAGGAGAGACAGTGAATATATTGGTAGAAGGATGCTGAGTCTAGAGCTGCAGGAAAGAGGTCTAGAGGAAGACCAAAGAGGAGGTTTATGGATGCAGTGAATGAAGACATGAAGGTGGCTGGTGTTAGAGTGGAGGATGCTGAAGACAGGCTTAGATGGAGGAAACGGATTCGCTGTGGCGACCCCTGAAGGGAAAAGCCCAAAGGAAAAGAAGAAGATTGTATAGGAAACTTATACATTGTTTGTATTGTATTTTTCAGTTTTACAAAAAAGATGAAAAAAGGAAAAAGAACAGAAAAATTGAAATTATGAGTAAAAGTACATCTTTTCAAATTCACTTTTTTCTTGGACTATTTTTGTTCGCTATCTGTCTAGCCTTGCTCAGAAATGCAATCGTGAGGACATAATACAAATTATGTATTTTTAGTCTAAACATTTTATTTTTTGTTGGTAATTTAGAAAATGTTGATTTCAAAATTGTAACTTTTGCTTGCAATATGGTGACACAAAAATCTTTCCATATTCAGCCTGCACCCTAGGTGTGTTTTGGATTTTGGCCCCCTGTGCGATTGAGTTTGACACCCCTGACATAGAGGGTCTATGTTACATTTGAAGATGTGTGATTTCCGTGATTAAGGTCGGTGTATTTTGGTTTGATCAGTAAAGAGACGAACAGATTAATGGGATTGAAGTTATTATTTCAATACAATAAAATACAAATATCATAACTTAAATGAAATGATTAAAAGGAGGTTCTTCATGAAAGCTTTAAACATATTTTTATTTCAAAACCACAGTACCTTTTTTAATGTGAAGACAGGACTTAATAGTTTTCTATAATAATTTTAGCATCATATTACTGTTTTTTTGGTCTTATAACTGTTTTTTTTTTCTTTTTTCCTTCAAAACACAAGAAAATTATTTTCAATTCATTAAGTGCCTCGATTATCACTTACTTTTATTTGATAAAATAATGCGACAATAATCACATAATTTCAAAATTATTGTTTGTTTATTATATTAAGATACTTTATTACAGAGTCAAGGTCCATATGCCACAAGAGACACAGCAGATAAAAAAAGGAAAACACTCATAATAATATAAGTATAAAAACAATCACATAAACTTACAAAAAAATATGATATTATATTATATTATGTTGCGTCAAAAAGGCTTTTGAAGATTTTTTTTCCAAAAAGCTTAAATCTCGCGAGAAGTTTTGACGTCAAGGTCCCCCTCGTGAACGCGCCGTGGTTTCGACGGGATCTGCAGTCAGCCTTGGCCGTTCTTCCTTTCATTCCTGTAATCCGTCTGCGTAGGGTGTGCTCCGGAGCTAGTCTCGGCACACATTTTAATATTATGAAACAAACCAAAAGCTAGAGAGCACACGCAGACATATTTTTATAAGAAAAAAAAAATCGGTGAAGCAGGATTTGATTTGCCAACCCAAGTAAAAGCTAAGAAGACGCTGCCCTCGAAAAGAACGAAAGACGGAACGAGAGGAACGTTAGCAAGATAAGCAACTAGCATCATTGTTGAAGCGTGGGCAGTTAACCTTAAACTGTTGATTATTACGGAGTTTGTCTTTCATAATATTTATTGATAGGCAAATTTTCTTACTTTGATAATAGTCTGACCATAAAATTGACTGTGAAAGAGCTGACATCTCTGAAAAGTGAATTCTGTGAGCCATATCGTTTAAGGCCACGCTCCGACATTTTGCTAATTAAGCCAAGTAGCCCACGTTACTAGCCGTCGAGACTGCTCGTATCCGCACTCTCGTCGATTCTACCAAGGAAATATCAAAACACGGCTTGTATTTGACGAAACCCAAATATTACTCAACTTTTACCATAGTTATTGAGAGAAATCGACGCCAACCATGAATCCTAGCGCACCTAGCTACCCGATGGCCTCCCTCTACGTCGGGGATCTGCACCCAGACGTGACCGAGGCCATGCTGTACGAGAAATTCAGCCCGGCCGGACCCATCCTCTCCATCAGAGTCTGTAGGGACATGATCACCCGCCGTTCTCTCGGCTATGCCTACGTGAACTTCCAGCAGCCCGCTGACGGTAAGTGGATCTCCCCGCCGCGTGGAACCTCTGAGCGAGGCGCGTCACAGGAAGCGGCGGGCAAAACGTGGCTGTCATGCTGGTTCTGGGATCAATAACTTTACATTTATATAGGATTTCTGTGGGTATCTGATAAGAATCCTTAATAATGTTTTTTTTCCCTCGTGTAGCCGAGCGAGCCCTGGATACCATGAACTTTGATGTCATCAAGGGAAGGCCTCTTCGCATCATGTGGTCCCAACGTGACCCTTCGCTGAGGAAAAGTGGAGTGGGAAACATCTTCATCAAGAACCTGGACAAGTCCATCGACAACAAAGCTCTTTACGACACCTTTTCAGCTTTTGGAAACATCCTGTCCTGCAAGGTACACTCTTACAGGCTTGTTCTGTGGTTCATTTTTGTCTTAGTGTCACTACTTCTGCATGACTAAACAATGCACCAGGTTGGTTTGTTGTATGGCATGATGTTTGTGACGTTTTTTTTAATTCATACCCTAAAATCTGCCCTTTTCAAGGTGGTTTGCGATGAAAATGGCTCAAAGGGTTACGGCTTTGTGCATTTTGAGACCCATGAGGCTGCTGAGCGTGCCATTGAGAAAATGAATGGCATGTTACTCAATGACAGAAAAGTGTAAGTCTGTCTGTTCTTCAGCTTCTTTAAGATCACTTTTAATTAAGAGTAATTAATAAGAGCATTTTGCTTCTAGATGAGGTTTGCTTTAGTGTGTAGTTGCACCTTTTCAAGTGGAGTCTACAACTTAATGTCAAGTGAATTTCCTAACAATGAAGTTTAAAATGACTAAAGAACCACATGACCTCAGGAGACTTGTTCAAGACTAGATTTAGACCAAGAGTGTCAGACTCGATCGCACAAGGGGTCAAAATCCAAACAGACCTTAGGTCGCGGGCCGAACAGGATAAACATTTATTCAACACTCTAAAACTACAGTTTTTAAAACTGAAATTTTTACATAATTATGAAGTAGATATATAGCATTACATGTGATAATGCTAGTGTGAGCGCTGTAAACTGAATTTGACTGCTGAAGATGCTAGTGCTGATAGCCAGCTAAAATACTAGCTAAATGCCAAATTAGCCTAAAAATACAAAAATAAAACTTAGGTTAGCCAAAACATCTAGCATGTATCTGAAAAAAAATAGTTACATTTCCAAAGTCTAAAAAAAAAAACCTAAATTAGCCAAAAAAGCTAGCATGTAGCAGAAATATTAGCTAAACTCCAATACAGCCTAAAAATCTTTTTTTTTAAAGCCAAAGTTAGCCAAAATATTTAGCTTGTAGTTCAACACCAATATCTAAACTTAAAAACAACCCCAAAACCTGAAAAAAGCCTAAATTAGCAAATACAGCTAGCATGTAGCTGGAATATTAGCTAAATTCCAAAACAACCTAAAAAAGAAACTGGAAAAAAAACTAAATTAGCCCAAAAAAAAAGCTAGCATGTGCGGAAAAATACTTCAGCTAAACTCCATAACAGCCTAAAAATAAAAAAAACATAAATTATCCAAAATAGTTAGCCTGCAGCTGAAAAGATACCTAAACTTCAAAATAGCCCAGAAAAAAAGCCTAAATTAGCAGTGGAAGCTAGCATGTAGCTGAAAAATAGCCTAACTTCAAAATAGCCAATAAAAAACTGAAAATTAAAAGCCTATCTTAGCCAAAACAGCTAGCATGTAGCTGAAATATTAGATAAACTCCCAAAATGGGAGAATGCCAATTTTTAAAACGTTGAAACTCCAACTTTTTAGCATAATTATGAATAATAAAAACAGGCAATATTTTACTCTAAATAAACATATTTTGTCCAAAATATGCAAGTTAAAAATAAGCACAAGATAACATTGGGCCGCTAATAAGAATAAAATAAAATGATCTGGAGGGCCGGATCCGGCCCCCGGGCCTAAACTTTGACCCATGAATTAGACCCTGTCTGCACAGAACTCATCTGGATCAGATAGTTATTCAGTTCTCACTCTATCACAGCAGCAGTAAACAGTTACATTAATCTTGTTTGCGTTTGTTTTCTCTCTCAAAGCACATTTAATCTTTTTATCTTTGCTTTCTCGGTTCTTTATCTTAGACTGATTTGTGACGCGTCTTCAATTATTTCTTCTGCAACAGATTTGTGGGCCGCTTCAAATCACGCAAAGAAAGGGAGGCGGAGCTCGGGGCGCGTGCCAGAGAGTTCACCAACGTTTACATCAAGAACTTTGGAGAGGACATGGATGATGAGAAGCTGAAGGAGCTGTTTGGCAAATATGGTATGGCTGGAGATTTCACATGCATGACCTTCACAAACAACCAGATTACACATGTGTCTTTGTCTGTTAAACATGTTGACCAGTTGTTCTGTTTTTGAAGGGCCTGCGCTCAGCGTCCGGGTGATGACTGACGATACCGGCAAATCAAAGGGATTTGGTTTTGTCAGTTTTGAAAGACATGAAGATGCACAAAAGGTAAGCTTACTATTGTGCTTCGTCATTAGAATAGTGCACCATTCGGAGATTACAGTTTGGTTTCAGCGGATGAATGTTCTTCTCTGCAGGCTGTGGATGACATGAATGGTAAAGAACTGAACGGAAGGCAGGTTTACGTCGGCCGTGCACAGAAGAAAGGAGAACGTCAGAATGAGCTGAAGCGCAAATTTGAGCAGATGAAACAAGATCGCATGACCAGATATCAGGTTTGACTCGTTATGATTGATTCCATTCAGTCATTTAGAGTTTGTTCAGTTATTGCAATTGTACATTTAGATTAGGAACATTTGGGATTCAAAGTGGAGGTTATACTGTCAAAGAGATGAAGAACTCTGGATATTGGTTTTCATCAAACAATGTGGATCAAAAAGCTTACAAAGTCTTAATAAAGTTTTTGAAGTAACAGAGAATATCCTTTAAGTCTTAGTAACTATTTTTTAATCATGTTTAATGTAATTTCCATTTACATTGTGTTACGTTGTGTTTGTGGTTCGGAAGGGAGACTGCTCTTTTTCCCCTAACGTCTTTTTGTTTGTCCAGGGTGTCAACTTGTATGTAAAGAACTTGGATGACGGCCTTGATGATGAGCGTCTGCGCAAAGAATTTTCTCCATTTGGAACCATCACAAGTGCAAAGGTAAACGCCTAATTCAGGAGTCTGCAGCCTGCAGCTCCAGATCCACATGCGTCTCTTTTATCTCCATGGTGGATCCTTAACCAAACATAAAATAATTCATAGAGACTGCTGATCCAGACATGTCGACCATCACAGTCAGCAGCTCCTGATAATGTCTGTCTAACCAAAACTACCTAAAGAAAACAAATAAACAAAGCCTGAAAACTAAGACTACCAAGATCCAAACTAAAATAACAAAACCCAGCAGAGTAAGACTGATGAGGACAAAGAGGGGAAAAATAAAACCAAGGAAAGTAAGGATTACTTAATTATCATTTATTTAATTTATATTAGTTAAATGTATAAACTGATGTCTGAGGTTCACATAGATGATAAACTATGTAGGTTTTTACATCCTGTTGACCTGAAGACGTCTTGTTTGATCAACTCTACCTCCAGAATGAACAGATTTATATGCAAAGTAAAACTTTGGTAAAAAGTTTGATCTTTTATGAGTTAAAAACACATATTATCTTATGCTGCACAACATTGTTACTAGCTGTCCAGAACTGCACTGAGGTGATCCTGTTTGGAACAGATCATCTTTTATCTTTTTGAAAAGAAGTAAAAAAAAAGTAGTGCCAAAAATAAAACATAATATTTATTATTTTTTCAAAAAAAGGTCATGAATGAAAATCTATATTTCTTAAAGGCTAAAGTAAGACTATACAGCTTCTTCCAGGTTTTGATCAGTAGAAAACAAGCCTAAATTGATCCTTTACTGTTAAAGGTTTCTGCAAAGGGGGCTGTAATTCTGAACTTATATTTTATTGTTGCAAAGCCCTCATTTCAGATGTGATTTGTTCCGTAGGTCATGATGGAAGGTGGTCGCAGTAAAGGCTTTGGCTTCGTGTGCTTCTCCTCACCTGAAGAAGCCACTAAAGCTGTAACTGAGATGAACGGCCGGATCGTGGCCACAAAGCCGCTGTATGTGGCTCTGGCTCAACGGAAGGAGGAGCGCCAGGCTCACCTCACCAACCAGTACATGCAGAGGATGGCTACTGTCCGAGCTGTGCCCAACCCGGTCCTCAACCCCTACCAGCCTGCCCCGCCCTCTGGTTATTTCATGGCTGCCATCCCACAGGTAAGCCCCTCCTCCAGCCAGTAAACCAGGGGTGTCAAACTGAAACGCGCAAGGGACCAAAATCCAAAACACACTTTAGGTTGTGGGCCCGAACAGGATAAACATTTATTGAACACTCTAAAACTACAATTTAAAAGCTTTAAAACTGTAACTTTTTAACATAATTATGAACTAGATATGTATTGATGTTAGTGTGAATGCTGTAAGCTGAATTTGACCGCTGAAGATGCTGAAATTGATAGCTGAAAATGCTGAAGGTAATGGCAGAAGCTGGCTAAAATATTAGCTAAATGCCAAATTAGCCACAAAAAAACTTGGGTTAGCCAAAATAGCTAGCATGTAGCTGAAAAAAATAGCTAAACTATAAAATGTCCTAAAAACTAGAAAAAAAACAAAATTAGCCAAAACAGCTAGCATGTAAATATTACCCTTACTCCATAACAACCTAAAAAGCTAAAATAAATGAGTTTAAATTGACAAAAAATAGCAAGCATGTCGCTAAAAAATTAGCTATACTCCAAAATAGCCTAAACAAACTTTTAAAAAAGAGAAAAAAAAGAAAAGCCTATATATTCCAAAAAGTTAGCTTGTAAATATTAGCCTTACTCCAAAACATCCCCAAAAACTAAAATAAATAAATACAATTTTAAATTAGCCATAGCAGCTAGCATGTAGCTGAAATATTAGATAAACTCCCAAAATATCCTAAAAAAAACCAAAGTAAATGCCAAAATAGTCTTAAAAGCTTGAAGAATGCCAATTTTTCAAACTTTAAAACTGTAACTTAACATAATTCTGAATAATAAAAAGGCAGAAATATTCCAGAATAAATCAACTTAAACTTTAAATAACTTTCAATATTTTATTATCCATAAAAATATATTTTGTCAAAATTATACAAATTAGAAATGAGCGCAAGATAACATCGGGTCATTAATAACAATAAAATAAAATGATCTGGAGGGCCGGATCCGGCCCCCGGGTTTTGACTTCGACACATTCTGTAAACCTAATTTTTGTTCTTTTATTTTGTCTTTACATTTACCACATTACAGGATCTTCTCCTGCTAATGTATCATGTGAAACATTTTGATGATCTTGTTTCAGGCCCAGAACCGAGCGGCGTATTATTCTGCCAACCAGCTGGCTCAGCTTCGTCCCAGCCCACGCTGGGCCACACAGGGAGTGCGTCCTCAGCGTAAGTGTCTTCTCATTTATTCATCAGATTTTTTGTGTGTGGTCTCAAACCTTTCTAAGAATACTTATCACAACCCCCTCCTGGTTTCTGTATTTTCAGATTTCCAAAACATGCCGAATGCGATGCGTCCATCAGCACCTCGACCCCAGACCTTCAACACCATCCGCGCTACCACCACCACCAACACCCAGGTCCCGCGCATGATGGCGTCTCAGCGTATGCGTAAGTCACAAAGTCACCTTCTCTGCCGTCTAGTTACCACTTCAATCAACGTTTGGGTTAATTGTTGTTTTTCAAATGTTGACTTCAGCCACACAGGCGCTTAGCCAGCGCCCTGCTGCTGCTTCAGCCACAACTGCCCCGGTCCGTGCCATGCCCCAGTACAAGTATGCCCCTGGGGTGCGTAACCCTCAGCAACATATGGCCTCCCAGCAACAAGTCCCCATGCCACAGGTAAGCTGTCAGCCGTCACACTATAGTATACTATAGATGTGGAATGAAGTTGGTTAGTGAAAGAAAGCGATTGTAGCAGCTTTAAGATTCCATGGATCCAGAGAGACATGGAGGTGACTGAAGGTGGCTTATGTTGAATCATTTTTCTGCTTTAGCCTGCGGTCCACGTCCAAGGCCAGGAGCCCCTGACGGCCTCCATGCTGGCTGCTGCGCCCCCCCAGGAGCAGAAGCAGATGCTGGGTTAGTCATCATCCACTCTGTTTTTATAAAGTAACACAGCATCACTTTGAGAAGTTTGTATTACCAGCTGTTTTAAAAGTAATGTATGTATTAAAACTCTAATGTTTTGTCATGGTTCTGTGCAGGTGAGCGCCTGTTCCCCCTGATTCAGAACATGCACCCCAGCCTGGCCGGTAAGATCACCGGAATGCTTCTGGAGATCGACAACTCTGAGCTGCTCCACATGCTGGAGTCTCCTGAATCCCTGCGCTCCAAGGCTAGTGGATGTTTCATCTGCATCCTCCTCACACTGTGTGTACCATGAATGTTTCATGTAAATGATCCGTGATGTTTCTGCTGCAGGTGGATGAGGCTGTGGCTGTGCTTCAAGCCCACCAGGCTAAAGAGGCTGCTCAGAAGTCCACCACTCCTGCTGGAGTTCCCAGTGTCTAAGGTACGGATGATCCCAACATGACTCTTGTGTAGATGGGAAGCTGAGAGCAGTGTCTGATCTCCTCTTTTTTTGTTTCACAGATTGAGCATTTTGAAACCTGCTTCACCGATGAAAAAGAGAAAAAAAACTTAAACATCGAAAAACCTAAAACTCAGAAAACATCGCAAAATGATAAATTATTTCTTTAAAAAAAAAAGAACAATTGACTCTGCCAGGTCTAGAGAAGGTTTGACTAGACCTTGATCATACATAAAAAAAAATTTGTTGAAAAAAATAGCAAAATAGTGAAAAAAGTTAATGATACATTTAAAAACATTCTTCTGTTTTATGTCATTTTACTGTCAGTGCTCAGAATATCAGCCATGTTGAGGATGATTGGAGCTGAGCCATTTGGAAGGTGATTTGTAACGTAAACTACTGGATCTAATAAATTGTCATTCAAACGTTTGCGTGTGTGGTTTGTTGATGTCAGGGTTGTGTGTTTGTGTTGGGGAGAAACTGTGCAAACTCGTTCCAGCATTTGTCAGAGCTGGGTTTGTACTCCAATGAGGTCATGGAGAGACTTGAAGGACGGGGAACAAAGCTCCTCTCTTCCGTGGGGGGTCACTTGTGCTTTGTTCTGTGACCTTTCTACCTCCAGACTTTATGTCAAAACCCCCAAAATGATGTTCCCTAAACTCCTGCTTTAAATGGATTTCATTTTTTATCATTGAAAGTAAAGTATACAATATAACCTTGAGTTGTAAACTCAGACATGATGGAAAATGAATGAAAAGTGGACAGAAGAAACACTTATGTAGTCTGCCCCTTTTAACTAATCAATAAATCAATCGGTAAAAAAGAAAAACAACATTCTGCCAATTTGATAAACAATTTGAGAAGATTGGTAAAGAAAGACCAAACATCCACCAGTGTGAAAAGAACACCATACCTCAGGGATGAGGACTTTTTATTCATCCTAGCTAGATTTGTAGTCATTGATTACACTTTTGAATGTAGTATATAAAACTTATTGTGACGTTTTTAATTTCTGTGCTCCATTATTCCATTTATTGACTCCATATTCTGATACACAAGACTCCTTTAGAAGTATTCTGTGTTTTGGTTTGATAAATATTACCTTTCTTTAGTTTCAAATTGGTTTTTGTGTTTTTCATTCAATTAGGAGGAAGGCATTTCCTTTTCACACTATACATTCATTTTAAAATATTTAAGTTAACATTTTAATAATTTTATACATAATGGATTAAATTGGTCCCTATAATTACTGTCTGTGATAATTTTAATATCTTTTTGTAATATTAAAATTGGATTAATATGTTTTACAAGTTATAACCCAAATTTCTATACATAAGTTCAGATATGGCATAATCAAGGAATTGTAAAATAAATATAGTGAGTTATTGTCAAAGAACAATTTTCTTAGTGTAATACTGCAATTGCTTTTGCTATTTTGGTTTTGACATTGTTGACTTGTGATTTCAAAGTTAACTTCACGTCTATAATAACTCCTAAAACTATACTTCTTTTGCTATTATTATAATTTGTTTAATTGAACTGTATAGATTGTATTTCTATTACTAAATATCATAAAATACCATTTTGTCACCATTTAACAATAGTTTATTTCAGTCAACCACAATTGAATCTTTTCTAACTCAGTCTGCACCCCTCCATCATATGCTCAACATTGTCTCCTGTATAATAAAAGGTTGTGTCATCTGCAAATAAAACGCAGAATTGGGCATTTAAGATGACTCACTTCTTAAAAAATATTTAAAGTGTAGTCTTGCTGGTCCTTTGTAACTGAACTCTTTAAAACTTTGTTTATTTGGTATTTACAAATGTGTTTTCTACACACAATAACCCGTTCCAAGAAGCAGGTTTTGTTGGAACTCTGAGTTCGTGAACTCCAAATTCACCAAAACTCTGAGTTTTCGGTTCCAGAAAGAG
>NC_050527.1:19126062-19150858 GCF_002922805.2 Oryzias melastigma | reverse complement strand
TTCTACCGCTGCAGCTGTGTTGCTTTTCTTGCAGAAAATGTTCTCCTATAGTCGCATATGCTTGAAGGAACTTATCAATTTCCGCCGCTGGAAGTACTAAACTCAGCTGTTTGCTCCCGTTGCCATGATGAATCGTGCTGTCTTTGCTCCATTGATCAGGGCTTTTTATGGTCACGACGCTCACACCTGATTCTGGTTCTGACAACTTCAAGTTGATTGAATCAAACATTTTCAGCTGTTCTGGAACCGAAAACCCAGAGTTTGAGTATTTAGAGTCCAGTGACTCTAAGTTCAGGTTTGAACTCTAAATTTGTTGAACCTGCTTCTTGGAACGGGCCCCTGGAAGTGCTCTTGGAAAATGTTTAGCATTACAATCCTGCTGGCTGTCCCATTTATTTCTTTATGTTTTTCTTCTTGTCTTTTAAATTCTGGGCCATATGGGAAAGAGGCTCGCTGGAATTTAGGGAGCGTATAGAAAACAGAGGACATGAAGGTGTAAGAAGAAAAGACAGAAGTGGAGTCTTAATGATGTACATGTCATCCAAAAACAATCACATAAGAACTGGATGTTTGTGCACCAAACATAAACGAACACAAGTACATGCAGCTACAACGGCTCATATGCACACACAAATGCTCCAGACCCGTCTGCACACCATTCATGTTTGTGCAGAGGTGAGTATTTGATACAATCTCTGATAATACCATAGACTGTATATAAGAATAACTAATTATTTTTTACAGTCAATGGATAATACTGAATGTAGAAACAAACAGGCATGGACTGGCGCCCCACGCAGCACAGGGTGCATTCCAGGGCCCAGCCCAGACCCAATAGCACTGAGGATCAGAGCAGGCTCCAGTCACCAAGGTGACGGTGCAACACGTGGGAGGACAAACACCCCCAGCACTAAAGTGAGATGATCCCAGGGCTATTTTTTAAGCATTTTGCTGGTTTTGTGAAGTTATTGTCCTTGTTTTGACTTGTTCTTTGTTCTTGAACATATCCACGAGATGGGAAGTGACAGTAAAAACAGCCTAGCAATTCTTTAATTCACTTCCCGTTTTGTCCTTTACTTAACCACGAACACATATTGTGTGTTTAAAGTCCTTTCTATCCAGGATTAGGTGAAGTCAGAATTCGAGAAAAAGTCAGAATTCAGAGATTTAAGTCAAAATTCAGAGATTTAAGTCAGAGTTTCGAATTTAAAGTCAGTATATTTCTGAGATTGCAGGCAGAATTCTGAGAAAAATGTTGTAATTGTCAGAATTTTGAGTTTAGATTCAGAATTCTAAGAATAAAAAGTCACAATCCTAAAGTTAGTATTCTGAGTTTAAAGTCAGAATTCAGAGTTTAAACTCAGAATTCTGAGAAAAAAAAGTCACAATCCTGAGATTAAAGTTAGTATTCTGAGATTACAATCAGAATTTTGAGTTAAAGTCAGCTAATTCAGATCTTAAACTCAAAATTCTGAGGGAAAAGAAGTCAGAATTCTGAACAAAAAAGTCAGAATTCTAAGATTAAAGTTAGTATTCTGAGATTAAAGTCAGAATTCTGAGAAAAAGTCAATTCTAGGATAGAATTCTAGGATATAGAATCGAGCAAAAAATAGTATTTCTGAGATTAAAGTCAGAATTTTCAATGCACCTTCTTCATCTTTCTCCATGGCGAATCCTCTTTGATATATATCAAAGTTTTCTTCTGCAACAGAAGGTTTTGGCTTCATTAAAACTAAAAATGTTCCCCTTTGCTCAGTTGTACTGTTGCTTGTTTCCTAATTTGATAGACTTAATTCTGTAAATGATATCTTATCTGATAACATTTAGAATAAAACCATAATATAAAGCATCAAGTGGAATAGTAAAAGGGATTTTTAATTTAGTGCATGAGTAGGGCACCATGATTAACTTCAAATATTTCTAAGTCATAATGGAGGTACGTTCTATGTTTTAAAATAGACAAGTTTTCTATTAAATATAAAACAACTATACTAAAAATCCAGCACATATATTATTTTCTTTTTGTACGTTTAATACAGTGTTGACTAAAGTAGAAAAAATCAGAAAAGAGATTTTTGGAGCATAATCTCGCGATACTTTTTGAATTTGCCAAGTAGAACGAGAACAGTAAATAACAGAGCAGGCTCTGTGGAAGCTGGTGTCGTTCGAAACCGAGCGGATAGGTGGGAAAGAGACAGAGAGGGCTAATTAGGTGGCAGGACACTAGAAGAGGTAAACCTCGATTCATGAGTAACACCAGCTGCCGTTGGAATTGACCGTGTGTGAAAGGAGAACATCTTTTTCTGTGACCCCGCCTCTGGCTCCGGAGCCGCGTTAGCAACAGACGGTAGGTTTAGCTAACGGTGCTAACAGCTGCTAATGCTCTCTGTTTGGCAGCTTGTGGCTTCACGGCGCTCTGCGGACCGTTACCTGCACAGTTCTTACCTCTCTGGTAAGGTATTGTAATGTGTTGTTAAGATAGCATGGATACGTTCTAAATCTGACGATTTGAAGTTATTCCGGATAAGATTATCTAAGCTATCACTCTTGTATTAGAAGTTTTAAACAAGGGAGATACTAGCTGGGATTGTTCTGTTTATCCGCTCTTAGGACTGCAGCTAGTTCACGTCTGTTCATTTTTGTGTTTGACCCACAACCGCATAAATAGAAGTTTTTGTGACGGAAGGATGTGTCCCTCAATGGGAATTTGACCCAAAGTTACAGATAGAACAAGTCCTACCTCAGAACCAGCACATACGGTTTTAGATCTGAATAGCTTGAAGACTAAAGGCACATGTGTCAAAGTCGAGGCCCGGGGGCCAGATCTGGCCCTGCGGGTAATTCTATCCGGCCCTCCAGCAGATCATTTTTTTAATTGTTATTAATGGCCCCACGTTATTTTATTCTTATTTCTAACGTGCATGATTTTGACAAAAAAACAAAAAGATTTTTAGGGAGCGTAAAATATTGATCGTTATCTCATGTCTAATTTGATTTATTCTGGAATTAAAATTCCTGACTTTTTATTATTCATAATTACGTTAAAAATACAGTTTAGAGTTTTTAAAAATGTCATTCTGTTAGCTTTTTGGACTATTTTGGCATTTACTAAGATTTTTTAGGATATTTTGGAGTTTAGCTAATATTTCAGCTACATGCTAGCTGTTTGTGCTAATTTATGTTTTTCTTTTTAAGTTTTTTTTTTTTTTTTACATTTCTGGAGTTAGGCTGATATTTACACGCTACCTGTTATGGGTAATTTTGGCCTTTTATTCCAGTTTTTTAGGCTATTTTGAAGTTTATTCATTTTTTTCAGCTACATGCTAGCTGTTTTTTTGTTTGTTTTTAGGCTAATTTGGCATTCAGCTAATATCTTAGCTGGCTATCAGCTTCAGCGTTATTAGCTTTCAATTTCAGCATCTTCAGCTATCAGCACTAGCATCTTCAGCAGCAAAATTCAGCTTACAACATTCACACTAACATTATTGCGGGCGATGCTATATATCTAGTTCATAAGTATGTCAAAGTTTAAAAAAATGTAGTTTTAGAGTGTTCAATACATTTTTCTCCTGTTCGGCCCGTGACCTAAGGTGTGTTTTGGATTTTGGCCCCTTGTGCGATTGAGTTTGACACTCCTGGTTTAAGGTGTAGTTGAAACTTTGTGTAGCTTGTTATTTGACTGTGTGTCTTCAACAACTTCAACACTAAAAATGTCATAGTTTACAGTAAACACACAGACATCCATGTTATTTTAAGAATCATCAAGTGCACATTGTAGTTTCACACATTTTTCCCATGCAGACTGCAGTTCAATTGTTCATATTTTGCAGTTGACATTCAGTTAGCAGTTCTTAGTCGTTTAACTCTAGTCTTTGACATATATTTGTTTATTATGTTGGCCAGCTGAATGATCTTGCCAGCATTTGCAGATGCTATAACCTTATTATAATTTCCGCTGTTCCAAGGAGATCATTTGATTCTGGTTTATGTGAACACAGTTAATCATTAGCTCATGTTGACTTTGAATGGAAAAACGGTTCTAAGCTGAGCATTGCAATCAAAATGACTTTGTGAAATGGATTGCTTACTTATTTATTTGGAACTTTTTTTACATTGCTTCATAGACTAAAAAGAAATTCTGAGCAACCTTGAAATTGCTTTTAAAGTTCCACTCCAGTTAATCTATTGTCAAATCGTTCCCAGTGACACATTTGGCATTTAGCTAATATTTAACAATGTAGTTTGAAGTTAGTTGAAGTTATAAGTTGGTTAAAGTTAGTTGAAGTTAGTTGGAAGTCTTTTAATTGTGATTATGCCGTTTTTTTTTTTTTTTTTTTTGGCAAAATCAAAAATCCTTTCATTTCCCAGGACATAGTTTCTGCAGAGCAGCAGGAGTTTGTTAGAAATTTGCCACCAAATTGTTGGCGGACCGTTGGTGTGTGGAGTAAGTCTGCCCTCATTTCCCATCATCCCTTTGTTTACATGTTCTCCCGCTAGTTTACAGCCACTCACAAGTCTATGCTCTCATTATCTGATTGCTTTAAAAAACATTTCATTCATTCATCCATTCATTCATTCATTCATTCATTCATTCATTCATTCATTCATTCACATTACCGGTGCAACAAAAATGGTGAGAAATATCAGAGCCGTCCAGTCGAACAGTGTTGATTCCAGCTCAGACGAGGAAAACAATTTATGTGCAAGTGGATGCATCAGAATGGAGTGTAGCAGGGAGCTTGTGGCCTCCTGATTGTAGCACTTGGTTCATTAGCTTTCTTCAACAGCAATTTTTTTTCGCCTGCTCCTGCTTCACAATGATTTGAAAAGCAAAATATACAGAAAAGCTTAATTACATGTGCTCTATCATGAGAAAAATGCCACAAAAACATGTTGTTTTCAGAAATTTTAATTGGAGTGGGTCTTTAACTTAGACGTTACAACAGAGTTAATGTGAGATTTATCTCTGATTTTGAACAGGACTTCGCTGTTGGATGTTACTTTTAGGTCCCCCTTGTCTGACAGTCTTGTTTTCTTTATTTGTGTATATTGAGTTGACCAACACTTTTATTACTTTAAGCAAACATCTCACTGTGTGGCCTTAGAGCTATGGTACCTGAAGGTGCTGACAAAACAGCACTGTAATGCTTATCACAAGCTTCTGAATTTTATTGAAAAAAGTTCAACTGAGGGCTGAACTGTGGAATAGTGTTTAGTGTTGTTGCATCACAGCTAGAAGGCCTGGTTCAAATCCCAGCCAGGACTTTTCTGTGTGGACTTTGCATGTTCTCCTAGTCCAGGGGTCTGCAACCCGGGGCTCCATATGGCTTTTTTACCCCTCCACTGTGCCGGTCTGAATAAAAAAAACAAAGTTTTTAATTTTGAATAGTAACTAAAGTAAAAAAAAATAAGTAGTAAAGTGAAAAAAAGTAAACTCAAACTTTATTCTATCCATTCACAAACAGTTTAAGAAGACCACGTATCACTCTGCCCGGTTTCTGACGATGATATTACCCATGATGTTCCAACAATCCATAAAGCAGCTCAAAGTTTAAAAGTTGGGTTACAATTATGATTGCCGTGTACCACAAAATAACTCAATCTGAGGTCAGTAAGAACTACCAAACTTTATATTCAAGGGTTACTAGGCAGATTTTCTATTTTTGAATGAATTGAAGTACTTTAGGTGCCCCCCCTAATGCTTCAAACATACAGTAAAAATTACCTCTGATTTAATTTTGGTTGATTAGAAAAATGCATTTCTGGCAGAGATGTACCATAAATTGAAAAATTAATTATTTTTTACTCATTATTATATTGTTTGCTTCATTGAGATGATCCCATGTGACACAGGAAGTCTTTTATCATTAAAGGTTGGCATAGGAACCTTTGTCAAAGGGTATAAACTGTTTCATATTTTGAAAAAAGTTTTTTTTTATTGAGGTTTTATTTGTGCTAAAAAAAATTATTTATATGTATCAAATAGGAAGAACAGCATAAATACAAATCAGCGTCTTAATTCTCTAAAAGGTGGGCTAAAACTTTGTGGTAGTGGTGGTCAGCGAAAAAAAACAACCCAAATGTCTTTGTAAGTGTTGTAGGTTGCAGACCGCTGTCCTGGTCCATGCATGGAATATCTGTGGGCACTACGGCTTCCTACTACAATCCAAAAATCCGACTCATGGGTTAATTGGCTCCTCTGAATTTCCCTTAGGTGTGCGTGGAACATGTGAGTGGGTGTTCCTGCAACAGACTGCTGACCAGTTCAGGGTGTACTTCACCTTCACCCAACAGTAGCTGGGATAGGCTCCAGCACTGTTTTGTTCATAATAGTTTTAAAAAAATATTATTTTGGAGTTTTTTATTATAAAATATTAAAAAAATGTAAACCAAACTTTTTTGCAAGATCCATTTCCGATTTCACGACATCTTTTTCATCTAGTCTAAAAATGGTCTCTGGTGGCTCCAAAACCGAACAGTGGTGAGGTCAAATGCTGAACTAGAGGCTGTAAAAGACTGAATTTACTGTGTTTGCTGCACTTTATGAGTTCACCATAGTCATCAGTCTTTAAGCTTGTTTGCATAACAACTCAACCTGATGTTTATTCTGAAAAAAGTGCTTTTAGTGTCTCATTCTGGTGGATCTCGTGCTTTTTCTCAGTGATTCTTGATGTTTGTCGACAACAGTACTTCTCAGTTTTTCATAAAAACAACTACAAGCCTGGAAAAAGGCAATCTGGCCAACAAAGATGAAAATGTTCAGCTTTAAATTGAACTATATAAAGTGGGGCACAATCGAACTGGCAATTACTGAATTTGCAAGTTATTGGTCAAATTTTTACAAAATGTTATTCCCAATCTAAGTTCAAATTGGTAGAAAAGAAAACCGATGACTGATGGGGTCTTGTGTGTATCAGGTGTATGTATTAGTGTGTACTGTTTTAAAATTGGTATCTGTAGGAGCCATTTTGAATTCCTAGTTAGATTTAAGCTGCTGTGAGTTTAAGTTGTGCGTGTGGAAATTATATTTTGTATATTCTTGATATTTGAGTGTAAACGTTAATACACAATTTCAAGTACAAATAGTTATGCACAAAATGTGTAATATGAGTTACAAATGAAGTATTACACACACACAAATCCAGTGAGACTATTCTCTCTTGGCTTTCACCGTCTGCTTTTCAGTGAATTTATTTGTCAATTTTTAGTTGCTTTCTGTGTGCGTTGTGGGTTTGTTTCTTTCATTAACAGAAGAGTACCAACAGTTCTGTTCAAATTTGCTCCACAGTGCCCCGCTGCCTTTTTGCAAAGCTTTCTTATTTTTGCTCCAAGAGCATTATTTCAGTCTTGAAATCTGGCCTCCACAGTTTCCATTTTACACCCTCTTCTTGAATGTCGTGCTCTCAGCTGAGCAGAAACGCCAGGGTGCTTACTTCATCGCTGCCCCCACCGTCTTTTGAGGATACTGTGGGAGGAATGAGTCAAAGGTGGGGGGAACAACTGGTGACTGGACTGGTGTTTAGTGCTGGAAACACTTGCAGAATTTTTCCTTGTTAACTTTTTTTGGCTCTCTGTGCACTACACCATGCATCTACTCTTTTTGCTACGTAATTTCCTTTAACGCAGCAGCATTTCATTTCCATAACTTTTTTCCCCTTACAATATGGGTTGTGTTTTGAAAGATGGACTGAAATCATGGTGGGATGGTGGTTAGTACTCTTGTCTTACCGTGTGGATTCTTTGGTTTGTGTGTTGAGGGCCTTTCTGTGTGGAGTTTTCGTTGTGTTCTTGTGCATGGATTTTCTCTGGGCTCCTCAGCTTCTTACCACACTTCAAAAACACGCTTCACTACTTGACTGGTGACTCTAAATCGTCCCTCAAGTCTGTCTTTTTGTGTGGCCCTGTGATGGACTGGTGAACTGTCAGGGGTGAACCGACGGTAGCCGTGTAGGCTCCAGCATCCCTTTGGCTGTGACCCTTACCCCGGGCTCCGTTACGGCTCTGATGTGACCGCCGGAGTCTTTACGTAACTTTAAAAGTGTGAGAGGATCCTCCATTGAATACGATCACGTCCCACCTCTGCGGTCCGGCCTCTCCGCCACTCCAAATCTGTTTCGTTGAGTTCAAATTTTTGCCGGACGCCGAGGCTAAGTCGCAGCACTTTTTGTGAAGTTGGGCTATTAACGACCTAAATCATAATAAATGGCGGGGTATTGCGTGAACCTACGTGAGTTTGGAGTTTTGCAAGGTCAGCAGCAGAGCCTGTGGCTGCAGCCATCCAGTAGCCAATGAAAGTCATCTGCTGTAGCTAGACCGCTCCTGTGTCGCACCTGAGCTGTAACTTTTGCTGGAGGATCCCAGGGTTTTGTGTGTATTGATGAGGATGGACTGAAATCTTACTGGTGATGATGTTTAAATACAACATTTGCAAGTCTGTATTTTGGTTTGCTACCTGCTGATGGAGGCTTTGTTTGGCCTGTCAGTAGGAGACCGTAAGCCTGCTGTGCTGGGGGGCTGTTCTGTGTGATCCTGATGCAGTGGAAGCATCGTGGGTGGATTGACTGTTTCACAGTTCCATGGAAGCCCAGGAATGCTCACAGAGGCAAGATTACAGAGGGACACGTCTGACAGGAATGTAGCAGAGCAATACTGAACGGTGGGCCGCACTTGGATTCACTGTTCACCTTTATGTCAGTCATTAGTTCATTTAACCCTGTCAAAACTCACTCATCCTACTTATACACACTTATACATATACAATATGCATTGTTTATCTTAGGCTCTATTTAAAAATATTATAAATTATGTTGTTTTGTTTATTTGTTTTACTATATACTTTGTGTCAGTTTGTAAGAACTCCCACTGACTCAGAATGTCACTTGTTTGCTTCGTGTTTGTGAAGTTCTTGGTTCTTTGCATTCTTTTAACAATAGCTTCTCCTAAATATGAAAGAGATACACCTGTGTTATTTTCATATGCATGGCTGTAGAACAGAGGTGTCAAACTCAATCACACAAGGGGCCAAAATCACAACACACCTTAGGCTGCGGGCCAAACAGGATAAACATTTATTGAGCACACTAAACTACAATTTTCAAACTTTAAAACCATAACTTTTAACATAATTATGAACTAGATATATAGCATTACCTGTGATAATGCTAGTTTGAATGCTGTTAGCTGAATTTGGCCGCTGAAGATGCTACTGCTGATAGCTAAAAACGCTGAAGCTGATAACTAAAAACAATGAAGCTGAAAGCCAGCTTAAATGTTAGCCAAATGCCAAATTAACTTAAAGAGCATAATTTAGGCAAAACAGCTAGTGTGTAAATATTAGCCTAACTCCAAAATGACCTAAAAAACTTTAAAATGTATCTATCAAACCAGTTTCTTTTGCCTGTACCTGTTTTATTTAACACCAAAAGTAAACCTGCAGATAATTTTAGTCATTAGAAAAGTTTTAGCTTTGATATAGGAGCTAAAATGAGCACAGAAATACTGGACAGTAATGGCTGCTGCAGTACACTGAAAGATTAGACATTTCCCTGAATAGCTTTAAGATTTATTTTCTTGCATGGTGCAGCCTCTTCTGCTTGTTTCTTTGTAGTTATTGGCAGGAAGTTGAACCTCAGATTTACTGAAAACATGCACGTGTCTTTTTGGATTCTTCAGCTCTCTGGGCCAGAGAAGCTGTTAGTAACTTTACAATAGGACTGCCACAAACGATTAATTTGATAGTGAACTAATCGCAGATTATTTTTCTGATTATTTGACTAATCGGGTCATGTGCACACTGGATGTAAAACACACATCTTAACCATCATTTGCTTTAAACTAACTAAAAATAAAGACAATTAGGATAAAAGTTTATTAAACTTTTAATGAATCATGCAGCCTCTCTCCTTCATTAGTTTCTGGTATTGAAACACCCAGATTTGGGAGCTGCTTGCGGGTATCGTCTGCTTCAAAGCACTGAAGTGCCAAACATGATCAAAGAGAAATGAATCATTGCGGTTTGTGCCCGGTCGGGTTAATATGACACCAAGATTGACATTAACGCTCCCGCTTTCTTTGGGGTCTAGATGACTCCAACCACATATTGATGTGATTCCTTCCATGACAAATGTGGACAAAGGTGGACAGGATTTTATGTCTGTCATGGACATTAGTGAAACTCAAAAATCAAGGATAAAAAAAAGTTCAGCGCACTGTCTTGTGGGGTCCAGATGACCCCACTTTTAATGTAAACAAGCTAAGGAGAGCAGAAGGGTTAAAGGAACAGTTATGAAAACAAGAGTCTTTAGCAAGATTTAGGGGATTTTCAACCGCTTTTACTTTTTCCTCTGAGGTTCTCCCTTTTGTAGGTGGCGAGGAGCGCTAACGAACAGTAAAAATACAATCACAATCGAAGAAGAATCTTCTCCCTGGCACTACGTGCATGACCGCGCTGGTCCGGTGTGGATTCCACCTGTGCATGTTCATAGGCCCCCGTAGACAGCGTTCTTGAACGCACCACACGCGACCGGTGTGTGAGCACCTATAGAGGAGAGGAGTGCCTGCGTGTGCTCGTACAGCCGCGTGCAGGGGGGCGGGGGTGGAGTTATAGTAACGAGTTTGAGGTTTGTTTGTTTTATTGTTGCAGCAGAAGTATTTGCATAGAGCTTCAAATTAGAATAATTTGTTATTTTATTGCGTATCAATAATGGGTTTGTTAGTTACATCGTGTCATTTATGTTTTTTTTTAGTACACAGAAATAGAAGCCAAAAGTCCTAAGTAGTAATTATTATCATGTTACATATGGTGAGATTCCCAATTAGCATTCCGGTGGAAAAATTAGCACTTTCATAAAAGTAGGCATCTTACATGTGAAATACACAAGAACTTTAAAATGTCGTCTTTGACTGGTGTTGGAGGTATTTGTGCAGCTATGATGCAATTGTAAACATAGACTGTATTATAATTCCTCCTGTATGTAATTTTCAGGGGGCTCAGGCCTCCTCCCTGTTGATCCCACGGGTGGAGCAGAACACTTTGTCTTTGTGTCAATATTGAGCAAGCCCGTCAACCTTTTGTACTTTTATTAGGCCGATTCTGATTAGGAAAGCAAACTTACATTCTGCCAGCTGTACACTGACTGAGATGAATGTCAGCGACGTTTGGGATCACTGAAACACCTCAGTATTTCCTTTCATTGGGCTCTTCTGCATTCTCCACTTCTTTGTTATAGTTCATTCACAGTGTAAAGATGAAAAGGACAGGCTTGAACAAGATACTTTTTAATAGAGATGATGACCATGAATTTGACCATTTTTGTAAGTGTAGCTAACTTAAAAGAGTAGAAGAAATATACTAACCTGTCTATAATCATAACTTCAAATTATTTAGCTGTTAAACAAACACATTTTTGTTGTATATTGAAACTAGTGCTGCCACAAATGATTATTTTATTATTTGACTAATCACTGATTATTTTTACTGATTACTCGACTAATGAGTTCATGTGCAAAGTGGATGTAACGCACACATCTTAATCATCATTAGCTTTAATGTAACTAAAAATAAAGACGATGAAGATGATAGTTTAATAAACTTTTACTGAATCATGGAGCTTCTGTCCTCCATTAGTTTCTGGGATGATAAAAAGGTGAGATAAGGAATATACTTTCCATCAAACTCGTTTTGACAGGTGCCCGCCCCTCAAGATGACAGAACAACTTAATATCATTCCTATATTTAAAGGGTATAAAGGGTATAAAGGGTCACCAGTCAAAATGAGTGATGGAAAATATATTCCTGATCTCTCTAATGGGGTTAGCATCTGAAAGTCAATAACTATTTTTCTCTAAAGATAAAGTTTTGGTCTCACTGACTCAAATATAAAAAAGTAAATTTTTTGGTGCTGAACGCTCACAACTTTGTTCAACTTTACTACACTCTGACTCCATAGAATATGAAGTAACGACTAATCAACTATTAAATTAGTCTTCCATTATTTTAATAGTCGATTAGTCGTCGATTAGTCAACTAATCGTGGTAGCTGCAGTTGAAATTTACTGGTATTAGTAAATTTTGAGGTCAACCATTTTTCTTATTTGTTTTAGCAGCTTCACGTCAGCAAATGAAAGGATCTTTGTCATGTTGTTTTCTTTTTTCTTTTCCTTCTTAGGTTCTGTTGCAGAAGTTTCACAGCAGGCAACTCCGACTCTTTCGCCAAAATCCGTCTCCTAGATCTGACGACGAGGCTCATCAGGAGGAGCCACCATGTCTTAAACACAGAGGGGCCCTCTGGAGCCCTGTCTCCCCTTCCTGGCCCCTCCTCCCCAGCCCCGTCCCCCATTCATCACCTCACCCCGTCTCCCAGCCCCGTCCAACAACCACACGTCTCAGCACATGCCAGCGACAGGTTACCGAGCGCTGGCTCCCCTCTGGCACGTCCCTCTCCTCCCCCCAAAGAGATGAGCTTGCAGAAGCCCCAGCAGCTGGGCTGTGGGAGCAGTGGTGTGATGGGTTCTGACCGGGACATGCAGTCCTCTGGTTCCTCCATCTCCCTGCCCTCTGTGAAGAAGGCTCCCAAGAAGAGGCGCATCTCTCTGGCTTCTTTCTTCAGAAGAAGACGACACGAGTCAAAAAACCAAAGATCCAGAGAGCCCCAGCTTCCTGGGAGTGGAGGGCTAACGGGCGTGGATGGCATCGCAAGTATCGAGAGCATCCATTCTGAGATGTGCAACGACAAGAGCCCTGCTGCCATCTCAGGGACTGGAACCGAAGGTGCCTGTGCTACCGCTGCTTCTACCTCATCTGCCTCAGAGCCTTCCTCCTCTACCTCTGCCTCCTCCTGCTCTAAAGTTGCTATTGGGGTTGGGGCAGAACTGATGGAGTGCCCCCTGTGCCTTCTGCGCCACTCCAGGGAGAGTTTTCCTGACATCATGACCTGTTATCACCGCTCCTGCATTGATTGCCTACGCCAGTATCTACGGATTGAGATCTTGGAATCCCGTGTCAACATAAGCTGTCCTGAGTGCTCTGAGCGATTCAACCCACATGATATTTGTATGATCCTGGGCGATCGACTGCTTATGGAGAAATATGAGGAATTCATGTTGAGGAGGTGGCTGGTTGCTGACCCGGACTGCCGCTGGTGCCCCGCTCCAGACTGTGGGTAAGCAGCAGGAGACACAAACACCAAACATGTCATCTAGCAAAGCATCAAGGTCTCAGAAGTATATGTTTTTGGATTGCAATATCTGTTAATATTTAAAACAAAGACAATAATAGAACCGTGAGGGAAGTCTTTCCTGCTGCCAGGCTTAAGTTAATAAAACCTTAGCTAAATATATTAAGAAATGGACCTGCACTTGGCTGAAAGACTGGAAAGCCCCTCCTGATCATCTGGGACGACGCGGGTTTGATGGTTATAAAACTAATCAATGCTTTGAATGCTTTGAAAAATGTAAATCTCACAACACGAGAAGAGTTAGCTACTTGTGCCGAAGGTTCATAAGCAGTCCCTCTGAAGTATGAAAGTACTTCCAGTATGAAAGCCCCACACTCTCATACTTCTGGGCTTTGCATTGTTAATCTCAGCTGTTCTTGGAAACCAGATCGATGAGGTGAACGCGAAACGAAGTCAGGATGAAAACAAGGCCCTGCTTTTTATTGTAGATGGAGATTAGCCATCTTTAAGTTGAAGGTTTCTTTTGGCTAACAGTTCTGGTTCTAAAACATTCTTGTTGCAACGCTAACCTTGAATGGAAATTAATATTTCTCTGCTAAACCCAAAGGTGCTCTGTGTTCATGTCTAACTGACAACTTCCTTTGTCACAGCTGATAAACAAATATGTAAACTAGGGCTGAGCGATGCATTGATATTATCGATTAATTTGAATTTTTTGTTGTTCCATGATTAACATTTGGGAAAATCAAGACACCCCCCCCCCAACTCTCTTAAGAAGACAAAGACGTGTTCATGCTGTTTATGAATTGATTTTATACAATTTCATTTCCTTTAAAACCAATCTAGAAGCATTTGTCCATCTGGTTCAGAGTACAGGTGACTGACTGACAGCTCTCCTCTTGGAGGTACAGGGGGGGCGTTTTAGCTGTCCTAAAGAGAAGAAACAACTCATTTGTGATAGAAAATAAAACTGTTTTTATTAAAAAATTCTGTCGTTTGTAACTTTTGTTAAAGACAGTAAAAGAAGGGAGAAAAATCTATTAAAATCGAATTAGGAATGAAAAAATGAGATATTTTATTCTTTGGCCATATCGCCCAGACAGTTCTGACATGTGTAGAGATTATTTTACCGGTTGAAACGTCTTAATTGAACTGTTGTATAACACAGCAAAAGCATCCTAGTGTAATTCCCCGTGTTTCGTTTGTATTTTGAATACACCATGTGAAACCCATTCTCCTGTCAAAGTTACCAAAGAGGCTTGGAAAGTCTGTGATCAAGGAAAGAAAGAAGGAGCTAGCATTCTCACTGTTTTTGAATAATTTAAAGAATAAGGTGTTAAGTATCAGATTTCTTTGTTTTAGAAGATATAAAAAGGAAATGCGGTAGCAGATTTTTAGTTGTCTGCCCAGTTCTTAAAGCTGTATGGATCCTGACACTGGTTTAGCTGCATGTTACTCTGGCGTTGAATGCAGTGGTAAAACATTCCTGCATCATACTCTAGCACTGCAGGTGTACTTTAGTACTCCGGTGTCCAGTTCCCTTCCTTTGTTCTTTCCCTGGTTTGTTAGCTGTCACTTTACCAGAGGTCAAATATTTGACTGATCAGAGCAGTGTCTGTGGTTTGGAGACACTAAAGTTTTTCTACTGTAACAATCAGTTGTTTTATCCTGAAACTGTCCTCCAACTATATTTTTTCTGTTGTGAAGTTGTTCGCAGATGTTTTTTAATTATGATTATGCAGTTTTAAAAATCAAAATGCATGTGTCGCTTTTAAGAAATTCTTAGAAATTCTTCTGCGCTTAGGGCGGAGAGTTGGCGCCGGGCAACCCCGCCCCCTTCCTGTCACCGTCACTGAGAGCTCTGTTTGGGCCCTCCTGTGCAAGCTTAAAACCTCAAGCTAATGTTAGCGGTGCAAAAAAAAAACTGTCGGTTAGACTTTTTTTTTCTCAAATGGTCCGTTTTTATTGGCTCCTGAACCGTCACCGGTTAAATAAAAAAAAAAACCTCCAAAGCTTTTTGTTTTTGATTGTCTTTTAAGTTCCTGTTAAAGTAGGTGCTACAATTTTTCCCTTCACAGTCTGGTCACCAAACCACCAGTTTCATGTCCGCCTCACTGCGTCCAACGCAAACTCCAAGTAAAATAGTGAAAGGTTCATTTTTCAGCGGTATCCCAAAAAAGGCAGAGGAGTTACAGTCATCCTCAGTAACTCATGCATAGATGGGCTTGTCCTCTCATGAACTCACTTAAGCTCAAATTCAAACAAGTGCCCCCGCGTCATTGAGTAAGGGTAGTGAGTCACCTGACCATGCACTGATTCAACAGTCACACCTGTTAATCCATTCATGAACAATATGAGCCATATTTCAAAAATCACACGACTCGTGTGTAAATTCAGCTTTTCACATCATGGAGAAAAGGAACTAAAATATCCCCAGGATCATTTCATAATGCCAAAGACTTAAGCATACCCATGGACCACTGCTGCACTGTAGATGAAATCCTTTCTGTTTAATCCTAATCCAGGGAGTAAATGGGCCTATGTGAAATATGAAGGTTCTCAGTGAAACCCGTATTTAATCCTTTTACGTGTTTCATGAAAGACTATCATGTTTTGCTTTGTCTTCCTGCAATAATTTAAGGTTTCATAGCCTTTAAAGAGAAACTGTTGGACATTTTGGTAGTTTATTCTGCAGAAACATTGACGGTCGGCTGTTGTTTTCCTGAAGGTCTTGTTTGTTAAACTTCAGCAGGAAGGTGGTGGATGTATTTCCTGATGATGTTTTCTCCAATCAAAAGTTACTGATGTGTGCAGGCTCCGTTCAAGTTTGGTCTTGGATTGTGTGTTCTGCTCTGTTAAAAATTGTATTCTTTAATATGAAATAACTGTTTGATAATTCAAATGGTAAGGGAAAGCATTTAAATGAAAAGCACAGAAGTATGTCCACAAGAATTCATCTCTTTGAGCTACTTTTACATGATTGTAAAGTAATCCAAAATGACAAATCATTAACTCACAACAAATTGAAACAAATGTATGAGATCTAGTGGACAATGGGAGATTGTTTTTTCTGGACTGACTGTTCTGCGCTGAGAGCTTTATCTTCCATTGCTCATTATTTGACATGACTGTAAAGTGCTGGGATGAAGGTAGAAAAGGGCTTTATGAGGATCTGTCACTTCCCATTAATAGTCTTTTGTTTATAATCTGCTTTTTCCAGATATGCTGTGATAGCCTTTGGGTGTGCCAGCTGTCCGAAGATCAAATGTGGCAGAGAGGGCTGCGGTACCGAGTTCTGCTACCACTGCAAGCAGCTGTGGCATCCCAACCAGACCTGTGATGCAGCGCGGCAGCAGCGGGCCCAGAGCCTGCGCCTGAGAGCCGTGCGCTCGTCCTCCCTCAGCTACAGCCAGGAGAGCGGCGCTGCTGGTAGGTTGATTTGATGAGGACCAGTGCACACAAGCTCATTCCTCACATACTGGTGACAGAACATCCCAGCTGCTGGTCTCTCATTTACTCTTTATAATGGCTTCTCTCAGTAGACGACATCAAGCCGTGTCCACGCTGTGCAGCTTACATCATCAAGATGAATGACGGCAGCTGTAACCACATGACCTGTGCCGTCTGCGGCTGTGAGTTCTGCTGGCTCTGCATGAAGGAGATCTCAGACTTGCACTACTTGAGGTCAGTATCTGCGTGTTTTTTCTAGGTTTTAGTTTTGACACTTGTGTTTTTAAAGTCCCACTCCAATCATTATTTGATCTTTTGTCAAATTGTCTCCAGTGGACTTTTAATTATGATTTAGCTGTTTTTGGACATATTCTAAAGACCTGTGTCGCTTTCTAGGACATAGTTTCTGCAGAGAAGCATGAGCTCAGTAGAAATTGGCCCTTAAGTTGTGGGCGGGATCGTTGAGGCAGAGGGCTCCGCCCCTTTTCCTCCCTGTTGCTGAGAGCTTGTAGCTCAGCCAGCGTATTTTCTGGGTCACAAATAAAATCTTTTTCAAGCTACTTTTTTTCCTCTGCACCTGACTCACAACAATTTGAATAAAGAAATACTCTGAAACATGAGTTTAAACTTAATTTTCTCTATACATGTTCTCCATTATCAGAAAAAGAAGATGTTAAAAACATCTTTTTGATCACAGTGGTTCTTATTGTAGTAATATTTGAAAACAATAGTGAAGACCAAAGACTGGAGTTAATTTCTTTTGTCTCTGCTCTCTTAGTCCATCAGGCTGTACTTTCTGGGGTAAGAAGCCGTGGAGCAGGAAAAAGAAGATCCTCTGGCAGCTGGGAACGCTGGTTGGAGCTCCTGTCGGCATCGCACTGATTGCTGGCATTGCCATCCCCGCCATGATAATTGGGATCCCCGTATACGTGGGACGAAAGGTGGGCTCCCAAACTCTTCAAAATACAGGCATTGAATATGTTTACATTGTGATTGAATATTTTATTATAGTTCATACAGAACAGTTATACAGTGTTTGAGATGCTAATTCACTCAGTGTTTCTTTGACTCTAAAGCATTTTAGCTCCAGGACCTTAAAAGAAACCTTTTCCATACACACATTGTGGTATAAATGGGTCATTCTCCCTAAAGAGATGCATTTGCTCCTCAAAATTCTTCAAAATTGAACTTGATTTTTCACAGCATTTTAATATAGAATTTAGTAATAAACACATTTACTTATTCAAAATGAGTAGGGGTGACTTTATTTAATTTTCTACAACTTTCAAAAGTTTATTATCATTGTTATTTTTTCTCTGCTGTTACCAGAACTCAAGTGCCATTTGTAAACTATATATACAAAAAAACAAAAAAACCCACAATTTTTATCTGTAAAGAAACAATGATTGTTTGTATTAGGAAAATTGTAATATTTTTGAAAAAAATATGACTTTATTTTGTTCAATGTTGTACTTTTTAAAGAATATAATCAAACATTTTCTATTATTAGACATTAGATAAAGCTATTTCAATCCAAAAGTTTAAAATGCATTTCACTGAGTAATCAGACAACTGATATGAATGTGAAAATACACTTCATTTTCTTTATTTTTCAAAAAGCAGTCAAACACTCTGAGCAAACATTAAGTAACAACAATGAGAATTGGTGATGGCAGCACCCAATCATTCCTGTAATTGTGATTAACAAAAATGATCTCAGATAACATCAAAGTTAGTAACAAAACAAGCCATTCAGTCATTGTATCATATTATTTTAATGATTATTTAAAGGTATCTGAGGGCAGTAATCCACTCATGGCATTAACAGCAATGAGATTTTAGCATTAAATTAGCAGCTATGCTAAATTGAGCCACTTTGCATTTATGCTAGTAGCATGAGCTCATGGAGCCCTTCGAGAGATTTAAAGGGATATTTACATTTTAAAATCAAGACATCTTTTCTTGAACAGAACTGAGATTTTAGATTGACCATCTCTGACTTTGTAATATGTCTTTAAATAAAAATAAAAATGAAGGACATAAGTTACCTTTGATCTTCCCATGACCAGCAGAAAATGTCACTAATAAAATGCACCAAAGAGTGGGAAATGTGTTGGGTAACAGCAATGAGTCCAAACCTGAGGAAAGCACTAAAATGGGAATTGTAACCAAAATATAATGATATTTTTATCAAATTTGAGTGTAGATGAAAGTGTAAATGTAATATAGAGTAAGAGTTGGTTGCAAATAAAATCTGATTTTGGAAAAGTTTTGTCGATGATACATTGTGAGGACAACCAAGAAAAGCTACGCATCAGCTTTTTAGATCCCTTAAAAAAATATTTAAAATATGTCAGTAAAACGTTCACAATCATTCATGTGCACAATGCTTTGAATTCCATAGATATATTATTTTTTTATGTTATTAATTGTATTTATACATTAATAATACAAAAATGTGCCGGGTAGTCAGTAGTTATTTAGCATTAAGTAGTAGAATATTGTGGAAACATTGTGTGAATCCCATTCTCTGTCTTCCATCAGATACATAACCGCTATGAAGGAAAAGATATGTCCAACCACAAGAGGAACCTGGTGATCACCGGTGGAGTGACTCTGTCCGTCATCGTGTCTCCGGTGGTGGCTGCCGTCACCGTTGGTCAGTCTCGTTTCCTCCTTCTCTTCATCTGACACAAAGATCTCTGGTGTTCTGGGACTTATCAACCGTCACATGTCTCCTCGGTTTGAAAATGAATTTCAGCAGCAAATCAATCTAAATCAAAGTGGATGAGCGGAGAATGACCTGTTCCTGTCCACGTTCTGTTTGTGTTCCTCCGTAATGCTGACTAGCTGCTGATCCAGCTGTATGTTTCCCTCCTCTGACACCCCCAGGGATTGGAGTTCCCATCATGCTGGCCTACGTATATGGCGTGGTGCCGTTCTCTCTGTGCCGCAGTGGAGGCTGTGGCGTGTCAGCTGGCAGCGGCAAAGGAGTGCGCATCGAGTTTGACGATGAAAACGACATGAACGCGGGCAGCGCTGCAACTGCCACAGGTGGGTTTCCCTGCTGAACAGTCAGAGAGACGGTGTTGCTCTGCTGCTGCTAAAACGTTGGTACTCTTCCACAGAAACGCTTTTCTTTGGTTTGAGTCTCTTTATAAAGTATGCAAAATGAATACAAGTTATGAATATTTTTAATCACTAGCCACGTATACCACGCCCAATGCAATTGCTGTCAAATTCATGTCCTGTATGGTGTCTTTGTTTTAACATGCATTAAAGTTGCTTCTTGACGGTTACCCAAAACCTGAAGCTTCTGCGGCTTGTGGGAGGAGCTTCCATCAATAACATTTCTGGAACTCATTATGGAGGACGCTGAGAAATGCAGTTTATTCATTTGAAGAGCTGAATAAAAGCATCGGTGTATGTCTCCATGTCTGGGTTCAGATCTCCCAGTGAGGAGCAGCTGCTCCTTTACAGGGACGTGCAGGCAGGGGAAAGGCAGTACGGGAAGCTAAAAGGATCAAAAATGGCTTAAAAATGGAAGCGCCTCACCTGCACATGTACTACGGATAATGATCATTATTTGAAATATTTAAACGTACCCACAGTAAGTTTAATACTACAATTAATACCAACAGATAATGAAAGTTTTATAACTTTTTCATTTAAGATTTAATTTGGACATTGAGGGGTTAAAAATAGCAGATTCAGCATTTTTTTCTCTGTTTTTGTAGATTTGGTCTCCAGATGTGTAAATGTCTTCAGAAACTACATGTTTGACATTTTTGTTTCTGTTCAAAGATGTGTGAGTGTATATTTATGCTTTGAAGTACTTATATATGTTTTTAAAAAGTTTTCAAAAAAGTAATTTTAGGCTTTTATCTTCTTCTTTCTTTTTTTTTTATTTCATTTTTTACTGATCTGCAAAATGATCTGAACCGTGGCCCTAAAACTGCGGCACAATCCGACCCGTGAGTTTTGTGATGCGTTACAGCCCTAATTTTGAATTCTGTTCAAGTTAGGGGTTCACTGTGAGGACATTTGATTTAAGGAAAAAGTTCACTGACTGCTTTGTGCGTCAGATTTGACCCTTGCACTCCAGCGCTGTGGAAACCCTCGAATGTTTTCTGTTGCAGATGTGACATTGGTGGCTGACACCAGAAACAACCCCAGCATAGGCGAGGGCAGTGTGGGGGGGATGACGGGCAGCCTCAGCGCCAGCGGGAGCCACATGGACCATCTGGGATCAAACCGGGACAACCTGAGCGACACCGCCTCCACCATGGCTCTGGCTGGAGCCAGCATCACCGGCAGCCTGTCTGGTAGTGCGATGGTCAATTACCTGAACAGGTGAGTGAGTCCTGAAGTACTGCTGGACCGTGGCCTGGCCTGTAACCTGGCCTCTGACCCCCCTGGCATGTTTTCAGGCTGGAGGTGCAGGCGGACGTGCAGAAGGAGCGCTGTAGTCTCAGTGGGGAGTCGGGCACCGTCAGCCTGGGAACGGTCAGCGACAGCGCCAGCACCAAAGCCATGGCCGGGTCCATTCTCAACTCCTACATCCCTCTGGACAGGTGAGATTCCCTCAGAGCCAAACTCCCGTTCAGCAGAACGTTTGTCTGTAAGATCGGACTCCCCTTTGCAGAGATGGAGCCAGCATGGAGGTCCAGGTGGACGTCGAATCCAAGCCCGGGAAACAGCGGCATCACAGCGGCGGCAGCAGCTTTGATGAGAGCAGCCACGCTGGGCGCTGCGGCTGGACGCGTCCCGCCACCTCCTCAGAAGGCAAAGGAACCTCCTCCAAGTGGGCCAAAGATGCCTCCTGTTCCTGCTCCTCCAACAAGAAGACGAAAGGAAAGCTACGCAAGAAAGGAGGCACCAAGATCAACGAGAGCCGGGAGGACATGGATGCTCAGCTCCTGGAGCAGCGCAGCACCAACTCCTCAGAGTTCGACTCCCCCTCCCTGAGTGGAAGCCTCCCCTCTGTGGCCGACTCTCACTCCAGCCACTTCTCTGAGTTCAGCTCCTCAGACCTGGAAAGTGTGAAGACGTCCTGCAGCCACGGCTCCAGCGGCGGAGACTTCCACATGCGCTTCGCCGCCGTCAGCCCCCTGCCCGAGGTGGAGAACGACCGGCTGGAGAGCTGCCCCGCCCCCTCCACCGCCCCCACCCTCGGTAACGGTGCAGAGCTGCCCCCTCTCTGCTTCATCACAGAGGAGAATGTCAGCCTGGTGTGCCCTGCTGAGCTGGACTCTCACAGCGACACCGGAGAGCTGCTAACAGAACCAAACAACAACCACCACAAAGCAGCGCCGCCGCTCCAGAGCTGCTGCATACAGACGGACATTTAGAGCACTAAACGAAATAAACCGCTTTCATCCTCTCTACCAGCAGTGTTTCTGCTTTTCCTGTCTGACACCCACTGGCCTCTTTCAACCAGAACCCCCAGATTTGGTTGTTGTAGATCAAAAACAAACCACTGTGCCAGGTTGAAAGTATTAGGTGTTTGCTTTGAAGCAGAAATGCAATATTTACAGTCAAACTCACACAGGGACCAGCAGTACGTCTCATTTCCATCACTTCCTTTAGATGAAAGTCTCTGTTCTACTCTGTATTTACATTTTCCTGGATATTAATAACTAGCCCTGATGTATAAGTCTGGGGGAGAATAACTTTTATCACTAAGATAATGAGAGGCTGTCTTGAGTTGTGGTTTTTGAGCGGTTTCTGTGTTTAGGGTGGGGAGGACAGCCGTCGTTTTCACGCAGGCAGGTCTCTGGAAGGCCGAAGTTGTTGATAATGCTTTAAGTCATTATGATATTAACCAGTGGGTTGGTCAATTCTGTGAAATTGTACAAAGAAAATGGTTTGTCCTGTTAAAAAGTGACTTTTGAAGGAGGGTTTTCCTCGCCGAGTCAGAGGGAGATTTTTGTGAACTCATGGTGCCTTCAAGAAGCCGTTTAGTTTCTCTTCTCCACCGTGTCTTCTAGTTTCCAATCAGCAAGATGGAAAACTTGCAGGTAGCAGAGAGTTTGTGCTGGTAGATACTCCTTCATATGCAGTGGATGCTGTGGAAGGGAAAACTGCTACCAAAGAGGGCGCTCTAAACAGTACTGTGCCTCCTCTGACATCACAGGGATGAATGAAGGCTCACGGCGTCTGCACTGTTACTGCTCCACACATTTGTTCTGAGATGCACAACGTGTGTGTGTTGGGCTGATTTGTTTTGCTAACGGTGCTGTTGAGCAGACTTGAAATCAGGTTGACCCTCTTCCAGTGTTCCTTCCTGCTCTGAAGTCCAGACTTTCTCAGGTCGATCTGCACCAGCAGTGGTTCTGACACGCTGGAGGAAGACGTGGTTCTGTGGAGAAGGCAAACCGTTGATCTGTTCTTCCTCCTCTTCACCAAAACTCCACTTTCTTTGTTCTGATTTCAACACTATTGCCAGATAGAACTTGTATTCTGTGCAAAATAACAAGACATTTGTTTGGCAATTGCTTTACTATATGCGTGTTATGCATAT
Organism: Oryzias melastigma; assembly: GCF_002922805.2. Classification (NCBI taxonomy): domain Eukaryota; kingdom Metazoa; phylum Chordata; class Actinopteri; order Beloniformes; family Adrianichthyidae; genus Oryzias; species Oryzias melastigma. Next base: position 19,127,710 of record NC_050527.1, on the reverse strand, counting down.
CAGAAATAAAAATATATACAAAATCTCCTTTTTTTTCCCACTATACTTCTCTAGGTTTTTAATCCACAACGATGTTTACTGTTGATCAGGACTGACAAGCCTTTCCTGCAGAGCCTCCATCCTCCTGGAGAACCTCCGGTCCTCCTGCCGAGCCTCCTTCTTCCTGGAGAACCTCTGTCCTGCAGAGCCTCCGTCCTCCTGGAGAACCTCGGTCCTCCTTATTTTCTTCAGTTTGGAGTCGGGAGGTTCCAGTCTGACTCCGCAGCATTAATGGAAGCAGACGCGTCTCTGGCTCTACCATACTTTTACCTCAGCTGGTGACACATTTATCATTTTTATGTTACGACACATTGTCTTCTATCAATGCCATGTTGATGAACTGCTAACCCTTTAGCACCAGAGCTCCAGTGTTTATAACCAGCTCATACCGCTTTTCTCCTTCAGAATCTACTGGAATGATCGTTTTAACAGTTGAAAAGTTCCAGTATCTTCAAGATTTTGTACTTAAGCGTCAATGACAACGCCTCAGGTGTTGGAGGGTCAAAGCAGTTCAGAGCAGCAGCTAAAAGATTCTTTCAGGTCTGATCAAATTTTGTCCCTTTCCTTTAATGTTTATGGAGCTGTACTTGATATTTCAAATGCATGAAGCATAGACTGTATATAAAATAACTGGACGAAGCAAGCCCCCCTACTTCCGTGTTCCATATAGGAAGTACCACTGGGTTGCAAAAAGGCCAAAGTCCCATTGACTTACATTGGGAAACAGACAGTTATTTCTCAGTCATTTTATATGTCAGAATAATCATTCTTCCTCTGCTGCTTTCTGCTTAACTTCTTTTTTCTAATCCTAATTTTTTTAAAAGATTTTTTTCCATTATCACAAGTTATTAGAGTTATAAACTGACCAATCAGATGGCTCAATAAGCGTTTGTGGGTCTGACGTCGACCGTCTGGGGGGTTTGAGTGACAGATGACGGGTAGCCAATGGGAGCAGACTTCATCAATGGGTCCGTGAAGACCTTTTAACACCTACTTTACAATTCAACAATGTACCAGTCATTGTCCTACTGTTGTTTTCCTCAATGGAATGTACCGATGCAGCAGTTTAAAACAACAAGAGGAGCATGCTGTCGACATTTTTAGATGAGGATTTACTCTGTAGAAATAGATTTCACTCTGAGGTTATGTGCTTTGGACTTTTTGGTTTGTTTAACGTTCGTTTTTGTTTTTTTCACTGTTTTGATTGTAGCTTTTAAATTATAATTTGCGTATCATGCGGAATGGTACAGCTCCTCCATAAAATCACCAACCAAAGTTTCATCTTCTTCACTTTTCCAGCTTCAGCCTGAATTAGACGCAGCCGTCTGAGGAGCTCGAGACAAACTTGAAAGGACCTGGACGTATTTTCAAACAGAAAGAAGACCCAGCTGTTCACTTGTTAGGATGGTTATTTATTTTAAATACCGCTGAACGCGCTTCTCACCCGCATCTGATCAGACTGTAACGTGGCAGTTCATGTGAAGAGACGCGCGTGAGGGGGAGACACGCAGTTTGGGCGCAGCGTCACCCAAATTCTCCTTTTATCTCGACAAAAAGGAATAAATGTAAGTAAATCCCAAAGGACCGCTGACAGAATCAAATGTTGGAA
>NC_050527.1:19123795-19125371 GCF_002922805.2 Oryzias melastigma | reverse complement strand
AGCCTCCGTGTGAGCTGTTTGTCAGGGCTCCGGTCAGGACCGGACCGGACGATGGAGTTTCCCTTTGATATCAACCAAATATTCACCGAACGGATATCCGTTCTTGACCAGAATCTCGTAGCGGGCCGGTGGACGGCTAGGAGGTGGGTGGGTGTGAGGATGCCGGTTGTCTTTGTTGTTAGCATGTTTTGATGTAGCACCGCCCCGTCCTGCCATAAATCCCCTAAAAATATATCTTAATAGCTAATTATCATACACATTCTTAAAACTCTGAAAGAATTAAAACGTTTTAACCCCATACACAGTTAATATATATTATTTTTTAATGCATCTGTGCATTAATTGAGGTTTTTTGAATCTTTGACAACAGCCTTTAGCTTTTCTGTGTTGTTATCATCATCTTCTACGTCACAGTTTAGGGTCAGGGCACTCATTTTTATTGAAGTTTACAGTTTCTAAACAAATGTACACCAAGTCAGTTCTCCAAGTTACCAATAGAGGGCGGCATGTATGAAGTTAGCCCCAAATTTCTCTAACATGTTCATTTTTTAACCTCAATTTATTTTACAAAAGAGATTACACTGAGGATACATTTATACATGTTACGTATTATAATAGAATTCAAACTTCAGTGGGCAGATTTGATTAATAAGAGGTTAAATTTTGTGCTTTTTGGGGCGTATTTTCCCCTGATTTGAACATGTTTGACACGCTAAAACAGGTCTCAAGTCATTAAGACACAAGTTTGTGTTTGGCATCCAAGAGTTTCTGAATTTCCTGCTGTTTTTCTTCTCTGTCCTTCCACCAGGCCTGATCTTCAGGCAAACCTCGCTACGGTGATCGACGAGTTGGGGAAAGCCTCAGCAAAGGTGAGTGCACAGGGGCGTGATCGCTGGATGTCAACTCCTCAGAGCTAATTTATCAAATGAGCAGCAAAACAACTTTGGTCCAGTGCCTCTATAGAATAGGAGCCATGTGTTAACACAACCTGGAGTATGATCATCTGTGAAGTTGTTATCCAAAGAAACACAAGACGTTTATTTTATCCGTTTCAAAGCTATAAAGAAAACTAGGATGAGCTTCAAAACCTTGACTAAACGTTAAAAGTAAAATGGAAATGAAAAGTTGATTGATTGGGGATTGCAGAATTTGGCTCCTAAGTGTAGAAATCCAGGCTTGGAAATTGTTGGAATGTCATAAGTCATCTGTGCGGTCTCCTCAGGCGCAGCAGCTGACCGCGGCGGTGACCAGCGCCTCCAAGCTGCAAACCCAGCGGCACCAGCTGTACCTCCTGAAGGATGGCGAAAGCAGCAGGTACGTCTTCCTTCATCCTCTAAGCTCCTCCCCCTTCCGTGCTGTTGTCACACATGTCTCATGTTTGCAGCGGGCGAGGCACCGTCGTGGGTTTCCTGAAGGTCGGCCATAAGAAGTTATTCCTGCTGGTGAGTCTCTTATTCTTCCCAACTCTTCTGGTTCCTGGTCCTGCGTTGACTCTTGTTATCGTGCAGGACCGGCAAGGCGTGCACGTGGAGGCGGAGCCGCTGTGCGTCCTCGACTTCTACATTGCAGAGAACTT
>NC_050527.1:19111418-19123625 GCF_002922805.2 Oryzias melastigma | reverse complement strand
CTGTTGTGACAGTAAAATCTGCCCAACACAAGAAGCTCTCAGCCCACATCTGTTGGCTCAGCTGTTGGACAGGACAAGTTAAAAAATATTGTTTTTACAGTCAATGGCATGCACATGTGTTTCACATCTCCTCTTAGGGAACCTGTTAGCTGCATCTTTTACCATATTATCACAATACACTGGTGTAAAACAGAACTTCAGATGCAGGTATGTATGATTTGAAAAGTGAAACACATGACTGTTCTCAAAGATCAAGAAAAGTTCAGCATGTTTCACTTATAAGTGCACGTAAAAAGGCTCACGTCATGTTTAAATGTTGGTTTAAGAAGAATTTCAAATCTAATTGTATCACTTGGTGAATAAATAAAATCATCAGTTTGGTTTCTGGCTACAATATTTCCTGAAAAAACAGAAAAAGTGAAAATTCCTTCAAATATTTATAATTAAACCATTAATTTATTATAAGGGGAGATCCTGCAAAAGGATCAGATCTGTTCCATTTTCCATCAACACGTCCCTGATCTTGTTCGTGTCTAAAGACGATTACAAACCTCGTGGCTGACTTCGTCACACAGGGGCTTCCCTGCAGCCTTGCATAACCTCAAACATTGCACAAAATCAAATGTTCCACCATCCCGTAAATGCTTCAGTGCTGCTGCAGTACAGTACATGCATTTGATGCTGGTGTGGAAGTAAAGTTGCATAGCCAAATGTTCTAGAGTGAAAAATAAACTTTCAGATCATCTTAAACAATCATTTACAGCTTCGGTTTCTACATCAGTCCCGAGAACGCTCTGCAGCTCCCAGTTGGTTTGCATAGATCCAGCAGCTCATGCAGAACTCTCAGATGTATTTGTTGGCCAAATTCTGAACATCGTTCTTGTTGAACTCTGTGCTCTCCACGCCGGACAGACGCTCAAACAGCTGCATCATGTGGTCACGTTTGTCCATCAGCCTGAGCGCAGTCTGCAAACAGCATGTAAGAAACCAAAAACTCAAGGTTTACCTCCACGTGTGTTTCAGCAGTTCTAAGATGTAGAAAAAAAGAATAAACAATTGTATTTCATATAAAACAGCCTTACTGAGAACCTGTCCGCAGTGTGCAGCTGGTTCAAGTGTTGGTAGACCAGGTTGGGATCTTTCTCCAGTAAGTGGGAGTCGAGCGCCTGCATGATGAAGCTGATGGTGTGTCCATCCAGCTGGTTGCTAAGGTACTGAGGAAGACTCTGCGGTGCGATGGAGGCCAGCAGTTCGGCGCAGGCGGCTGTGTTTTTGCTGCAGCGGGCTGCATACAGAGCCTGACCAAATTCAAAGGGGCTGGAGTAATGGAGGTTGATGGAGACTGTGCAGCTGCTCGCTGTGTTAGGAGCATCTGTCACAGCTTCCTCGGTGTCCACCTGTGGTAAGACATGAACTTCCTTTAATCATGATCTAAGATAAAACCTACAGCAAAGCTAGTGTACTTTAACAAGTTCTTGTGCCAATTTTCTGATAAAGAACAATGAAAGAGCGCTGAAGTTGACATAAATTTCTGAAAAATTTGATGTAAAATTGCTTAAAAATCCTCAATACATGCCAACTTTGCAAAAATATTTAGTGTGTTGCTTAAATATGAGCTAAACTCCAAATGGGTCCAAAATACTAGCTTGTTCCTTAAATACTAGCTGAACTCCAAAATAGCCTAAAATTCCTCAGTAAACTAAATTACTCAAAAACGTTAGCATGTTGCTAAAAGAGAAGCTAATTTTTTTTCTTCAAAAATTACTATAAAAGATTCAAACATTTTTTTTGATGATGGAGGACAAATAGGCCTACAGAAGATTAAGATTAAAATTATATTTCTGAGTATTTCTTTATCAAAATCATTGTGAATCAGGAGCAGACAAAAAAAACATGCTGTTGCAAAAAAGGCTTAACCCTTTAACAGTCCAGTGTTTATGTTATTTGATTTACTGTAATTTATCTAAATTACCATAATTTCAGCAGAATCTGAAGGAGAAAAGCATCGTGAGCTAATATTCCAGCAACATACTAACGTGTTTGCCTAATTAACCACTGAGGTTTGTATAGGGTATTATAGAGTTTAGCTTCTATTTTAGCAACAAGCTAACATTTTGGACTAATTTAGTTCACTGAAGAATTGTATGCTGTTTTGGAAATTAGCTAGTATTTTAGCAAAGTGCTAGCTTTTTGGCTAATTTGGCATCTACTAAGTTTTTTTCCTACTAATTTGGAGTTTAGCTAATATTTCAGCAACAGGCTAACGTTTTTGACTAATTTAGTTTTTATTTTGGAGTTAAGCTAGTATTTGAGCAAAGTGCTAGCTTTTTGGCTAACTTGGAGTTTAGCTCATATTCCAGCAACATGCTAACTTTTTTGCCTAATGTGTTGTCTACTGAGGTTTTCATAGGCTAATATATAGTTTAGCTCTTATTTTAGCAGCAAACATTTAAGACTAATTCAGTTTACTGAAGAATTTTAAGCTATTTTTGAGTCTAGCTGCTAGTTAAGGAACAAGCTAGTTTTTTTTGGCTAATTTGGCATATACTAAGGTTTTATGGGCTAATTTGGAGTTAGCTAGTATTTAAGCAACATTTAATAAATATACTAGCTGTTCTTTTAATGTGGAGAAATCGTGAAGACAACCTTAATTGAGTAGAGTCACACTCTAAGCTATTATGATACAAATTGATTTGATCAATGACCAAATATCACAACAAACTTCACCAAACTGGGTGGTGCTATCATACAAGAAGACTCATTTCTGTTACTTATTCAGTCTTTTGAAACTTCATTCCTCTTAATGGGGATTTTTATTGGTTAAACTTGATGCTTGACAAATAGGTTTAGCATAAAAACCTGAATGTAGATAAATTATCATGAAAATAAAGATTAGAACATTAAAGTCTTCAACGTTGAGAGACAATAAACTTTTTTAAGTAGACAGGTATCTTCGTTTTAAAGGGTTAAAAAAGAAAACATCTGTAATCTTCGTGGGTTGAAATGACCAACTCTACTGCTGGAGTGTTCTTTTATGTTTTAAAAAAGCTTTAAGAGTTTAACACTAGCTTCATTAATGTGCTGCATTTAAAGCCATGAGGGAGATTCGACATCATTCTTTAATGGATTCATTTCCTCGTTTGCAGTGACTGTGCTCTGGACCCCTCAACGTCTGACCTGCGGAATGGTTCTGTCAGAATTCTCTCTGGTTTATTTTAACTCAATTCTCCAAACCAGAACTCCTACATCCAATCCAACGAACGATCCAGGAGTTTGTACCTCTATGATGGGGACGGTCTTCCTGGGTTTGTTCTGTGCAGCGTCAGAACTCTGTTTGAGCAGCACCGTCACCTCCTCCAGCTCCTTCTGAGCCTCCTGCACACTGGGATCGAGGCGCAACACCTCCTGCAGGTCAGAGCTGCAGGCCGGATAGTCCTGATGGCAAAGGAGACAAAAGCAAGCGCTTCACCAGAAGAACAAAGAAATGATTGCCTTGTAAGTTTGTAGCTTCACTGCTCTTAAAGAATCAAGATGTAAATATGATGAAGGAAATGAGTTGCAGTTGTTTAGATCAGGTACCAAATATTTCTTTGAAACTGTTTTAGAACACTTTCAAATCTATGGTCTGTGCTGCAGTGGATCCTGCAGCATTTCACAGGTTGTGTTGATGTAAAAAGCTTCCACCTATGCCTTTCCATATTATGAACAGGCTGTCACGGCCAGAGTCCTTCAGTCCAGCTCCATTCACCTTGAGGCCTTTATTGGCCAGGGCTCGTCTGTAGAAAGCCTTCTTATTGGCGGGCTCCAGCCTCAGCGCTGCATCACAGTCCTGCTTGGCCTCCGTGAACATCTCCTGCTTCAAGTAGCACAGAGCTCTGCAACCACACACATCACTGGAGCTTTAGGTTTGGATCACTGCTAGTTCAGCTTTTTAAGACCATCAGATTATTGTCAAGTTTCACTTTACGGGACCAAAACAAGTACCGTTAATACTCACACAAACATCCCCTGTCTGATACATGCAGCTGTAAACACAATCAGATATTTGTTTTCATTCTATAAAACTGGACTTGATTTCAAAGAAGTTTTTAACCTTGAGTTGAAACAAGAGAGAAAAGTGTGAAAATGTCCATGTTTGTCTGAGAGAAATAGATAATTAGCAGATTTCACCTTCACGAGTTACTTCTAGATAGTAACTCCTACAATAAACGAGCGAACACTGCTCTGGTGAAAATGTAACGTACATATAGTCTATACGTCTAGCTGTGGCGGCAGACAAATGAACGAGACCATTTCATTAAAAGGATTGTTTTGAATTTTCTGACCTTTTTCTGTGAAGATCTCAGAAAGGGTTATTAAGTATAGGTTACATGTGACTTTCTGGAAAACCAGAAATGCTTTTGTTTGGACACACCCTGACACTTCTTTTGTTATCCTACAAACCGACCCCGGCCCCACATCGGAGAAGAAAACAGTCATGTGGCCCTCACAAGAGAAAGTCGGGCGACCCCTGCTTTAAACTGATAAAAGATCAGACTTTTTACCAAAGTTTTGCTTAGTATTTGAAATTGGTGTTTTCTGGGGGAAGCGCAGAGCAAACAAGACCTCTTCAAGTCAGCAGAGATGCAAAAACCTTTACATAGTTAATCTTCTGGTGTACCTCAGCCAAAAATGTATAAACGTAGCTAATATAAATTAAACTAGAAAAGCTGCATTACCTGTTATAATGCTAGTGTGAATACTTTTTGCTAAAAGTAAGAAAATAAGTTTTTTTGCTGAAAATGGTGACACAATTTATTTTAATTGCTGAAGGGATTTTCTGAAAATGCAAAAGCTATTTGCAGAATGTTAGGGTTAGAGTTAAAGAACAATGAAAAAGCGCTCAAGTTGACCTAAATTTCAGAAAAATTTGTAGTGAAATTGCTTAAAAATCATCAATACATGCCAAATTTGGAAAAAAATATTTAGTATGTTGCTTAAATATTAGCTAAACTCCAAATTATTAAGATGAAAGATTAAAACACAGCCCATGAATATATTTAAAGTCTTGTTGCTAATCTACTTAAAATACAGAATTGGATGATTTTCTCATTCACTTCCTATAGGGCATATTTTGCTCAATATTTCAAAAACTATAACGTTTATAACTAGCAAAAATACAAGCAGTAATGCTCTGAACAAGCTGAACGTTTTCATACCAAGATTGCTGAAATCACTGAAAGTATGATTGAGTTTTTAGGTGTTGAAAAATGTACAGAAAGGAGCAGGAGGATCACTATAGTGTGAATGATTACTGAACATTCACACAATATATACTAATTTACTAACCCTTACTTGAAAATAATAGTATTACTTTATTTTTCTTTAACCAGAGAGTCACTATAGAGAGGTAAAAGAGCCACAAGTGGCTCTGGAGTCGCAGGTTGCAGACCGTTGCTCTATGCAAATACTGCAAATTCTGGGCACTTCTTCACAGTACTTCAAAGGCAGTTTCTGTTTACCTACTATCTTTTCACACATGGTAAATATCACGAGACAAACATTAAGTTAAAAAGTAAATTCAAGGTACTTTATTTGCATTTACTCTGCCCTTACATGTGGTAAGTACCACGACATACACATTAACTCCAGACGTAAATACTCAGTAGCTTAAATATAAATACCCACTAAGTAGGTACCATGTAAGTATGAACCAAATGGAACCATTTAAGTATCCAGAAGGTACAACAAAAGTACCAGGTAAATACTAGGGATGTCCCGATCCGATCACGTGATCGGAAATCGGGGCTGATCACGTGGTTGGCAACTCGATCGGAATCGGACCCCTTTGTCCGATCAGGATCGGACATTTCATTTATTTTCATGATGATCAGAGCTTTTTATTTCATCTTATCTTTATGGATAAATACTCCACTCCAAGTCTGCATGTCACGAAAAGATCACAAAATGTCATCACCAGAAAACACAACAGAAAACGGCAGCAAGTCAAGCATAAGGCTAACAAAACAAAAGCTAACAAAGCTAGCTAGAAAGCTAACTTCCGGGATCAATAACTCCTTTAAAAACGCTTTAAACTGACAGCAAGTGTCTCTATTGGTTTGTCATAACACAAACAACAACCTATAAAGGCATTTTAACAGAAAGAGACAGAGTTTTTTTTTTCTTTTTAATGTGAAGCTCTTCATGCTGCAGACAGATGGCTAAACAGCAGCTGCTAACTGCTACATGCTAGCGCCGTGATATAACTCCTTAGGACCCGAGCTGTCCTTTGATATGCCTGTTTGATTTATATGACAGAGAAATAACAGTTAAGAAAATTAACTACTGTGGTAATAAAACTGAAAATGTGATGTCTTAAGAACTTAAAAAATAAGCACATAATCTTAAAAATAACTAAATGAATAAAACTAATAAATTAAAACTAATAATGATATCAGCTATTCATGAACACTCATCACATTTTATGCTAAAACAAAGTCATAATTTATTTTTAAGAATTTTAAATGAGGACAGGAATCACATTTGGTCAAAAATGTTCAATAGCTCTAAAGATGTTAAAGCTAAAGTCACTAAACTTTATCACATGACTTAATTATCACTTATATAACAAGAAAATTGTATTTTCTTTCCTAGTTTATATTTGCTGTATTTTACTTGTTTATTAAAGCTACTTCACAGAAGTGTTTTATTTAAGTTTTTAATGATAAAGGAAGGTTATTGAAATATAAATAAGGGACAACACTAATCTGTTTGTTTAATGTATTCATGTTTTAAATGTTTTATAAAAGTATCGGATCGGGCCTCGGTATCGGCAGATACACAAAATCAAATGACTCGGAATCGGATCGGGCCCAATAAAACCTGATCGGGACATCCCTAGTAAATACCCTGTAGGTACTGTACTGTAAAATGAAGCATTACCGATTTTGGTGTGCAGAGAGTTTTGGCTGGGAAAATACTTTTTTTTGTTTGAATAAAATGAGAAATGATCTTTTTTTGAGGGATTTCCTTTGAACATTCTCCATGTGAGGTCTCAGCTGCTGTGTGGAGGCAGCAGATGCTTGTTTGCTCTGCAGCAGCAGCACAAAGGCTCAGCACAGCTCCACATACGTGTGCAAACAGCAACACACAATGGGACGCTTCCTGTAAGCATCAGCTTCCTGAGAGGATCCAGGTTCTAGCAGTACCGGACTAAAGCATCAACTCAACGGAGAACAGCTGCAGCAGAATGAATGACCATCACAGCTCTTTACCTGTTGGTGTAGACAGCACACTGGTCTGGCTTGATCTTAAGGCATTCTGTGTACTTTCTCACAGCGTCCTGGTATTGCGCTTTGTTCACAAAATCGTTCCCTTCCTGCTTTGAAGCAGAAAACAGAATTTCTGCTCTTTTTTCTGGAAGACAAAAAGCACAGATTTCTCCATAATGACGTAAAGTGCTTCCCTTTTTTCTCCTCTGAGAACATCAATCTTTATTGACACTTTAATTGCCCCCCGCCCCCTGACCTCCCCAAGCCATTGCTGCAAATCCTGGCAGTTTTTGGTCTTTCAACTAAATGCTGTGCTGGCATGAGCTAAGTAAGCAGTCAGTCCATCAGAGAGCTGAACCGTGAGCTGATCGATCTGCAGCAGAGGGCTGCTCAGAGCTGTACTTTCATTAGTTTAAGATTAATAGAGAAGGAAGTGTCCACGTCTAGAACAACAACCCAGCCAGCAAAGCCAAGTGAACCCATATAGTTTAAGAATGGGCAGAAAATGTGGGATCCAAATGGGTTTGTCCACAGTTTCTGTGGTGGTCCCACCTGTGTTTAACTACATTGACTTAAGTGGGGATTCAGTGGGTTAGCTTGGTGCGCTAGCTAGCCGCCCGGTGGAGAGCATAGCGTGCTAGTGAGCTCTTCTGTAGCAAGCTAGCAATCACCGCTGTAGCATGCTAGCCAGCTCTGCTGTAGCATGCTAGCGAGCTCCGCTGTAGCATGCTGTAAGCTCTGCTGTAGTAAGCTAGCAATCTCCGGTGTTGCATGCTAGTGAGCTCCACTGTAATAAGGTGGCGAGGTCTGCTGTAGTATTCTAGCGAGCTCCGAAGAAGCAAGCAAGGGAGTTCCACTGTAGCATGCTAGTGATTTCTGCTGTAGCGAGTTCCGCTGTAGCAATCTAGCAATCTCGGCTGTAGTAAGCTAGCAATCTCCACTGTAGTAAGCTAGCAATCTCCGCTATAGCATTCTAGTGAGCGCTGAAGAAACAAGCAAGGGATCTCTGCTGTAGCATGCTAGCAATCTCCGGTGTAGCATGGTAGCGAGCCCTGCTGTAGCATGCTAGCAAGCTCTGCTGTAGTAAGCTAGCAATCTCCAGTGTAGCATGTTAGTAAGCTCCGCTGTAGCCTTCTGGCGTGCTCCGAAGAAGCAAGCAAGGGAGCTCCGCTGTAGTTGCTAGCATGCTCCGCTGAAGCACGCTTCATTGCAGCATGCTAGCAAGCTCAGATATACTGAGCTAGCGAGCTCTGCTGTCCACTAGGCGGCTGGCTAGCATAGCAAGCTAATCCACTGAATCCCCACTTAAATCCATGTTGGTAAACACACGTGGGACCACCACAGAAACTCTAGACAACCCCATAGGGGGCCACATTTTCTGCCCACTTTTAAACCATATGGGGACCACTTGGCTTTGCTGGGTGGAAAAGCTTCTCAAAGTTTCATCAGTTGGTGGCCACACAGGCCTCGTTTTCTACTCCAGTTTTATTAAAGGAAGCAGTAAGATTAGGAGTAAAAGTCATCCAGTATCACCAACATTTACAACAGGGACAAATCTAAACAGAAAGTTAACTTAAACTTCCTATTCAAAGTCTGCTTAACCCGCTGACAATCTTTAACATATTGTAATTTTTTTTAACTGCCAACACAATCACTGTAATGGAAAGTGGCTCAACGTGCTGCTTTCCTCCTTCAGAATCTACCGAAATTACATTGATTGTGTTGGGAATCAAAAAATGACTGGTGCGAAAAGGTTAAAGTCATATCCAAGTGCAGACCTGCGTCCCTTGCAGCCTTCTCTGCTCGTGCTTGACGGACCTCTGCACTGGCAGGGTCCGCCTTGCGGTGCTGCTGAGCCGAAAGAGGCACCAGTGGGATCTCTGGAAGCTTCTCCCTCCATTCGGGGCCGTCCTGCTCGATCAGCATACGCGTGATTCTGGAAGACACAGAGTGAGCCTCACTATACCCAATCTAATTTAATACGTGTGTGCACGGGCAATAATCCAGGAGAAAAGGGTTTGGGTTAAGTTAGCGTGAAGGTCACGAGTTCTGCTATCTGAGCTTTGACAAGTTAAGACTTATCAAGCTAATATCTGGACGCCAGCATGGCACAGTAAGGTGGACTGATACAGAGGTTTAGAGGTGGCAGGGCCAGGTGAGTGTCTGGGTTGCATAACAGAGAAAGGACATGAAGTCTAAGAGCCATTATTAGACTTTAGCCGGAGCTGCTGCTTTATGACCAGCTCAGTGTGCCTACCTGTAAATAGCTTCAGTGTTTATCACTGCTCAATTTCTACAAATGTGTTACTGACATTATGCAACAAAGCATTCCATGAAACAAATGAAACTAGAAAAGTTGCATTACCTGCGATAATGCAATTGTGAATGCTTTTTGCTGAAAGTTTACTTTAAATTTTACTTTAACTGAGCAAGGGATTTGCTGAAAATCCAAAAGGTATTTAAAAAATGTTCAATTTGATAAAAGACTTGAAATCTTGTTAAAGAACTATGAAAGAGCTCTGAAGATGACTTAAATTTCAGTAAGATTTGTAATAAAATTGCTTAAAAATACACGGGAATTTTGCAAAAATATTTAATGTGTTGCTAAAATATGAGCTAAAGTCCAAATTAGCCTAAAAAAACCTCAGTAGATGCCAAATTAGCCAAAAAAGCTAGCTTATTGCTTAAATACTACCTAAACTCTAAAATAGCCTAAAATTTCTCAGTAAATTAAATTAGTCAAAATGTTAGCATGTTGCTAAAATAGAAGCTAAACTCTATATTAGCCTATAAAAACCTCAGTAGATGCCACATAAGCCCAGAGCATTAGCATGTTGCTCAAATATTAGCTAAACTCTAAGTTAGCACGAAAAAAACCTCAGTAGATGCCAATTAGCCAAAAAGCAAACACATTGCTTAAATACTAGCTAAACTCCAAAATAGCCTTCATTTTCTCAGTAAACTAAATTAGTCAAAAACGTTAGCCTGATGCTAAAATACTAGTTAAACCAAAATCTAAAATAGCATTAAAAAACCTCAGTAGACGCTACCCAAATGAGCTAGCATAATGCTAAGATTAATAAATCCAAATATCTGTTATTTTTGGATTTGACCTCCAGGTGAGTTTTTCCATGAATCTGAGCAATCAAATGAGCTATCTGGAACAATAAAGTTTTATTTGTGTTTTTTTCCTTTGAGTTGTCCTTTCAGAGCAGAGATCAGGAAGGTGGTGTGACAGGTGAATACCTGCTAACGCCGTCTTGAGCCGCCTGCACACTAATGTCTATTTGCATGACAGTCTTGTAATCCACGTAGGCCTTTCGGTAGCGCTCCAGGGACTCATAAGCCATAGCTCGCCTCAGGAGTGGCTTTAAAGAGAATGGCTGCAGCTCCAGGACTCTGGACAGTATAAATAGAGATAATGAGACAAGTGCTCAGGATCAGTCCACAGGTTTCGGAATAGATGCTGTTGAATAAGGCTGTGAGCAAAGAAAAACACCATGAAGTCACTTAGTGTTACAAACTTGCATTAACTCTCTTTCCACAACTATCCATGTTTTAAGCTGGAAGAGAAAATGCTTACAGAACACAAGGAAGCAGCTTGGTTTGAAAGAAGTGCATTCAAAAATATAGGTTTACATAAAGCATGTGTCAAAGTCAAGGCCCGGGGGCCGGATCTGGCCCTCCAGGTAATTCTATCCGGCCCTCCAGATCATTTTATTTTATTGTTAGTAATGGCCTGATGTTATCTTGCGCTCATTTCTAGTGTATAATTTTCCAAACAGCAGCTCAGCTCAGCTCCAAAAGCCACGCCCCCTCAGAGGAGATTTTGGAAACTGAAACTTCGGATCAACATGAAAAATGTCTTTTTAACACATTTAGGTTGTGGGGTTTTGGTTAAAAACTTCATTAAAGACTACTGGAAAAGTTTTTTTACATAAAAAAAATGTCATAGTGGGACTTTAAGGTTTAAATTGATTTATTCTGGAATAATATTCCTGCTTTTTTATTATTCATAATAATGTTAAAAAGTTACTGTTTTAAAGGGTCCCTACTATGAAAATTCTACTTTTTGAGGTTTTAAATGTATTCTACTGTTCATTCCTCTCTATAATACGACTGAGTATTAGGGCCACCAAAAAAAAAAAAAAAAGTAATATTACGACTTTTAATCTCGTAAATTTACGAGTTTTTTCTCATAAATTTACGACTTTTAATCTCGTAAATTTACGACTTTTTTCTCATAAATTTACGAGTTTTAATCTCGTAAATTTACGACTTTTTTCTCGTAAATATATTGAAGTCGAGGGGAGCCTACAGTCCAGCGAATTTATGCCGTGCGCTGAAGCAGGCCGACCAAAATGTGAAAAACGTCTTGGATTTCATCAAGTAAACTGAATGTTTAAAATATTTCAAGTGTTTGGAAGTTTCTTTATTTGATTTACAGTTTATTAATGTTTTATCCGCGCAGCTGTTCACTTCCAGTCATTTCGTCCTCCGCGACAGACCAGATCTCCTCCAACTCTGTGATGCTTCCGTCTGAAGAGGACTAGTTTTCAGAATGTTCCATGTTCTTGTGCTAATGTAACAGACAATTGTCATTTCTCAGTGTTGTTTTGTGTTGAGATGGGATGTTTCATTTGGAGATGGGGAGGTCCGGAGCTCTGTTTACATTCTCCTTTGGTTGTCATGTGACGTAAGGTGGCGAAAAGGCTTCTGGGAAGTGAAAGGCAAAATAAAGTGACGGACCTGATAAACATGCATTATTCTGAGCTCTTTATTTACATATGAAACTCCACACTACCGACACCGAACCAGGAAATAATTTAGTTTTGAATCACCAAAGGGTTCAGAATTACTTTGTTTTTAAAACACCGATCTGGAAATAAATCTTCACAAGATACTCCACGTCATCTCTGATAAACAGACTAATTTGGGTTTGTTTCTCATTAATTTA
>NC_050527.1:19109705-19110941 GCF_002922805.2 Oryzias melastigma | reverse complement strand
ATATCGTATCTCTTCCAGTTGTGTCCTGTCTTAGATAAATTCCAGCTCAAATAGGAGTTTGTTACTTTTTCCGCTACCTTAACACCCGGTCCCGCACAGCCGTGCCGAAGCCGCGTGTGTTTGTGTTGTGAAGGAGTTTAGCGATGGCCAGACCTACTAGGCAGATATATTATATGTGCATCCATCTTTGAAGAAGTTTGGATTATTTTGGTGGGAGAAAAACAGAGACACGGATTTTGTCTGGGATGACGTCATGATGCAGAGAGCAGCAGCACGCAGCGACAGGCGGAGCTTCAGGAAGCGAGCCGTTTTACTTCAGAGTAGGGAAATAATTCATGAAATATAATTAATATTTCATAAATAATTTGTTATTTTAGTGTTCCAAATGTATGTATGATCATATATATGGATATAGTTCACTCTGAAAGACATAAGAAAATCATGGTAGGGGCCCTTTAAAGTCTTAGAAATTGGCATTCTGCTAGCATTTTTTTTTTACTAAGATTTTTTAGGCTATTTTGGAGTTCAGCTAATATTTCAGCTACATGATAGCTGATTCGATTAATTTAGGCTTTTCTTTTCACGTTTTTTTTAGGCTGCTTTTGGATTTTAGCTAATAATTACATGGTAGCTGTTTTGGTTACTTTAGGCTATTTTTCTGTTTTTAGGATTTTTTTAAATAGCTGATTTTTGAGCTACAAGCTAGCTATTCAGGCTAACTTAAGTTTTTATTTTTTAGTTTTTAAGCTAATCTGGCATTTAGCTAATATTTTAGCTGGCTATCAGCTTCATTGTTTTTAGTTATCAATTTCAGCATCTTCAGCTATCAGCACTAGCATCTTCAGCAGCCAAATTCCGCTAACAGCATTCACACTAGCATTATTGCAGATAATACTATATATAGTTCATAACTATGTTAAAAAGTTACAGTTTTAAGGTTTTAAAAATTTAGTTTTAGTGTGTTCAATAATTGTTTATCTTGTTCGGCCCGCGACCTAAGATGAGTTTTGGATTTTGGCCCCTTGTGTGATTGAGTTCGACACCCCTGAAATAAAGCAATGTAATCAATCAAAAATAGATTTAAACCCAACAGTGTTAAGTGCATCTGAAATGACATAGGTTGGTTTTACATTACTAATGTGAACTATTGTTATCAGGGGTTATGTATGATTATACATAGAGAAATTGATAAATATAACCCAAACAGTAAAAGACAAGGCAATAAAAGGGCATATA
>NC_050527.1:19085591-19109586 GCF_002922805.2 Oryzias melastigma | reverse complement strand
TCTACAGAAGAACCATGTTTTCCAGGAGTATAGTGGAAATGAAAGACTCACTCCAATGAAAATCATGTTTTTAACAGGGTCATCTGGTACAGAATATATACATAAAAAAATTAAGATTAAAATTTCATTTCTTTGTATTTATGTATTCAAATTGTCGTGAATCATCAGCAGGTTGGTTGATTTGATTAACCCTTTAACACCACAGATCCAGTATCATTTTTTTTTAATTGCCGTTGAGCTGCTTTTCTCCTTCAGAATCTACTGGAATCACGTTGATCGTGTTATCAATTAAAAAAATGGAGAGTAAATCAAAGAAAATAACCACTGGAGCTTAGTATTCAGTATGTTTGGTATTGCAATTTAACACAATAATTCCATCAACAACATCTACTCAATCATTTGAAAGTCCTCGCTGTAACAGTTCTGTATTTGGAAAGCTTTTATCCGGGAGATTCCCCAAAGGTTCCTGGAGTCTGCTCTTTCTAAAAGCCCCTGCTGGGAACACACTTCAGTAGAAAACAACAAAGCAAAACTAATTTAAAAGATAAAAGCTATAAAAGTTTCTCACCGTGTACAATCTTCTATGCAGTCTTGACTGTTGCCGTCTTTCAGGAAGCATGCTGCTCTGTTAGAATACAGGATACATAGATCCTCTGGACTGTCAATCCCTGTAGAACAAAGAGACACTTACTGGAGTTTAGATAAACACACACCTGAGGTAAGCTCCAAAAACAGCCTTTAAAAACATGAGGGGGTTCTGGGAAACGTAGGCTGCCATAAAATCCTAACTTCTTCCTTCAAAGAAATGTGATAAGAAAAGTATGAGAAATGAAATTATCTGGAATTTGAGTCATTCTTGCTGAGTCAGAGTTCCATTCAGAAGCATCCTAGATAAAAAAGAAAGAAAACTCTGACCCCCATGTCCATTAGAAGAGAAGATACAGAAGGAAATGAATTAAAAAATGAATTCAGACTCCGGTAGATCCAGAGACGATAAGATTGATCACTGTTTACTACGAGTAATAGAAAACTATCGCTCCACAGAGATGTCAAACCTCTCACATGTTTGACGCAGATATTCTGTAATTCTGAGCCGATCATTCAGTCAATCCTTTCTTCATTCTGGAGGTAGAGTTGATCAAACAAGACGTCTTCAGGTCAACAGGATGTAAAAACCTACATAGTTTATCATCTATGTGAACCTCAGACATCAGTTTATACATTTACTTCATCTAAATTTAATCAATGCTAATTAAGTAATCCTTACTTTAAAAAATGATTAGTTACTTTTATTTATTTATTTTCTCTTTCCCCTCTTTGTCCTCAGCAGTCTTACACTGCTGGGTTTTCTTTATTTTAGTTTGGATCTTGGTAGTCATAGTTTGCAGGCTTTGTTTGTTTGTTTTCTTTAGGTAGTTTTGGTTGTTTGGTCAAGGATCCACCATGAAGAGATGAAAGAGCCACATGTGGATCTGGAGCAGCAGGTTGCAGACTCCTGACCTAGAGCCAAGGTAAAGCACTTTCTTCATTCACATCACCAGTGTCATGGTTGAAGACACATTTTCATGTGGATTGTACAGCGTATGTTCAACTTGAACAGTTAAAGTCAAAAGTGAGGGGGGGCTGGACAGACAGGGTAACTGAAGGCCAAGTTCCACATAACAGAGCATCTCAGAGGAAGAAGAGTACTCCACTCCTGATGTTGGAGCTTCTGTCAGCAGCTCGTGCTGAACCAGAACGTGTTCAGTGAGGAGTCTGGATTCTGCCCAGGTCTTTAGTCAAGGTGTGGAGAAGACTGATATCTTGACTGCTGCACTGATAGATCAGCATCTTTTGGTGGAGGAAGTATGATGGTATGGGGAAACATCTCCGTAACTCATAAGATAAGGCAGAGAGAAATATTTTGTCTTTTTTTAAATGTTTATTTTTTTCATTCATTTCTTATTTATCTGCAAAATATCCAATTAAATGTCTGATGTGTATGTTTTTATGACAAATTTCCAACCAGTGGCAGTCACATCTTCATAGTCTGGAGCCTGACAGTGTATACATGAACACCTGCTTCCACAGACCAGAGTCTATCAGAGTGTCAGAGGGTGGAACGGTCTGCAAAGCAGTCTGACCATTGATTCTATAAGAGAACTGGACTGAGTGAGTGTGACATCATCCATAGAAAATGACAAACTGCCAGCTCCAACCAAATTAAAGTCTATTCAGTCACCATTTTCAGGATGTGGACGCCACCATATTGGAGCCAGACGTTGTCAGTAATCAGTGATGCGTTTCTATGGTAACCACTCTCATCAATCAGGAGTGAGTTGTTGTAAGTCCACACTCGTACCTGCTTGAGTGTGGACCTGAGGCGTCGCCAGTGACGCTTAAAAAAAGTTTTTAAACATGCTGTAACTTTTTCAACCGTTAGCACGATCAACGTAATTCTACTGGAAATATGTTGATTGTGCTAACAATGACAAAATGACACTGGAGCTGAGGTGTTAAAAGGTTAGTGGAATGAACCTAAACCAGGGGTGTGCAGTCTGCGGCTCCAGATCCACATGTGGCTCCTTTATCTCTCTGTGCAGTAAATACAAGCAGTAATGTCCTGAACCAGCTGAACGTTTTGATGCTCAGACCGCTGAAACCCCTGAGAAACATGGTGAAAAACATACAGAAAGGAGCAGGAGATCCACTATAAAGTGAATGATTAGTAAACATTCACATAATCTTCTTGATCTGGTCTTATTTAATACTTTTAGTTCCTCAAACTGTAGTTTTGTTTAGTCTCAGCTGCTGGTTCCACCATCAGTCAGAGGTGAGGACTCCCAGCAGTCTTCAGAGGAGCTGATCTGCACTTTCTGTCTTCTCCCGCTCTCTGGGAGAATTACAGCCGTCGGCTCCGATCCCATTTCACAGTGAGTGGTTAGCGGTCACGTGACTTGGCGGGCTTAGCGGCAGGATAAAGCAGAGGCGCTGTCTCTGCGCTCCGACTGCCTCTGTGACGCAGCGCTCTGGGCCAAACGCGGGAACCGCTCCAGAGATGTCACACATCTGTCACACATCTCTGGACCATGACTCCTGAGCAGCAGCAGAACCAGAACCAAGGTGGAGACGGTCACCTGCTGACCTTTGATTTACGGCTACAATCTCAGCTGTCATGTTTCTGAGGACCGACACAGATCAGCAGCGCGCTCGCTCCAGGTATTACCTGCTCAGGTGTGTCAGAATGAAAAGTGACGAACAGAATGAGGAGAGTTCAGGCTCACCTGAGTCCGCATAGCCCTGGATGGCTTGGGAGTATTTGTCCAGCGCGTCCGCAAACTGTCCTTTCTTATAAAACAGGTTTCCCTCGTTCTTCAGTCGGGCCAGGGGGGGCGGCAGGGCGCCGCAGGGGGCATCGAGGTTGACCGCGTCCCCGCCGTTCTCTGCGGGTGTCCCGCTGCCCGGCTCCCGCTGCTGTGACTCGGAGCCTTTGCTGGATCCGTTGGTGAGCTTTGACTCCGGCGGGACTCTGTACTTGTCGGCGCTGCCGCCTTTGCTCTTCCAGCCTCCGTGGGGGGAGCTGCCGGGCTCGCTCGGTGGACCCCCGCTCCCTCTGCCGTGGGGCTTTTTCTGAGAGTTTCCCATGTCTCCCCTTACGGCAGGAGCGACTGATCTCTCCTCCCCTCCCACGGGCTGGCTGGGTTGAACCGGACGAGCTGGAAGGGTGAAGGAGGGAGGGAGGGAGGGAGAGAGGGGCAGGACACGCCCACAGGAAGGAGTCAGCGGTTACATCATCGTGGAGGCGGGAGTTCCAGGAAGCAGGAACTTTTTTTAACTTCAGAATTATAACATTGTAAGACAACAACCTTATAAATAAAAGAAACCAATAAACAGAAGAAAAAACACGAAAAAACAAAACACAGTCAAATGAAAAATCTACAGTTTCTGATTATTGACTGTATACAGAGGACTGGACAAAGCCAATATGACATCCATCTTCTTCCTCTCATCCAGTGCAGGTCGTGGGGGCAGCAGACTAAGCAAAGATAAACCAGACTTCCCTCTCCCCTACTTCCTCCAGCTCCTCTAGGCGGACCCAGAGGTGTTCCCAGGACAGCCAAGAGACGTATGCACAATCTGAATTATTCCCTTCTCCCTAGACCAGGAGTCTGCAACCTGCAGCTCCAGATCCACATGTATCTCTTTAATCTCTCCATTGTGGCTCCTTGGAAAAACATAAAACAAGTCATGGAGACTGCTGATCCAGACATGTGGACCATCAGAGTCAGCAGCTCCTGATAATGTCTGTCTAACCAAAACTACCTAAAGAAAAAAAATAAAGTCTGAAAACTAAGACTACCAAGATCCAAACTAAAATAACAAAATCCAGCAGAGTAAGACTGATGAGGACAAAGAGGGGAAAGAGAACAAAAATAAATAAATAAATGAAAAATAAAAAAGCAACATTTTAAAGTAAGGATTACTTAATTAGTATTTATTAATTTAGATGAGTTAAATGTATAAATTGATGTCTGAGGTTCACATAGATGATAAACTATGTAGGTTTTTGCATCCTGTTGACCTGAAGACGTCTTTGTTTGATCAACTCTACCTCCAGAATGAACAGATTTTATATGTAAAACTTTGGTAAAAAGTTTGATCTTTTATGAGTTAAAATCACATATTATCTTATGCTGAACAACATTGGTTAGTAGCTGTTTAGAACTGCACTGAGATGATACTGTTTGACACAGAGTGTCTTTTATTTTGAAAATAGGTTTTTTGAGCTTCTGTCAACTGTTAAATATATATATATATATATATATATATATATATATAGGTTGCAGGGAGACGCTTCATTCTCCGTTCTTGATTATCTCGTTATAACGAGAAAACAAACTTTGTTTTCTCGTGATGATAACGACATATTATTTTGTTATCACGAGAAAACAATTTTAAAAAAAGTAAGGCAGGCCGTATTCGGCTTCCGTAGGAAACTTTTCTTTAATAAATAAAAACCTGATCTGAACTCTCAAACACTAAGGCCTTAAGTCCACCCTCATCCTAATCCTGAATTATTGCTCCTTTCTCCACAGAATGAGAAGTTTGTTTGTTTTTTGCTTTTCTTGCAGGTTTAGGGATAGACAGTAAATATTCTGAGTAGATTCATCTTGAGACAGTTTTTTACACTTTGCAGCTCTTGCTTGGTTTTGGTCAGTAAAAACTGGACCAAACGGCTCTTTCAGAATCAAAGGTCGCAGAGACAGAAGAGACACTGACTCCATGTGTTTGAGAGCGTTTTCAAAGCTCCAATCCCCAGAGCAGTCCCACAGAATGATGGTCTCCATGCTGCGCTGCATGGATGCAGTGAATCATGCAGACTGAAGAAATCCATACATTTCCTATGCATTTGTAAATTTGATGTCATTACAATAAAAATAAACACCTAATTGTGTGTTTTGTACATTTACGTGATTATGAGAGTTGGAATTAAAGATTTGAAATCCTTTCTCTGCATGATTTTAAGTACTGAAACAAAATCTGCTGATGTGATGTTATTTTATTCTTTGCCCTAAAGATGCTTTAAGTTAATCTTAAACTTAAGAAAAGCCTGTTAATTTGTTTTGTGGTCCCAGACTTTTGGAGGGGTTGGAGAAACAAGATCTGCGATAAGCAAAGTGGTGATTACAGTGTTGGAGATCTCCAACATGCCACATCAAAGGATTGTCTAACAACATTAGAATGAATTTCTGCTTTCAAGCTGTCAAAATTCAGAATATGTAAAGAAGATCGATTGAAGACAAAAACCATGAAGGGACAAAAGGTAAGATGTGTAGAATAAGAAGCTACTAAAACAGAATGTGGACCAATAGAAAGGGGAACAGTCCTGGCTGCTGCAGGCAGCACTGCTGTTGCAAAACATACAGTGTTTAGTTTGAGTGAACTGAAGACTTGTGAAGGTGCAGACTCACCAGAGTGTTGCTTTTCTTGGGAGCTGTTGTCATCTTCCTCTTCAGCCTCGTGGATGAAGATTCCTCTGCGCCGCAGCTCCGGCTGACATTCTGTCACCTTCTTCTGGATTTTCAACAGACGCTGCTAAGGAACAAAAGAGTGGTGTGCTCATGCTGGGGAAGACGACACATTAATGAGCACTGCAATCACATGCTTTCCCACAGCACTGCATGAAAACATGCTCCCGTCTGGATGTAAAACTCAGGGGCATTCCAGGAGATAGAAACTGAACAAAAACATTTACAGGCCTTTTAATGACAAAAAGAAAACTGTCTTCAACTTTCAGCTTTGCTTCATCAAGTACTGTGAATTATAGAAGCTCGTGCTTACAGCAGCTGCAGTGTTTTGTGGCTCATCTTGTAACACAGCTCTCAGGTCTTCCGAAGCCTCCTCTATGGTCATGACAGCAGCACAGCAGAGAGAATAACACCATTTAGTTCAAAGCTACACGAAGGGATGATCAAATCTATGACTGACACCTGTGAGACGGAACATGGGATTGAAGTGTTTGAAACAGTTGAACATGTTTGTAAAACAATAAGGCAAATGTGTCAAAGTCAAGGCCCGGGGGCCGGATCCGGCCCTCCAGGTAATTCTACCCGGCCTTCCATTTTGTTTTGTTTTTTGTTATTAATGACCCGATGTTATCTTGTGCTTATTTCTAACTTGTATAATTTTGACAAAATATATTTTATGCAGATTAAAATATAGAAAGTTATTTAAGGTTTAAGTTGATTTATTCTATAATAATATTCCTGACTTTTTATTATTCATAATTATGTTGAAAAGTTATGGTTTTAAAGTTTAGTCATTCTGCTAGTTTTTTGAACTATATTGGCATTTACTAAGATTTTTTTGGCTGCTTTGGAGTTTAGCTAATATTTCAGCTACATGCTAGCTGTTTTGGCTAATTTAGGCTTTTTAAAAAGTTTTTTAGTCTCTTTTGGAGCTAGGCTAATATATACACGCTGGTTGTTTTGGCAAATTAAAGCGTTTTTCAGTGTTTTAGGACATTTTGAAGTTTAGCTATTTTTTTTGTTACATGCTAGCTATTTTGGCTAACCTAAGTTTAAAAAAAAAAAAGTCTTTTAGGCTAATTTGGCATTTAGCTAATATTTTAGCTGGCTATCAGCTCTAGCATCTTCAGAAGCCAAATTCAGCTTACAGTATTCACACTAGCATTATCACAGGTAATGCTTATATATCTAGTTCATAATTATCTTGTAAAGTTATGGTTTTAAAAGTTTTAAAAATGTATTTTTAGAGTGTTCAACAAATGTTTATCCTGTTTGACCCACGACCGAAGGTGTCTTTTGGATTGTGGCCCCTGTGTGATTGACTTTGACACCCCTACAATAAGGTACCGTCTTTACTGCCTGGCTCCAGTTCCGACATGTGCTGACAGTCCGTCATGGCCCCGTTCCAGCGCTTGATCTGTGCCTCAGCTCGACTCTGGAATGAGGCAACGGAGGGCAGAGCAGAAAGGCTCCTGTAAGGGAGAGAAAATATAACTTATGTTTACAGAACGAGTCAGAACACCACAAAGCAGTTTTATCAGAAGAAAATTACAGGTTTAATTCTAGGTTTCTTAACAAACCAGAAGAGGGTTTAATGATCTCAGTGATTCAAACCCAGACCTGGAACAGTATGCAGCAGCCTCCTCAAAGTCCTTTTCTCTGAAAGATTCATCGTCTTCTTCACCATTTGCCAAAAGAAGCGTTTGGTCCTGAGACATCACTGGATCAAACACAGACACGAGAACTCTGATGCTTTGTTAAACACTTATACACACACACACACACGGCCAACCATTCTACTTTACATGCAGCATCTACTTCAGCCATCATCCATTCTGGATATTCTGGGGTGCTTCTCTCTTCTTCTGGAATCAACTTCTGCAATAGAAAAAGAACTTCAGCACATAGTTTGTCTTCAGTTAATATGTTTGTGTATGGATTTCTTCAAGGATAGATTACCTTGTTGAGAGGAATAAAGCAACTGGAACCTCTGACAGGTGTTGCTGAGCCATCACAAACTGGGTGATTTTTGAGCGAAGCCTCAGACTTTTTTATTTTTTCTTCCCAAGTCTAGAGAGAGCAAGCATTCAACGTTTTTACAGCTAAAGTTAGTAAAGAAGAACATAGCTTATGTACTATACCTTCATCTCGCTGACTATCTGGTTCCACTCATCTTTGGAAAGGCTGGCTGCTGTGGCTGCAGGGTTTTCCCTCCGGAGAGCTCGGCTTCTCGGGTTCAGTTTCTCCAAGTGACTTTCACAGAACTTTATCAGATGTGGATAAAATCCCTCTTTACCAGACCTGGAAACAAAATGGATAGCTCCTGTAAGCAGGGCTCCACAAACTTTTTCTTGTGAGGGTCACATAACTGTTTTCTTCTCTGGTGGGGGACCACAGGGTCGGTTTGTAAGCTAACAGAAAAAGTGTAACAATCACAGCCTAAACCTAAACATTTATGGTTTTTCAGAAAGCTTCACATAGCCACATTTTTAATAATAAGTGTGAATGCTGTAAACTAATGTGGCTCCTGAGGATGATGAAACTGATAGCTAGCTAAAAACGCTGAAGCTGACAATGCAGAAGCGGAAAGCTTGCTAAAATATTAGCTAAATGCCAAATAAGCCAAAAATGAAAGAAAAAAAAACTAAATAAAAGGAAAACATACAATTTTGTCAAAACAGCTGGCATAATGCTAATGTATTAGCTGAACTCCAAAGTAGCCTAAAGAAATAGAAAAAAGTCTAAGTTAGCCAAAGCAGTTATCATAAGGCTAAAACATTAGCTAAACTCCACATTAGCATAAAAATGGAAAACAATCGAATTTTGCCAAAACAGCTAGCATAATGCTACAATATTAGCTAAACTAAAAATTAGCCTAAAAACTGGAAAAAAAATCTAAACTTGGCCAAAAGAGCTAGCATGATGCTAAAGTATTAGCTTAAATTCCAAAATATTCTGTATTGTTTAAGGGGAAACATGTCTATTTATGAACACTTATTTTGTCAAGAACATAGCATCAATTTCCTCTATCATTGCAGGTATCAACATGAAACCACTTGTAGTTTGTTAAGTTGTCCAAAGAGATGTTTGGTTTAAAATGTTGTACCATTTGGTGTTATGGTTGATTTTAAATGATTTTGTATAAATATGTTTTCCCTATTCAAAATCCATGAGACACATTTTAAATCCTTATATCTTGAAAAGTGTTAGACCGACTGGTATGAAACTTTGTAAGTAGATACTTCAAACCAATCATTGTGTGCTCTATCAATGCTGGCTCTATTGTGCCACCAGGTGGTCAATTGTAGCATAAAAGTGTTCAAGACTTATTCCACAATGTAAAATAAGTAAGCACAAAAACTTTCACAACAGTACTCCCCTAGGTGGCGCTACAATGTATTCCAGATGTTTCCTCTAATATCTCCAAAAGTAATTGAGAAATATGGATGAAACTTGGCGTGCACGTTGGACGGAAGGTCTTTAATGCTTGCAGCTGTAAAATATTTTAAAGTCGCATTGCTTTCAGCAATCAGATGCAATTTTTCAAGGAATTGCAAATCTAGTTTATGAATGATCTTAAATAGATTTGATATATATATGTGTGTGCATTTTTTTTAATTTAGTCATTTTCCTTTTTATTGTTGTTGAAACTGCTTGAATTAAACCAAAATCCTAAAAAAGTAAAAAACAAAACTAAAAAATACAACAGTCCCCACCTCAGTTCTCTCAAAATTTTCTCCAAGTGTTTTGCATCTTTGCATTTTCCAATGTAGCTGTAGTCCAAATGCTCCACAGGAACCCCATGAGTGTGTTCAACGGAGGAGGACATGATTCTCTGCCTGCAGGAATAAAATTCATTTTAAAAATGCTAAAAAGGAGAGAGATAAGGACAATTACACCCAAACACTTTCTTATTTTATACTTTCAAACATTTTATTTTGGATTCCTTTAGCAAAAAGTAGTCTAAGTGTACTACAAGCATATTTGGTCAATACCATGCAGCGGGCTGCAACCATTAACAGTAAAACAACCATTTGGGCCACAAAGTCTCATGCAACACCATAGGAAGTTAGATACTGCTTTGCATTCATTACATCGCTACTTTTACAATAAATATTATTTATTATTTGGCATGAATAAAAACAGAACTTAAAATTGAAAAGACAGAAACTTGTATGATTTCCTTTTAAAATAAGACACCAAATACCAAACAAGATGATCTCAGCAATATGTCTGTAAACTTAACTCATCCTAACTGATTCAAAGCAGATTAAGTAACCTTAGTTTTAAAGATGACAATCTACAAGGACTGATGTCTTTGAAAACTTGTCTCACTGTAAGAATTCTCTTAGGCCAGTCCATAAAATAATGATTTCTCATGTCTTACTGATCGGGTTCAGCATGTCCATGTCAATGGTAAATTATCTCCACCTTACAGTTGTAACACTGGATCTCCGGTTGTGTCTTTTTACCTCTCCTTTTTAATTTCAATTATCCAATGACACAGTTCTGGTGTCTCTTTTATCTGCATGAGACAAACCATAGGCCTGCTTTAACACAATTTGTTGATTGGTGTGAGGCCAATTACCTTGATTTAAATGTGGCTAAAATAAAAGACATGGGGATTGATTTTAGACGTGCTGGTATTAGTGTGATCCATGGGGAGAAGGTGGAGATTGTCGAGAGCTACAAATATTTGAGCACTCAAATCGACAATAAACTGAGATTTATCCTGAACACAGACCATTGGAAAGCGAGGGCAGCAGAGAATTTACTTGCTAAGAAGTTGAACTTTTTTAATGTTAATCATCCATTCTTAATCACTTTTATTGTTCTTTTATTGAGAACATTTTAACATTTTCGTTCATTTGCTGGTTTTATGGTCTGTCTTTGAAGGACAAAAACAAATTGCAGGGGATTATCAAAAAATGCTCTAAAACTAGACTGAGGGACCTTCACTCTGTGAAGAAGGAACAAGTGCTGAAAGCCAAAAGCATTCTGGGACGGCCGAGCATCCTCTGACTCGAGACCAGGGCTGCCATGATTGATCGACTAATAAAATAGTCGACAACTAATTTAATTGTCAATTAGTCGTTACTTTCTATTATATGGAGTCAGCGTGTAGTAAAGTTTAAAGTTATAATGACATTCTGGTAGCTTTTTGGACTATTTTGGCATTTATTAAGGTTTTTTAGGCTATTTTGGAGTTTAGCTAATACTTCAGCTACATGCTAGCTGTTTTGGCTAATTCAGGATTTTTTTCCTGTTTTTTACGCTAATTGGCATTTTACTAATATTTTTAGCTGGTTATCAGTTTCAGCGTTTTCAGCTATCAAATTCAGCATATTTATCTATCAATTTGAGCATCTTCAGCGACCAAATTCAGCTTATAGAATTCATGCAAGCGTTATCACAGGTAATGCTATATATCTAGTTATTTAGTTTAAAGCCATTGATGGTTAAGATTTGTGTTCTACATCCAGTTTGCGTATGACCCTTAGTTGACTAATCTGAAAATAAATAAATAAATAATAATAATAAAAAAAATCGGGAATTAGCCGACTTATATAATAATCGTTTGTGGCAGCACTACTCCTGACTTTGGCGTCGATTTTATGCTCATACAAGGAAAACCTATAATTTTTGCAATCTTTTGTGACCTCAGCGATTACATTGTAATTTTAATTTAGATAAAAGTGTTTTCTGAGGCTATTGCTCATGTGACACTGTTGTATTGCTGTACGGAGCCAAGGAGTACTACTTTTTGCAGGATGTGCAGCTTAATGTGATCTTAGTCTGTCATCTCGTTGTAGAGGGAGAAAATTACCCACACGTCTCAGTTGGCTTGACAGGGTTAATTAACAAGAACACATCCAGGAATTAACCAAATGAAACCCACTTTACCTGCGTTTGTGTAATCCGCCGCCTGTTGCCGTGGTAACGGCACCCGGAAAGCCTCCGATGCTGATCGGAAGCACGTGACACCGTCAACAGAGGGCTCCAAATTTAAACAAGCTGCGCCCGCGTGCGCATTTAGCAGAAAGAAGCAGAATGTAACCGGAGGGGAACGACACCGCGGACAGACGTGACAGCGGTAAGGTTCCCCCGCGGCTCACTCGGCAGCACCTGCTCTGCGGTTTTTGCTGATTCATGTCGCTGTTAGCTTGTCACTTGTAACTGGCACGAGCGTTTTTCAGTGTTTGACCTCCTTTTCCGCTAAATATTCCTGAAATGTGTCCCAAAAAAAATCGAGCATTTGAACCTTTTCGTTGGTGAAACGAACGTTGGGGGTGTGTGGAGACTTTGTGGACAGATGTGGGATTCAGGTGTTGTCCTTTAGTGACGCTCAGGTGTTTTCAGCTGATGAGGAGCTGCGTCACAGCTGGGGAGGTGTCCCAGCGGGACGCCGAGCTGCTGCTCACGCATGAACACCGCGGGGCTCGGCTGTGGGTTTGGCGGGCACAGCTGTGTTTGTAGCGGGCACGAGGAGGGCCTTCAGTCCTTAGCAACCAAACCTGAGTGACAGGTGGTTTAGTCAGCTTCATGGCATGTTTAGTGTCACCCTGACACCTGAAATGAAGTCTGTCACACTCTATTACCCTTAAAAGGTCACTACAGTTTGTTCAGAGAGTCTAATAATGAAGGTCAAATCATAGCAGACAAATAAACAGTGTTAAAGTTGATTTGTTCATTATTTTTAGCCATCTTCAGACCATTTGACAACTGCTCCCCCCATCCTGAAACGACAATGACCTGCACTCCTGAATCCAACGTTTACCTGGAGAGCCACAAACACCAGGACTCCCATGACTGCTCCGACAGCGGGTACTCAGGCTTTTTCCAGAGCCCCCGGAGCGTCAGCGGAGTCCGCTGCGGTCCATCATCTCCAGCAGAGTTCAGCGAAACTCCAAAAGAGAACCTGAAGCTCCCCGACACTCCTAAAGAGAGGGCTGGAAAACCGGAGGAGCGTTCCGAGCGAGGCTCCAGGGAGACCCTGCGGCCCTCTGCTGTGAGCTGGTGTGAAACCCCCAGATCTTACAAAAGAGACGGCTCTTTACGACACAGACTTCTCATGTGCAAGGAGAAAAATGAGAGCGCAAGATCACCGACCTCCGGCAGGACTGGAGTCAGGCCTGAGCGGTGGCTCAGCTCAGCCTTCGACTCTCTAGAAATCACAAGTGGTGGTTCGTGGAGCACTTCAGCGCTGGAGCAGGATCTCCCTCTGTCGGGCCGAAAGCGCCGCCTGCTCTTCACGCAGGCGAGGACCTCCACTCTCAAAGATGGTAAAATTGTCACCAGTCAACTCCCCACGTTTGACAGGAGTTCGTCCTTGATAGAGGAAGATTTAAGTGGGAGCCCGTCTGCTGATACTCCGAGCTTTTTTAAAGCCCAGCCTGCTTCACGTAAAGAACATTTTCAGTCTCCAGCAAACAAGGAGCCGAACATCCTGAGTGAAAGCTCAGGAGTTCTGACTACGCCGTCATTTTCACAAACACCCAAATACTCCAGGTATGTTCTGTTTTCTGTTGATATTTACCTTAGGGCTGCCACAAACGACTGTTTCAATAGTCGACTAAAAGTGGATGTAAAGCACACATCTTAACCATCATTAGCTTTAAACTAACTGAAAATACAGACAAAATGTTAGCATGTTGCTACAATAATACCTAAAATCTAAATTATCCTAAATAAACCCAGTAGAAGCCAAATTAGCAAAAAAAAGCTAGCATATTGTTAAGGCTAAAAACTATCTTAACTACAAAATGGCCTAAAATTTCTTAAACTAAATTAGTCAAAAACATTAGCCTGGTGCTAAACTCCAAATTAGCCTAAAAAACCCAAGTAGATCACAAATTGGCTAAAAACCATTATGTTGCTAAAGTATTTGCTAATCTATAAATTAGCCTAAAATAAACACAGAAGAAGCAAAATTAGCCAAAAAGCTAACACATTGTTTGAACACTAGCTTAACTCCAAAATATACTAAAATTTCTCAGTTACATTAATGAGTCAATAATGTTAGCCTGTTTCTAAACTCTAAATTGGCATAAAAACCTTAGTAGAGGTCAAGTTGGTCAAAAATGTTAGCAAGTTGGTAAAATATTAGGTAAACTCAAACATTTTTGTAAATTACTAAAATACGGAAACGTAGCCCATGAATATATTTAAAGGCTTGTTGCTAATCTACTTAAAAAACTTCATTTGAAAATGTTCTCATTCATTTCCTATGGGGCATATTTTGCTCAATATTTCAAAAAATGTATGAAAATTCTACTAAAAATTTTATCAAAAAGTTTATGAATACCAAAATACCAGCAGTAAAGTCCTGCACAAGCTGAACATTTTTATACTGAGATTGCTGAAATTGCTGACAAAAAATGTACAGAAAGGAGCAGGAGAATCACTGGTGTGAATGATTGCTAAGCATTCACACAAAAAAGTGCATATTTTGGTGCTGAATGCTCATAACTTTGTTCAACTTTACTACACTCTGACTCCATATAATATAAAGTAATGACTATTCAACATTAAATTAGTCGTTGACTACTTTAATAGTTGAATAGTCGTCGATTAGTTGTCATTAAATGATCATAAATGTGGCAGCCCTAGTTTACATTTCCATGTTTAACCTTCAAACGCTGGTCAGGAAACGTGTGCCTACGTCTCTCTTCGGAACAGGTCTGCGTGTGAAGATAGTGGGTTTGGATCGCTAACACTTGATAAATCCCAGGACTCCTTGGTTGACCACGATGGCTCCTTCCAGGAGCTGCTCCTCTCTGCTTCTAGAAGAAACCGGGAGACCCCAAACCTTGCAGATGGACGTCAGCGCTCCCGTTTACCCCGTCAGCACAGGCTGTCCACTCTGAAAGAAGGTGGCTCTCAGTCTGAAGAAGAGCTGCTGGATAGAAAGCATCAACCTTGCTTTAGGTGCCTCAGGCATTGTCATGAGGATGAGGTTTTTGCTGAAGATGTCACCCCCTCTACATCATGTAAATGTTTTAATACTCAAAGCTCTGCTCAACATGACCATGCCCTGAAAGCCGACGCCACAAGGTCAGAAAGTACCACCCCCTCTAACTCCTCCACCACTTCTCTTGGCGCCACCCCGCAGAACTTGTCTTTGACTCCGGCCCTGCAGCTCGTTCACAGCATGTGCCAGCAGAAGTTGCAGATGTCTGCAGGTCAGAGCCCGAGCCTGAAGGAGGAGCTGAAGTTCACCGCAGCACTGGTCCGAACGCCACTGACGTTCAGGACCACCATGCCTCTGGCGGGACTGATTGGCAGGAAGATGGGCCTGGCAAAGGTGGACATCCTCACAGAGCTGAAGAGGAGGAACCTGGGCCACATCCTCACTCTGATATTAGCCAAGCTGGACTCTGAAAGTGTTTACAGGTGATCATTTAATGCAGGGCCGTTAAA
The DNA here is from genome assembly GCF_002922805.2 of Oryzias melastigma. Lineage (NCBI taxonomy): Eukaryota > Metazoa > Chordata > Actinopteri > Beloniformes > Adrianichthyidae > Oryzias > Oryzias melastigma. The sequence continues at coordinate 19,094,158 of NC_050527.1, read as the reverse complement.
CTCAATCGCACGCAAAATCCAAAACACACCTTAGGTCGCAGGCAGAACAGGATAAACATTTAATGAATACTCTGAAATTAAATGTTTAAAACTTTAATACCATAATTTTTAACATAATTATGAACTAAATATATAGCATTACCTGTAACAATGCTGGTGTGAATGCTGTAAGATGAATTTGGCCACTGAAGATGCTAGTGCTGATAGCTGAAGATGCTGAAATTGATGGATAAAAACTGAAATTGCTGATGGCTGAAATCAGTTGTAGCTGAAATCACTGAAGCTGATGGCAGCAAACGCTGAAGCTGATAGCTGAAAACGCTAAAGTTGACAGCTACCTAAATAGCAAATTGGCCTAACAAAACAAACAAAAAAAATGTAGGTTAGCCAAAATAGCTAGAATGTAGCTGAAAAAATACCTAAACTTCAAAATATCCTAGAAAACTGAAATAAAGCATTAATTATCCAAAACAGTTAGCTTGTAAATATTTGCCTAACTTCAAAACAGCCTTAAAAAAATAAGTAAAAGCCTAAACTAGCCAAAACAGCTAGCATGTAGCTGAAATATTAGCTAAACTCCAAATCTGTCTTTAAAAATTCTTGGTAAATGCCAAAATAGTCCAAAAAGCTACCAGAATGTTGATTTTTAAAACGTTAAAACCGTAATTTTTAATATAAGTATGAATAAAAAAAAGCAGAATGATTATTCCAGAATAAATCAACTTAAACCTAAAACTAGTTACGGTTGTATTGTCTGTACTATCACAGTCTGAAGTTGTCCCACCCTCCATAGACAGAAGTAGTTTAGTCATTTCAAAGCTGCTAAGACTTCAAAGCTCCATCATTTGAAAAGTTTCCACCAAATACACCTAAAATGAGTAGAGATCCAAAAGCAGCACTTTTCCCAGAGGAAATGTCTGTGGTTGGTTCGGCTGAGTGCAGTTAAACTGGGCCACGACAAATTTGACAAAACATCACAGCACTGAATCATCAATCATCAAACTATTTAAATCCTCCAATGAGGTTCTGAACAAAAACTGTTCTGTGTGATAAAGAGCAATGCTAGGTGCTCCACTGTCAGGTGATGTTGAACCACAGATGAAGACCACAGTTTGATTTTTGATCACTACGTTGACAGGCTGGGTCAGGTGTGTAAAAGCTGGAACCAGATTGTCCAGCAGGACAAGCCAGCGAGCCTCAAGAGAAGAAACTACAGGATCGACCTGGAGGCTTCTGTGGAGGTAATCCCTAACAACTCCAGACGACCTTATTTGAAATACAAGTAATATTAGCACACTTTCAGAGTTGAAATAGTTGAGATCACAGAAATGGTAAGAGGTTGAAAACAAAAACAGATTTAGAACTGAGGTTAAAAAAATAGAATCATAAGCTCCTGATGTTTATAAGAAGATTCTTTATTACAGACTCGAGGTCCATTTGCCACAAAACTAATATATATATATATATAGGTGTATGTATAAAAAGAAACACTCAAGCTAAAGGGTTTTGCTTTTTATATTCTGGTGTGATGTAACATTGCAAACGCATAAATGTGAGACAATATCTTGAAGAACTGATGTCTTCCATCAATTTGAAAATTGTTAGTAGGAGTTTTTATTTCATTCTGGACGCATCACTTGGGTTTATGAGATAATCAGACCAGCAGTCAGGAGGCTGAGGGGAAGAGATGATGAATATTATATTAGCAAACGTGTTTCAGGGGAAAGGTGAAGATGGTTTACACCAGGAGTCTGTAACCTGAAGCTCCAGATCCACATGTGTCTCTTTTATCTCTCCATTGTGGCTCCTTGGTCAAACATTCATGGAGACTGCTGATCCAGACATGTCGACCATCAGAGTCAGCACCTCCTGATAATGTCTGTCTAACCAAAACTACCTAAAGAAAACAAATAAACAAAGCCTGAAAACTAAGACTATCAAGATCCAACCCCAAACTAAAATAACAAAACCCAGCAGAGTAAGACTGCTGAGGACAATGAGGAGAAAAAGAACAAAAAATAAATAAATAAAAAAGCAACATTTTAAATTAAGGATTACTTTATTATCATTTATTGAATTTTGATGAGTTAAATGTATAAATTGATGTCTGAGGTTCACATAGATGATAAACTATGTATGTTTTTACATCCTGTTGACCTGAAGACATCTTGTTTGTTCAACTCTACCTCCAGAATGAACAGATTTATATGCAAAGAAAAACTTTGGTAAAACGTTTGATCTTTTATGAGCTTTTAAAAGCACACATTATCTTATGATTCACAACATTGGTTACCAGCTGTCTAGAACTGCACTGAGATGATCAGTTTGAAACGGAGACATTTTTGTATTTTGAAAGTAAGTTATTTGAGCTTCTGTCAAACATTTAAAACAAACAAAAAAAACAATAATGAAACAAAATGAGAGTTTCATGGTTCTTTTGATATTTTTGTTTTTGTGCCAAAAAATAGACATAGTTCATAGTTATTATTTAAACAAAGGTCGTGAATGTAAATCCAAATTTCTTAAAGGTTAAAGTAAGACTATGCGGCTCCTTCTAGGTTTTGATCAGTAGAAAACGAGTCCAAAATGTCTCTTTCACTGTTAAAGGTTGCAGACCCCTGGTATAGAAACATTCAGAGGACTGATGTGGTGAACCTTCAGGTGAAAGATGTTCAGAAAGTAAAGCTACCAGCAGGAAAATTAAAGAACATTTCTAGGTGAAGTGAAGATGGAAGAGTCTGGAGCTAAATGGAGACGAATCATTTTCAGAAGTCATGGCGACGAGAAGAACTGAACCCTTTCAATGAGAGTAACTGTATTCCAGCTGCTCGCTCTGATCAGGAGTGGAAGTGACAGCTGTCATCCCTAGATTGGCTTTACGCTTTTTTTTTTTTTAAAAAGCAAAAAAAATACTTCCACCCTATTCTTAGATCTCATTAGAGAACAAGATAACTTCATGAATGATCAGCGGGAGAGCTCATCTGAAGAAGAAAATACTATAAAACTGTATTTGACCCATGAGAATGAACTCCACAGGTGTATCATGTAGGTTTGCTGGTTCTAGAGATGCTGATGATCCATGGTTACGTTCAGCCACTGGACTGGAATATTCTGGATCACAAAGCCGTCTATAGCCCAGTACGGAAAATCATTGTTGCAGCCAAAACCCACCACTATCAGAGTAACGAGCACCTGTTGGTGTTTATTGACATCAATTGGAGAGCAGACACGGTTGGGAGATGTATGTTTTTTTCCTTACAAAGACATGCTTATGATCAAGAATCTGTTTTTGTCTTAGCGTTGTAAATGTTTGATGCTGTCGTGTTCGGTCCTGTTTGCTGTTGTGGTTCAGCTTTTCTGACATGCTGGTTTCTTGCAGCTCGGCACTGTCCATATCTGTGACGCTGAGACCAGAACCGCTCTGCTGAAGAGGTCCGCCTTAAAGATCCTACAGGCCCAGTCCAGAACTTCCAGTTTCTGCACCCCACAGTTGGCCAGCACCACTTTAACCCCATTGGAGCACAGCGGCCCCCGATCAGGCAGCAGCAGCAGCAAACAAGAGAAGTACATGGAGGTAAGTTGTGATGGTCTAGATCACTGGTGTCGAACTCCAGCCCTGGAGGGCCGGTGTCCTACATGTTTTCCAACCAAGCTGCCATGGAAGCTTCTTATTGGCTAAACACACCTGATCCAGGTAATCAGCAGCAGATGACGGGTTTCTGGAAAACCAGCAGGACGTCGGCCCTCGAGGACTTGAGTTTGACACCCCTGGTCTAGATCGTGGCTCTTTGACCCCTCCATGGTGTCTCTTTGGTGAAGGAAAAGTAAAATGTCATATTTTGAAACAGTAAGTAGTTAAATAAAACTTAATTCAACTCATTTAAAAGCAGTTGAAGGAGAGTATGTATCACTCTTAGATATAATTCTCCATCCATCAGTCCTTTGTAGTTTGCCAAATTTGGACCAAAACACTCTGAATTTTGAGCTCTGTGTCCCACAGAAAATTCATTTGAGATCAATAAGCAAAACCAGAGTTTAAAACCTCTGGCACTCTGGATTATTGGAGGGATTCACTACTTTTGAACAAATTCAAGGCGTTTGTGTGGCTTTATGGTTGGAAAAATACAATAATGAGCTTATTTATTTTTAGTTTGTTGGATTCATGAATTTTTGACTGAGATGCACCACTAATGGTAAAATAAACTGATGTTGTTTTTATTATTACTGCTGACATTACACTATACTACTGCATTAGCTGCCATTGAGATGATCCCATGAGATATAAGTATGGAGCCAAATCGAGGCCATAAATACTTGAAACACAAATAAAACATTTTGAAAAGGAAAAACATATCTGTGTCAAAAAATGTAAAATATTCCGAACTTTTTGCTTTTTTAAAATAAACTTAATTATTTTCAGCTTCAAATGTTCTGTTTTTTAGGTTTCAAAACTCAAAATTTCAATTTCAAAACTTTTTTTTCAGTTTCAACTTTAATTTTTCTCCAAATCTGAAAATTCCAGTTTCAAGAACTGATGAGGGTGGTAACTTCAGTCCCACTGTCTCCAGGATCTGTGATAATTACAGTCTAAAAAAGGTCCATTTAGTCTGTACTATCGTAGTCTGAAGTTGTCCCAAGACAAGTTTAAAAAAGTTTTATCGCGTACAAAGTTTTTTTTTTTTTAAAACAACTGGAACTCCAATAGCTCCAAAAGTGTTTTAGCCATTTTATCCAAGCATAAGGACATTTCAGTGTCTTTATTTAGCACAATAAGAGTGCTTTGAACAGGTTAGAACGTTTTTGAAGCGCGGTTTGTATGCAATAAAACTGTTTTTTACATCCGTCTTGGTTCAACTTCAGACTATGATAGTACAGACTAAACAGACATTTTCTGACTGTAATTATTACAGTTCTCAGTCAGTGAATGCATCGGGAATGAAGTTACCACCCTCATCGATTTTGATTGGTCCTTCCTGTTAGCCCCGCCCCGACGCGCCACAACAAGGCCAAAAGTTTTGAAACTGAAATTTTCAGATTTGAAACTTAAAATAATTAAGTTTATTTTAGAATAGCGAGAAGTTTTGGATATTTTCTTTTTCTTATTTTAATTTTTGGGCTAAACGCCAATATTTTTTCTAAATGTTTTATTTGGGTTTCAAATATTTATGGCCCTGATTTGGCTCCATGCACAAGTGTCTTTTATTTTGAAAGGAAGTCATATTAGCCTCTGTCAAAAGTTATAATCTATTTTGTATTTTGAAAGAGGCTGTTTTTCATGTTATATTGATGACTAAAACAGAAATTGTTTTTCATTTATCATATAAGAGAACATCGATACAAAGAAGTGTCGTATTTTTCTAAAGGGTGAAATAAGACTTTGCTGGTCCTACTGGGTTGTTGTCGGCCGACCCAAACAGCTCTTCAGGTGTTTAAGGTAGCAGAGCCCTGGTCGAGATGGGAGCTGCCTCATCCCTGAGTTGTGATACCTCTCTGGTCTAGCTGTACACACCTGATCCATGACAAGTTCTGTGTTCCTTCAGATTGCCAAGACCTTGTTTCATGATGAGAGCCTGCGGCCTTGCCCCCGATGCCAGCATCCTGCTCGCTGTCACGCTGTGAAAAGAGAAGGCGTGTGCAGCAGAGCCGACTGTTCCTTCAAGTTCTGCACATCCTGCTTGTGTATGTTTCATGGATCCAGAGAATGTGGCAGTCAGAGCATGGGCCGTCGCAAGAAGGACAGCATTGTTCCAGGAAGTGCCCAAAGCAAGAGGAATGTTAAAAGACTGTAGGGAAGGGTCTTTTTTTTTTTTTTTTTTTTAAACCCTCCCAATGCCAGCTGCTTCTTTGTCTTTTAAACGATGAGTGGTGGGCAGTCAAGCTCTGTACTATTTAGCATGTGTTTGTACCTGTATGTGAAGTATTGTATGTATTTTTTCTCTTTGATCCCCGTGTTTTTAAATATTGACATGAATGAGTGTCATCCTTTAAAATGGTTGTTAAATATGCTGTTGATGTTTCCATCCACACTTACTGTACAAAGTATATTTTTGAAATTCCTTACGTTTTTGGTTTTTATCATTATGTCTTCAGATAATTCTTTTTTTAATAAATTGACACTTTTTTATACTTCTGTGTCACTCGTTTTATTTGTCCTCAAATTTGTCATTGTTTGCTGCCATCTAGTGGTAGAATGTATTAACTGCATCTATAAATTTACTGTCTTTTTTTTTTTTTTTTTCACAATTTGTCATTTGAGTGACTGTAATGTTATAACTGGGAGTTTGCAATAAAGTTCCATTGGTGTTGAAGTGCACTGAAGTGGTTTCTCTTTGATTCTTTTGCTCTCTTTAGTCAAACTTTCACAAAGTGACCCCCCCCACTCCTGCGTTTTGAAAGAGTCCACCTCCATAGCAACCTGGAGTTTGTGTAATCACACTGTTCAGCTGCTTTGCTTTATCCTTTCCTGAAAACGAAATGACGTGTGGAGTCTTTTCCACAGGTGAGCACATAATTTCTCATTTATTTGAAATTGCACTATTTTTATGACTAAAAAATCTTTTCTTTTTGTCTCAAGACTTTCCTCAACTCACTGCTGACAACTTTGTGAGTCCACTTTTTTCCTTGCTGATATTTCATGACCTGACTGATGTGATTCAGCTTCATTCAGGATCTGCATGTTCTCCCCTCAGGAGAGCCGCCTGGCCTCAGATGAGCTGTTGGTTCACTTCTTCAATGATTTCTTAAGTCTCACGGTAATGTCGGGCTGACAGTCACCACTCAGTCTGTCACTCCAAACACTCACACCTCCATGATCCTCCAGGCTTTTTCGGAGGATGTGCTGTACAACCATGAGAGTGGACTGTTGGAGGTGGTGGATGGAGCCGCCGAGCGTGTCTCCAGAACCATCAGAACCGCTCTGATACGGACCAAATCCAAACTCCTCTCAGGCGACCAGTCTGTGCTGACCAACACCAGCCCAGTAGAGAACCGTTACACTGTTAGGGTAGGCAACAGTTTGCTGGAAAAGGTTTGTTTTTGAGGTGGATTTAGGTGCAGATTTGTTGAAATCTTTATTTTTTTTAGTGCCTGGACAGACAGCAGGGAATGCGATGGATCACAAGAGAGAGGCTGCCCTTTTTCCTTCAGAGCGACTGCTTCTTCGAATACAAGTAAAACCACGTAGTTCTGTTTACATCTCTGCAACAAATCCCTAATTTACCGTCCTCAGCCACAGCTCCACTCTTGAACGCACTCTTTAATCAATAAGGTGGTGGTTTACCTGCATCAGGATTGAATCTCAACATTTCAAGCTATCAAAACAAAAAACTAAAGAAAACAAACAAGAAATTTATAAATGGATGTATCACATCTCATTAGTAGGAATTTAATGGTAAATCGATCAACTTATAATATATTTCTGTGATGCAACCAGATTGATCTGTTGGAGGCAAGTTGTTATTCTAATTGACAGACAGCATTATACAAGTTTAAAAATGGATTAATTGATTACAACCAGTATTGTAAAATCCCATTTGGATTGAGACCCTGTTTTTTACTTTAGTGTAAAAACAACTAAGTTCCATCACAGCAGAAACTGATCATTCCAGTCCAATGTGTGGAAACTCTTTGAATTGATCAAAGTCATGTGACCATAGAATGTTCTAATAATTATTCTGATGTGGAAAAACAGCAGTGGGCTGAACTGTATCAAAATGTGAATGGATTTGACATCCATTCTTGTTTGTACACATATTTAATTGATTATCTTGAAGAAATACAAGAATCTTGAAAACTTGACCTGCACTGTTCAGTACCAGCTATTTAACTCTGAGTCACTCTGGTGGAAGTTTGGGATAAAGATGTTCTGATCCGTTTTAGATCAGGGAATCAGATCCAATCAGATCGTTCCAAATCAGGCGTGTCAAAATCCAAAACGCACCTTAGGTCTCAGGTCGAACAGGATAAACATTTATTGAACACTCTAAAACTACATTTTCAAAACTTTAAAAACTGTAACTTTTTTACATAATTATAAACTAGATATACAGCATTACCTGTGATAATGCTAGTGTGAATGCTGGAAGCTGAATTTGGCCGCTGATGATGCTAGTGCTAATAGCTGAAATCACAGAAGCTGATAGCTGAAAATTTTGAAGCTGATAACTAGCTAAAATATTAGTTAAATGCAAAATTAACCTAAAAAAGAAACAAAAAAAAACCTTCGGTTAGCCAAAACGGCTAGCTCGTAGCTGAAAAAAGCTATACTTCAAAATAGCCTAAAAAACAGAAAAAGCCTAAATTAGCCAAAACGGCTAGCATTTAGTCTAAATATTAGCTAAACTCCAATATAGCTTAAAAAAATCTTCGTAAAAACCCCAATAGTCAAAAAAGCTAGCAGAATGCCCATTTTTAAAACTTTAAAATCTAACTAAAACAGGCAGGAATATTATTCCAGAATAAATCAACTTAAACCTTAAACATCCATCCATCCATCCATCTTCTCGTCCGCTTTTTCCCTTTCGGGGTCGCGGGGTGCCGGAGCCTATCCCGGCTACTGAAGGGCGAAG